>NC_134112.1:104266992-104586780 GCF_040939455.1 Microcebus murinus | reverse complement strand
TACTGTACCCTGCCTGCCCGTCTGCCGTGGGTCAGTGGACATAGCCAGATCCACACAGCACCGTCTCTGCCCATCTCCCGTGGGTGAGGGGACACAGCCGTATCCGCACTGCGCCCTGCCTGGCCGTCTCCCGTGGGTGAGTGGACACAGCCAGATCCGCACTGCGCCTTGCCTGCCCGACTCACGTTGGTGAGTGGACACAGCCAGATCCGCACTGCGCCCTGCCTGCCCGTCTCCCGTGGGTGAGTGGACACAGCCAGATCCGCACTGCACCCTGCCTGACCGTCTGCCGTGGGTGAGTGGACACAGCCAGATCTGCACTGCGCCCTGCCTGCCCGTCTGCCGTGGGTCACTGGACATAGCCATATCCACACAGCACACTCTCTGCCCGTCTCCCGTGGGTGAGTGGACACAGCCAGGTCCACACTGCGCCTTGCCTGCCCGTCTCCCCTGGGTGAGTGGACACAGCCAGATCCGCACTGCGCTCTGCCTGAGCGCCTGCCGTGGGTGAGTGGACACAGCCAGATCCGCATTGCGCCCTGGCAGACCGCATGCTGTGGGTGCGTGGACACAGCCAGATCTGCACTGCACCCTGCCTGACCGCCTGCCGTGGGTGAGTGGACACAGCCAGATCCGCACTGCGCCCTGCCTGACCGTCTGCCGTGGGTGAGTGGACACAGCCAGATCCGCACTGCGCCCTGCCTGACCGCCTGCCGTGGGTGAGTGGACACAGCCAGATCCGCACTGCGCCCTGCCTGCCCGTCTCCCGTGGGCGAGTGGACACAGCCAGATCCGCACTGCGCCCTGCCTGCCCGTCTGCCGTGGGTGAGTGGACACAGCCAGATCCGCACTGCGCCCTGCCTGACCGTCTGCCGTGGGTGAGTGGATACAGCGAGATCCGCACTGCGCCCTGCCTGCCCGTCTCCCGTGGGTGAGTGGACACAGCCGGATCCGCACTGCGTGCTGCCTGCCCGTCTCCCGTGGGTGAGTGGACACAGCCAGATCCGCACTGCGCCCTGCCTGCCCGTCTCCCGTGGGTGAGTGGACACAGCCAGAGACGCACTGCGCCCTGCCTGCCGGTCTCCCTGGGTGAGTGGACACAGCCAGATCCGCACTGAGCCTTGCCTGCCCGTCTCACGTGGGTGAGTGGACACATCCAGATCCGCACTGCGCCCTGCATGCCCGTCTCCCGTGGGTGAGTGGACACAGCCGGATCCGCACTGCGCCCTGCATGCCCGTCTCCCGTGGGTGAGTGGACACAGCCGGATCCGCACTGCGCCTTGCCTGCCCGTCTCACGTTGGTGAGTGGACACAGCCAGATCCGCACTGCGCCCTGCCCGTCTCCCGTGGGTGAGTGGACACAGCCAGATCCGCACTGCGCCCTGGCTGACCGCATGCTGTGGGTGCGTGGACACAGCCAGATCCGCACTGCGCCCTGCCTGACCGCCTGCCGTGGGTGAGTGGACACAGCCAGATCCGCACTGCGCCCTGCCTGACCGTATGCCGGGGGTGAGTGGACACAGCCAGATCCGCATTGTACCCTGCCTGACCGCCTGCCGTGGGTGAGTGGACACAGCCAGATCCGCACTGCGCCCTTCCTGACCGTCTGCCGTGGGTGAGTGGACACAGCCAGATCCACACTGCGCCCTGCCTGCCCGTCTGCCGTGGGTGAGTGGACACAGCCAGATCCGCACTGCGCCCTGCCTGACCTTCTGCCGTGGGTGAGTGGACACAGCCAGATCCGCACTGCGCCCTGCCTGACCGCCTGCCGTGGGTGAGTGGACACAGCCAGATCCGCACTGCGCCCTGCCTGACCGCCTGCCGTGGGTGAGTGGACACAGCCAGATCCGTACTGTACCCTGCCTGCCCGTCTGCCGTGGGTCAGTGGACATAGCCAGATCCACACAGCACCGTCTCTGCCCATCTCCCGTGGGTGAGTGGACACAGCCGGATCCGCACTGCGCCCTGCCTGCCCGTCTCCCGTGGGTGAGTGGACACAGGCAGATCCGCACTGCGCCTTGCCTGCCCGACTCACGTTGGTGAGTGGACACAGCCAGATCCGCACTGCGCCCTGCCTGCCCGTCTCCCGTGGGTGAGTGGACACAGCCAGATCCGCACTGCACCCTGCCTGACCGTCTGCCGTGGGTGAGTGGACACAGCCAGATCTGCACTGCGCCCTGCCTGCCCGTCTGCCGTGGGTCAGTGGACATAGCCATATCCACACAGCACACTCTCTGCCCGTTTCCCGTGGGTGAGTGGACACAGCCAGATCCGCACTGCACCCTGCCTGACCGCCTGCCGTGGGAGAGTGGACACAGCCAGATCCGCACTGCGCCCTGCCTGACCGTCTGCCGTGGGTGAGTGGACACAGCCAGATCCGCACTGCGCCCTGCCTGACCGCCTGCCGTGGGTGAGTGGACACAGCCAGATCCGCACTGCGCCTTGCCTGCCCGACTCACGTTCGTGAGTGGACACAGCCAGATCCGCACTGAGCCTTGCCTGCCCGTCTCACGTGGGTGAGTGGACACATCCAGATCCGCACTGCGCCCTGCCTGCCCGTCTGACGTGGGTCAGTGGACATAGCCAGATCCACACAGCACAGTCTCTGCCCATCTCCCGTGGGTGAGTGGACACAGCCGGATCCGCACTGCGCCCTGCATGCCCGTCTCCCGTGGGTGAGTGGACACAGCCAGATCCGCACTGCGTCTTGCCTGCCCGTCTTCCGTCAGTGAATGGACACAGCCAGATCCGCAGTGCGCCCTGCCTGCCCGTCTGCCGTGGGTGAGTGGACACAGCCAGATCCGCAGTGCGCCCTGCCTGACCGTCTGCCATGGGTGAGTGGACACAGCGAGATCCACACTGCGCCCTGCCTGCCCGTCTCCCGTGGGTGAGTGGACACAGCCAGATCCGCACTGCGCCCTGCCTGCCCGTCTCCCGTGGGTGAGTGGACATAGCCAGATCTGCACTGAGCCTTGCCTGCCCGTCTCCCGTGCGTGAGTGGACACAGCCAGATCCGCACTGCGCCCTGCCTGCCCGTCTCCCGTGGGTGAGTGGACACAGCCAGATCCGCACTGCGCCCTGCCTGCCCGTCTCCCGTGGGTGAGTGGACACAGCCATATCTGCACTGAGCCTTGCCTGCCCGTCTCACTTGGGTGAGTGGACACAGCCAGATCCGCACCGCGCCCTGTCTGACCGCCTGCCGTGGGTGAGTGGACACAGCCAGATCCGTACTGTACCCTGCCTGCCCGTCTGCCGTGGGTCAGTGGACATAGCCAGATCCACACAGCACCGTATCTGCCCATCTCCCGTGGGTGAGTGGACACAGCCGGATCCGCACTGCGCCCTGCCTGCCCGTCTCCCGTGGGTGAGTGGACACAGGCAGATCCGCACTGCGCCTTGCCTGCCCGACTCACGTTGGTGAGTGGACACAGCCAGATCCGCACTGCGCCCTGCCTGCCCGTCTCCCGTGGGTGAGTGGACACAGCCAGATCCGCACTGCACCCTGCCTGACCGTCTGCCGTGGGTGAGTGGACACAGCCAGATCTGCACTGCGCCCTGCCTGCCCGTCTGCCGTGGGTCAGTGGACATAGCCATATCCACACAGCACACTCTCTGCCCGTCTCCCGTGGGTGAGTGGACACAGCCAGATCCGCACTGCACCCTGCCTGACCGCCTGCCGTGGGTGAGTGGACACAGCCAGATCCGCACTGCGCCCTGCCTGACCGTCTGCCGTGGGTGAGTGGACACAGCCAGATCCGCACTGCGCCCTGCCTGACCGCCTGCCGTGGGTGAGTGGACACAGCCAGATCCGCACTGCGCCTTGCCTGCCCGACTCACGTTCGTGAGTGGACACAGCCAGATCCGCACTGAGCCTTGCCTGCCCGTCTCACGTGGGTGAGTGGACACATCCAGATCTGCACTGCGCCCTGCCTGCCCGTCTGACGTGGGTCAGTGGACATAGCCAGATCCACACAGCACAGTCTCTGCCCATCTCCCGTGGGTGAGTGGACACAGCCGGATCCGCACTGCGCCCTGCATGCCCGTCTCCCGTGGGTGAGTGGACACAGCCAGATCCGCACTGCGTCTTGCCTGCCCGTCTTCCGTCAGTGAATGGACACAGCCAGATCCGCAGTGCGCCCTGCCTGCCCGTCTGCCGTGGGTGAGTGGACACAGCCAGATCCGCACTGCGCCCTGCCTGACCGTCTGCCATGGGTGAGTGGACACAGCGAGATCCACACTGCGCCCTGCCTGCCCGTCTCCCGTGGGTGAGTGGACACAGCCAGATCCGCACTGCGCCCTGCCTGCCCGTCTCCCGTGGGTGAGTGGACATAGCCAGATCTGCACTGAGCCTTGCCTGCCCGTCTCCCGTGCGTGAGTGGACACAGCCAGATCCGCACTGCGCCCTGCCTGCCCATCTCCCGTGGGTGAGTGGACACAGCCAGATCCGCACTGCGCCCTGCCTGCCCGTCTCCCGTGGGTGAGTGGACACAGCCATATCCGCACTGAGCCTTGCCTGCCCGTCTCACTTGGGTGAGTGGACACAGCCAGATCCGCACTGCGCCCTGCCTGCCCGTCTCCCGTGGTGAGTGGACACAGCCCGATCCGCACTGCACCCTGTCTGACCGTCTGACGTGGGTGAGTGGACACAGCCAGATCCGCACTGCGCCCTGCCTGCCCGTCTGCCGTTGGCGAGTGGAAACAGCCAGATCCGCACTGCGCCCTGCCTGCCCGTCTCCCGTGGGTGAGTGGACACAGCCGGATCCGCACTGCGTGCTGCCTGCCCGTCTCCCGTGGGTGAGTGGACACAGCCAGATCCGCACTGCGCCCTGCCTGACCGTCTGCCGTGGGTGAGTGGACACAGCCAGATCCGCACCGCGCCCTGTCTGACCGCCTGCCGTGGGTGAGTGGACACAGCCAGATCCGTACTGTACCCTGCCTGCCCGTCTGCCGTGGGTCAGTGGACATAGCCAGATCCACACAGCACCGTATCTGCCCATCTCCCGTGGGTGAGTGGACACAGCTGGATCCGCACTGCGCCCTGCCTGGCCGTCTCCCGTGGGTGAGTGGACACAGCCAGATCCGCACTGCGCCTTGCCTGCCCGACTCACGTTGGTGAGTGGACACAGCCAGATCCGCACTGCGCCCTGCCTGCCCGTCTCCCGTGGGTGAGTGGACACAGCCAGATCCGCACTGCACCCTGCCTGACCGTCTGCCGTGGGTGAGTGGACACAGCCAGATCTGCACTGCGCCCTGCCTGCCCGTCTGCCGTGGGTCAGTGGACATAGCCATATCCACACAGCACACTCTCTGCCCGTCTCCCGTGGTCGAGTGGACACAGCCAGGTCCACACTGCGCCTTGCCTGCCCGTCTCCCCTGGGTGAGTGGACACAGCCAGATCCGCACTGCGCTCTGCCTGAGCGCCTGCCGTGGGTGAGTGGACACAGCCAGATCCGCACTGCGCCCTGGCAGACCGCATGCTGTGGGTGCGTGGACACAGCCAGATCCGCACTGCACCCTGCCTGACCGCCTGCCGTGGGTGAGTGGACACAGCCAGATCCGCACTGCGCCCTGCCTGACCGTCTGCCGTGGGTGAGTGGACACAGCCAGATCCGCACTGCGCCCTGCCTGACCGCCTGCCGTGGGTGAGTGGACACAGCCAGATCCGCACTGCGCCCTGCCTGCCCGTCTCCCGTGGGCGAGTGGACACAGCCAGATCCGCACTGCGCCCTGCCTGCCCGTCTGCCGTGGGTGAGTGGACACAGCCAGATCCGCACTGCGCCCTGCCTGACCGTCTGCCGTGGGTGAGTGGATACAGCGAGATCCGCACTGCGCCCTGCCTGCCCGTCTCCCGTGGGTGAGTGGACACAGCCGGATCCGCACTGCGTGCTGCCTGCCAGTCTCCCGTGGGTGAGTGGACACAGCCAGATCCGCACTGCGCCCTGCCTGCCCGTCTCCCGTGGGTGAGTGGACACAGCCAGAGACGCACTGCGCCCTGCCTGCCGGTCTCCCTGGGTGAGTGGACACAGCCAGATCCGCACTGAGCCTTGCCTGCCCGTCTCACGTGGGTGAGTGGACACATCCAGATCCGCACTGCGCCCTGCATGCCCGTCTCCCGTGGGTGAGTGGACACAGCCGGATCCGCACTGCGCCCTGCATGCCCGTCTCCCGTGGGTGAGTGGACACAGCCGGATCCGCACTGCGCCTTGCCTGCCCGTCTCACGTTGGTGAGTGGACACAGCCAGATCCGCACTGCGCCCTGCCCGTCTCCCGTGGGTGAGTGGACACAGCCAGATCCGCACTGCGCCCTGGCTGACCGCATGCTGTGGGTGCGTGGACACAGCCAGATCCGCACTGCGCCCTGCCTGACCGCCTGCCGTGGGTGAGTGGACACAGCCAGATCCGCACTGCGCCTTGCCTGACCGTATGCCGGGGGTGAGTGGACACAGCCAGATCCGCATTGTACCCTGCCTGACCGCCTGCCGTGGGTGAGTGGACACAGCCAGATCCGCACTGCGCCCTTCCTGACCGTCTGCCGTGGGTGAGTGGACACAGCCAGATCCACACTGCGCCCTGCCTGCCCGTCTGCCGTGGGTGAGTGGACACAGCCAGATCCGCACTGCGCCCTGCCTGACCTTCTGCCGTGGGTGAGTGGACACAGCCAGATCCGCACTGCGCCCTGCCTGACCGCCTGCCGTGGGTGAGTGGACACAGCCAGATCCGCACTGCGCCCTGCCTGACCGCCTGCCGTGGGTGAGTGGACACAGCCAGATCCGTACTGTACCCTGCCTGCCCGTCTGCCGTGGGTCAGTGGACATAGCCAGATCCACACAGCACCGTCTCTGCCCATCTCCCGTGGGTGAGTGGACACAGCCGGATCCGCACTGCGCCCTGCCTGCCCGTCTCCCGTGGGTGAGTGGACACAGGCAGATCCGCACTGCGCCTTGCCTGCCCGACTCACGTTGGTGAGTGGACACAGCCAGATCCGCACTGCGCCCTGCCTGCCCGTCTCCCGTGGGTGAGTGGACACAGCCAGATCCGCACTGCACCCTGCCTGACCGTCTGCCGTGGGTGAGTGGACACAGCCAGATCTGCACTGCGCCCTGCCTGCCCGTCTGCCGTGGGTCAGTGGACATAGCCATATCCACACAGCACACTCTCTGCCCGTCTCCCGTGGGTGAGTGGACACAGCCAGATCCGCACTGCACCCTGCCTGACCGCCTGCCGTGGGAGAGTGGACACAGCCAGATCCGCACTGCGCCCTGCCTGACCGTCTGCCGTGGGTGAGTGGACACAGCCAGATCCACACTGCGCCCTGCCTGACCGCCTGCCGTGGGTGAGTGGACACAGCCAGATCCGCACTGCGCCTTGCCTGCCCGACTCACGTTCGTGAGTGGACACAGCCAGATCCGCACTGAGCCTTGCCTGCCCGTCTCACGTGGGTGAGTGGACACATCCAGATCCGCACTGCGCCCTGCCTGCCCGTCTGACGTGGGTCAGTGGACATAGCCAGATCCACACAGCACAGTCTCTGCCCATCTCCCGTGGGTGAGTGGACACAGCCGGATCCGCACTGCGCCCAGCATGCCCGTCTCCCGTGGGTGAGTGGACACAGCCAGATCCGCACTGCGTCTTGCCTGCCCGTCTTCCGTCAGTGAATGGACACAGCCAGATCCGCAGTGCGCCCTGCCTGCCCGTCTGCCGTGGGTGAGTGGACACAGCCAGATCCGCACTGCGCCCTGCCTGACCGTCTGCCATGGGTGAGTGGACACAGCGAGATCCACACTGCGCCCTGCCTGCCCGTCTCCCGTGGGTGAGTGGACACAGCCAGATCCGCACTGCGCCCTGCCTGCCCGTCTCCCGTGGGTGAGTGGACATAGCCAGATCTGCACTGAGCCTTGCCTGCCCGTCTCCCGTGCGTGAGTGGACACAGCCAGATCCGCACTGCGCCCTGCCTGCCCGTCTCCCGTGGGTGAGTGGACACAGCCAGATCCGCACTGCGCCCTGCCTGCCCGTCTCCCGTGGGTGAGTGGACACAGCCATATCCGCACTGAGCCTTGCCTGCCCGTCTCACTTGGGTGAGTGGACACAGCCAGATCCGCACTGCGCCCTGCCTGCCCGTCTCCCGTGGTGAGTGGACACAGCCCGATCCGCACTGCACCCTGTCTGACCGTCTGACGTGGGTGAGTGGACACAGCCAGATCCGCACTGCGCCCTGCCTGCCCGTCTGCCGTTGGCGAGTGGAAACAGCCAGATCCGCACTGCGCCCTGCCTGCCCGTCTCCCGTGGGTGAGTGGACACAGCCGGATCCGCACTGCGTGCTGCCTGCCCGTCTCCCGTGGGTGAGTGGACACAGCCAGATCCGCACTGCGCCCTGCCTGACCGTCTGCCGTGGGTGAGTGGACACAGCCAGATCCGCACCGCGCCCTGTCTGACCGCCTGCCGTGGGTGAGTGGACACAGCCAGATCCGTACTGTACCCTGCCTGCCCGTCTGCCGTGGGTCAGTGGACATAGCCAGATCCACACAGCACCGTATCTGCCCATCTCCCGTGGGTGAGTGGACACAGCTGGATCCGCACTGCGCCCTGCCTGGCCGTCTCCCGTGGGTGAGTGGACACAGCCAGATCCGCACTGCGCCTTGCCTGCCCGACTCACGTTGGTGAGTGGACACAGCCAGATCCGCACTGCGCCCTGCCTGCCCGTCTCCCGTGGGTGAGTGGACACAGCCAGATCCGCACTGCGCCCTGCCTGTAAGTCTCCCGTGGGTGATTGGACACAGCCATATCCGCACTGAGCCTTGCCTGCCCGTCTCACTTGGGTGAGTGGACACAGCCAGATCCGCACTGCGCCCTGCCTGCCCGTCTCCCGTGGTGAGTGGACACAGCCAGATCCGCACTGCGCCCTGCCTGACCGTCTGCCGTGGGTGAGTGGACACAGCCAGATCCGCACCGCGCCCTGTCTGACCGCCTGCCGTGGGTGAGTGGACACAGCCAGATCCGTACTGTACCCTGCCTGCCCGTCTGCCGTGGGTCAGTGGACATAGCCAGATCCACACAGCACCGTCTCTGCCCATCTCCCGTGGGTGAGTGGACACAGCCGGATCCGCACTGCGCCCTGCCTGGCCGTCTCCCGTGGGTGAGTGGACACAGCCAGATCCGCACTGCGCCTTGCCTGCCCGACTCACGTTGGTGAGTGGACACAGCCAGATCCGCACTGCGCCCTGCCTGCCCGTCTCCCGTGGGTGAGTGGACACAGCCAGATCCGCACTGCACCCTGCCTGACCGTCTGCCGTGGGTGAGTGGACACAGCCAGATCTGCACTGCGCCCTGCCTGCCCGTCTGCCGTGGGTCAGTGGACATAGCCATATCCACACAGCACACTCTCTGCCCGTCTCCCGTGGGTGAGTGGACACAGCCAGATCCGCACTGCACCCTGCCTGACCGCCTGCCGTGGGAGAGTGGACACAGCCAGATCCGCACTGCGCCCTGCCTGACCGTCTGCCGTGGGTGAGTGGACACAGCCAGATCCGCACTGCGCCCTGCCTGACCGCCTGCCGTGGGTGAGTGGACACAGCCAGATCCGCACTGCGCCTTGCCTGCCCTACTCACGTTCGTGAGTGGACACAGCCAGATCCGCACTGAGCCTTGCCTGCCCGTCTCACGTGGGTGAGTGGACACATCCAGATCCGCACTGCGCCCTGCCTGCCCGTCTGACGTGGGTCAGTGGACATAGCCAGATCCACACAGCACAGTCTCTGCCCATCTCCCGTGGGTGAGTGGACACAGCCGGATCCGCACTGCGCCCAGCATGCCCGTCTCCCGTGGGTGAGTGGACACAGCCAGATCCGCACTGCGTCTTGCCTGCCCGTCTTCCGTCAGTGAATGGACACAGCCAGATCCGCAGTGCGCCCTGCCTGCCCGTCTGCCGTGGGTGAGTGGACACAGCCAGATCCGCAGTGCGCCCTGCCTGACCGTCTGCCATGGGTGAGTGGACACAGCGAGATCCACACTGCGCCCTGCCTGCCCGTCTCCCGTGGGTGAGTGGACACAGCCAGATCCGCACTGCGCCCTGCCTGCCCGTCTCCCGTGGGTGAGTGGACATAGCCAGATCTGCACTGAGCCTTGCCTGCCCGTCTCCCGTGCGTGAGTGGACACAGCCAGATCCGCACTGCGCCCTGCCTGCCCGTCTCCCGTGGGTGAGTGGACACAGCCAGATCCGCACTGCGCCCTGCCTGCCCGTCTCCCGTGGGTGAGTGGACACAGCCATATCCGCACTGAGCCTTGCCTGCCCGTCTCACTTGGGTGAGTGGACACAGCCAGATCCGCACTGCGCCCTGCCTGCCCGTCTCCCGTGGTGAGTGGACACAGCCCGATCCGCACTGCACCCTGTCTGACCGTCTGACGTGGGTGAGTGGACACAGCCAGATCCGCACTGCGCCCTGCCTGCCCGTCTGCCGTTGGCGAGTGGAAACAGCCAGATCCGCACTGCGCCCTGCCTGCCCGTCTCCCGTGGGTGAGTGGACACAGCCGGATCCGCACTGCGTGCTGCCTGCCCGTCTCCCGTGGGTGAGTGGACACAGCCAGATCCGCACTGCGCCCTGCCTGACCGTCTGCCGTGGGTGAGTGGACACAGCCAGATCCGCACCGCGCCCTGTCTGACCGCCTGCCGTGGGTGAGTGGACACAGCCAGATCCGTACTGTACCCTGCCTGCCCGTCTGCCGTGGGTCAGTGGACATAGCCAGATCCACACAGCACCGTATCTGCCCATCTCCCGTGGGTGAGTGGACACAGCTGGATCCGCACTGCGCCCTGCCTGGCCGTCTCCCGTGGGTGAGTGGACACAGCCAGATCCGCACTGCGCCTTGCCTGCCCGACTCACGTTGGTGAGTGGACACAGCCAGATCCGCACTGCGCCCTGCCTGCCCGTCTCCCGTGGGTGAGTGGACACAGCCAGATCCGCACTGCACCCTGCCTGACCGTCTGCCGTGGGTGAGTGGACACAGCCAGATCTGCACTGCGCCCTGCCTGCCCGTCTGCCGTGGGTCAGTGGACATAGCCATATCCACACAGCACACTCTCTGCCCGTCTCCCGTGGTCGAGTGGACACAGCCAGGTCCACACTGCGCCTTGCCTGCCCGTCTCCCCTGGGTGAGTGGACACAGCCAGATCCGCACTGCGCTCTGCCTGAGCGCCTGCCGTGGGTGAGTGGACACAGCCAGATCCGCACTGCGCCCTGGCAGACCGCATGCTGTGGGTGCGTGGACACAGCCAGATCCGCACTGCACCCTGCCTGACCGCCTGCCGTGGGTGAGTGGACACAGCCAGATCCGCACTGCGCCCTGCCTGACCGTCTGCCGTGGGTGAGTGGACACAGCCAGATCCGCACTGCGCCCTGCCTGACCGCCTGCCGTGGGTGAGTGGACACAGCCAGATCCGCACTGCGCCCTGCCTGCCCGTCTCCCGTGGGCGAGTGGACACAGCCAGATCCGCACTGCGCCCTGCCTGCCCGTCTGCCGTGGGTGAGTGGACACAGCCAGATCCGCACTGCGCCCTGCCTGACCGTCTGCCGTGGGTGAGTGGATACAGCGAGATCCGCACTGCGCCCTGCCTGCCCGTCTCCCGTGGGTGAGTGGACACAGCCGGATCCGCACTGCGTGCTGCCTGCCAGTCTCCCGTGGGTGAGTGGACACAGCCAGATCCGCACTGCGCCCTGCCTGCCCGTCTCCCGTGGGTGAGTGGACACAGCCAGAGACGCACTGCGCCCTGCCTGCCGGTCTCCCTGGGTGAGTGGACACAGCCAGATCCGCACTGAGCCTTGCCTGCCCGTCTCACGTGGGTGAGTGGACACATCCAGATCCGCACTGCGCCCTGCATGCCCGTCTCCCGTGGGTGAGTGGACACAGCCGGATCCGCACTGCGCCCTGCATGCCCGTCTCCCGTGGGTGAGTGGACACAGCCGGATCCGCACTGCGCCTTGCCTGCCCGTCTCACGTTGGTGAGTGGACACAGCCAGATCCGCACTGCGCCCTGCCCGTCTCCCGTGGGTGAGTGGACACAGCCAGATCCGCACTGCGCCCTGGCTGACCGCATGCTGTGGGTGCGTGGACACAGCCAGATCCGCACTGCGCCCTGCCTGACCGCCTGCCGTGGGTGAGTGGACACAGCCAGATCCGCACTGCGCCCTGCCTGACCGTATGCCGGGGGTGAGTGGACACAGCCAGATCCGCATTGTACCCTGCCTGACCGCCTGCCGTGGGTGAGTGGACACAGCCAGATCCGCACTGCGCCCTTCCTGACCGTCTGCCGTGGGTGAGTGGACACAGCCAGATCCACACTGCGCCCTGCCTGCCCGTCTGCCGTGGGTGAGTGGACACAGCCAGATCCGCACTGCGCCCTGCCTGACCTTCTGCCGTGGGTGAGTGGACACAGCCAGATCCGCACTGCGCCCTGCCTGACCGCCTGCCGTGGGTGAGTGGACACAGCCAGATCCGCACTGCGCCCTGCCTGACCGCCTGCCGTGGGTGAGTGGACACAGCCAGATCCGTACTGTACCCTGCCTGCCCGTCTGCCGTGGGTCAGTGGACATAGCGAGATCCACACAGCACCGTCTCTGCCCATCTCCCGTGGGTGAGTGGACACAGCCGGATCCGCACTGCGCCCTGCCTGCCCGTCTCCCGTGGGTGAGTGGACACAGGCAGATCCGCACTGCGCCTTGCCTGCCCGACTCACGTTGGTGAGTGGACACAGCCAGATCCGCACTGCGCCCTGCCTGCCCGTCTCCCGTGGGTGAGTGGACACAGCCAGATCCGCACTGCACCCTGCCTGACCGTCTGCCGTGGGTGAGTGGACACAGCCAGATCTGCACTGCGCCCTGCCTGCCCGTCTGCCGTGGGTCAGTGGACATAGCCATATCCACACAGCACACTCTCTGCCCGTCTCCCGTGGGTGAGTGGACACAGCCAGATCCGCACTGCACCCTGCCTGACCGCCTGCCGTGGGAGAGTGGACACAGCCAGATCCGCACTGCGCCCTGCCTGACCGTCTGCCGTGGGTGAGTGGACACAGCCAGATCCGCACTGCGCCCTGCCTGACCGCCTGCCGTGGGTGAGTGGACACAGCCAGATCCGCACTGCGCCTTGCCTGCCCGACTCACGTTCGTGAGTGGACACAGCCAGATCCGCACTGAGCCTTGCCTGCCCGTCTCACGTGGGTGAGTGGACACATCCAGATCCGCACTGCGCCCTGCCTGCCCGTCTGACGTGGGTCAGTGGACATAGCCAGATCCACACAGCACAGTCTCTGCCCATCTCCCGTGGGTGAGTGGACACAGCCGGATCCGCACTGCGCCCAGCATGCCCGTCTCCCGTGGGTGAGTGGACACAGCCAGATCCGCACTGCGTCTTGCCTGCCCGTTTTCCGTCAGTGAATGGACACAGCCAGATCCGCAGTGCGCCCTGCCTGCCCGTCTGCCGTGGGTGAGTGGACACAGCCAGATCCGCACTGCGCCCTGCCTGACCGTCTGCCATGGGTGAGTGGACACAGCGAGATCCACACTGCGCCCTGCCTGCCCGTCTCCCGTGGGTGAGTGGACACAGCCAGATCCGCACTGCGCCCTGCCTGCCCGTCTCCCGTGGGTGAGTGGACATAGCCAGATCTGCACTGAGCCTTGCCTGCCCGTCTCCCGTGCGTGAGTGGACACAGCCAGATCCGCACTGCGCCCTGCCTGCCCGTCTCCCGTGGGTGAGTGGACACAGCCAGATCCGCACTGCGCCCTGCCTGCCCGTCTCCCGTGGGTGAGTGGACACAGCCATATCCGCACTGAGCCTTGCCTGCCCGTCTCACTTGGGTGAGTGGACACAGCCAGATCCGCACTGCGCCCTGCCTGCCCGTCTCCCGTGGTGAGTGGACACAGCCCGATCCGCACTGCACCCTGTCTGACCGTCTGACGTGGGTGAGTGGACACAGCCAGATCCGCACTGCGCCCTGCCTGCCCGTCTGCCGTTGGCGAGTGGAAACAGCCAGATCCGCACTGCGCCCTGCCTGCCCGTCTCCCGTGGGTGAGTGGACACAGCCGGATCCGCACTGCGTGCTGCCTGCCCGTCTCCCGTGGGTGAGTGGACACAGCCAGATCCGCACTGCGCCCTGCCTGACCGTCTGCCGTGGGTGAGTGGACACAGCCAGATCCGCACCGCGCCCTGTCTGACCGCCTGCCGTGGGTGAGTGGACACAGCCAGATCCGTACTGTACCCTGCCTGCCCGTCTGCCGTGGGTCAGTGGACATAGCCAGATCCACACAGCACCGTATCTGCCCATCTCCCGTGGGTGAGTGGACACAGCTGGATCCGCACTGCGCCCTGCCTGGCCGTCTCCCGTGGGTGAGTGGACACAGCCAGATCCGCACTGCGCCTTGCCTGCCCGACTCACGTTGGTGAGTGGACACAGCCAGATCCGCACTGCGCCCTGCCTGCCCGTCTCCCGTGGGTGAGTGGACACAGCCAGATCCGCACTGCGCCCTGCCTGTAAGTCTCCCGTGGGTGAGTGGACACAGCCATATCCGCACTGAGCCTTGCCTGCCCGTCTCACTTGGGTGAGTGGACACAGCCAGATCCGCACTGCGCCCTGCCTGCCCGTCTCCCGTGGTGAGTGGACACAGCCAGATCCGCACTGCGCCCTGCCTGACCGTCTGCCGTGGGTGAGTGGACACAGCCAGATCCGCACCGCGCCCTGTCTGACCGCCTGCCGTGGGTGAGTGGACACAGCCAGATCCATACTGTACCCTGCCTGCCCGTCTGCCGTGGGTCAGTGGACATAGCCAGATCCACACAGCACCGTCTCTGCCCATCTCCCGTGGGTGAGTGGACACAGCCGGATCCGCACTGCGCCCTGCCTGGCCGTCTCCCGTGGGTGAGTGGACACAGCCAGATCCGCACTGCGCCTTGCCTGCCCGACTCACGTTGGTGAGTGGACACAGCCAGATCCGCACTGCGCCCTGCCTGCCCGTCTCCCGTGGGTGAGTGGACACAGCCAGATCCGCACTGCACCCTGCCTGACCGTCTGCCGTGGGTGAGTGGACACAGCCAGATCTGCACTGCGCCCTGCCTGCCCGTCTGCCGTGGGTCAGTGGACATAGCCATATCCACACAGCACACTCTCTGCCCGTCTCCCGTGGGTGAGTGGACACAGCCAGATCCGCACTGCACCCTGCCTGACCGCCTGCCGTGGGAGAGTGGACACAGCCAGATCCGCACTGCGCCCTGCCTGACCGTCTGCCGTGGGTGAGTGGACACAGCCAGATCCGCACTGCGCCCTGCCTGACCGCCTGCCGTGGGTGAGTGGACACAGCCAGATCCGCACTGCGCCTTGCCTGCCCTACTCACGTTCGTGAGTGGACACAGCCAGATCCGCACTGCGCCCTGCCTGCCCGTCTGACGTGGGTCAGTGGACATAGCCAGATCCACACAGCACAGTCTCTGCCCATCTCCCGTGGGTGAGTGGACACAGCCGGATCCGCACTGCGCCTTGCCTGCCCGTCTCACGTTGGTGAGTGGACGCAGCCAGATCCGCACTGCGCCCTGCCCGTCTCCCGTGGGTGAGTGGACACAGCCAGATCCGCACTGCGCCCTGGCTGACCGCATGCTGTGGGTGCGTGGACACAGCCAGATCTGCACTGCGCCCTGCCTGACCGCCTGCCGTGGGTGAGTGGACACAGCCAGATCCGCACTGCGCCCTGCCTGACCGTATGCCGGGGGTGAGTGGACACAGCCAGATCCGCATTGTACCCTGCCTGACCGCCTGCCGTGGGTGAGTGGACACAGCCAGATCCGCACTGCGCCCTTCCTGACCGTCTGCCGTGGGTGAGTGGACACAGCCAGATCCACACTGCGCCCTGCCTGCCCGTCTGCCGTGGGTGAGTGGACACAGCCAGATCCGCACTGCGCCCTGCCTGACCTTCTGCCGTGGGTGAGTGGACACAGCCAGATCCGCACTGCGCCCTGCCTGACCGCCTGCCGTGGGTGAGTGGACACAGCCAGATCCGCACTGCGCCCTGCCTGACCGCCTGCCGTGGGTGAGTGGACACAGCCAGATCCGTACTGTACCCTGCCTGCCCGTCTGCCGTGGGTCAGTGGACATAGCCAGATCCACACAGCACCGTCTCTGCCCATCTCCCGTGGGTGAGTGGACACAGCCGGATCCGCACTGCGCCCTGCCTGCCCGTCTCCCGTGGGTGAGTGGACACAGGCAGATCCGCACTGCGCCTTGCCTGCCCGACTCACGTTGGTGAGTGGACACAGCCAGATCCGCACTGCGCCCTGCCTGCCCGTCTCCCGTGGGTGAGTGGACACAGCCAGATCCGCACTGCACCCTGCCTGACCGTCTGCCGTGGGTGAGTGGACACAGCCAGATCTGCACTGCGCCCTGCCTGCCCGTCTGCCGTGGGTCAGTGGACATAGCCATATCCACACAGCACACTCTCTGCCCGTCTCCCGTGGGTGAGTGGACACAGCCAGATCCGCACTGCACCCTGCCTGACCGCCTGCCGTGGGTGAGTGGACACAGCCAGATCCGCACTGCGCCCTGCCTGACCGTCTGCCGTGGGTGAGTGGACACAGCCAGATCCGCACTGCGCCCTGCCTGACCGCCTGCCGTGGGTGAGTGGACACAGCCAGATCCGCACTGCGCCTTGCCTGCCCGACTCACGTTCGTGAGTGGACACAGCCAGATCCGCACTGAGCCTTGCCTGCCCGTCTCACGTGGGTGAGTGGACACATCCAGATCCGCACTGCGCCCTGCCTGCCCGTCTGACGTGGGTCAGTGGACATAGCCAGATCCACACAGCACAGTCTCTGCCCATCTCCCGTGGGTGAGTGGACACAGCCGGATCCGCACTGCGCCCTGCATGCCCGTCTCCCGTGGGTGAGTGGACACAGCCAGATCCGCACTGCGTCTTGCCTGCCCGTCTTCCGTCAGTGAATGGACACAGCCAGATCCGCAGTGCGCCCTGCCTGCCCGTCTGCCGTGGGTGAGTGGACACAGCCAGATCCGCAGTGCGCCCTGCCTGACCGTCTGCCATGGGTGAGTGGACACAGCGAGATCCACACTGCGCCCTGCCTGCCCGTCTCCCGTGGGTGAGTGGACACAGCCAGATCCGCACTGCGCCCTGCCTGCCCGTCTCCCGTGGGTGAGTGGACATAGCCAGATCTGCACTGAGCCTTGCCTGCCCGTCTCCCGTGCGTGAGTGGACACAGCCAGATCCGCACTGCGCCCTGCCTGCCCGTCTCCCGTGGGTGAGTGGACACAGCCAGATCCGCACTGCGCCCTGCCTGCCCGTCTCCCGTGGGTGAGTGGACACAGCCATATCCGCACTGAGCCTTGCCTGCCCGTCTCACTTGGGTGAGTGGACACAGCCAGATCCGCACTGCGCCCTGCCTGCCCGTCTCCCGTGGTGAGTGGACACAGCCCGATCCGCACTGCACCCTGTCTGACCGTCTGACGTGGGTGAGTGGACACAGCCAGATCCGCACTGCGCCCTGCCGGCCCGTCTGCCGTTGGCGAGTGGAAACAGCCAGATCCGCACTGCGCCCTGCCTGCCCGTCTCCTGTGGGTGAGTGGACACAGCCGGATCCGCACTGCGTGCTGCCTGCCCGTCTCCCGTGGGTGAGTGGACACAGCCAGATCCGCACTGCGCCCTGCCTGACCGTCTGCCGTGGGTGAGTGGACACAGCCAGATCCGCACCGCGCCCTGTCTGACCGCCTGCCGTGGGTGAGTGGACACAGCCAGATCCGTACTGTACCCTGCCTGCCCGTCTGCCGTGGGTCAGTGGACATAGCCAGATCCACACAGCACCGTCTCTGCCCATCTCCCGTGGGTGAGTGGACACAGCCGGATCCGCACTGCGCCCTGCCTGCCCGTCTCCCGTGGGTGAGTGGACACAGGCAGATCCGCACTGCGCCTTGCCTGCCCGACTCACGTTGGTGAGTGGATACAGCCAGATCCGCACTGCGCCCTGCCTGCCCGTCTCCCGTGGGTGAGTGGACACAGCCAGATCCGCACTGCACCCTGCCTGACCGTCTGCCGTGGGTGAGTGGACACAGCCAGATCTGCACTGCGCCCTGCCTGCCCGTCTGCCGTGGGTCAGTGGACATAGCCATATCCACACAGCACACTCTCTGCCCGTCTCCCGTGGGTGAGTGGACACAGCCAGATCCGCACTGCACCCTGCCTGACAGCCTGCCGTGGGTGAGTGGACACAGCCAGATCCGCACTGCGCCCTGCCTGACCGTCTGCCGTGGGTGAGTGGACACAGCCAGATCCGCACTGCGCCCTGCCTGACCGCCTGCCGTGGGTGAGTGGACACAGCCAGATCCGCACTGCGCCTTGCCTGCCCGACTCACGTTGGTGAGTGGACACAGCCAGATCCGCACTGAGCCTTGCCTGCCCGTCTCACATGGGTGAGTGGACACATCCAGATCCGCACTGCGCCCTGCCTGCCCGTCTGACGTGGGTCAGTGGACATAGCCAGATCCACACAGCACAGTCTCTGCCCATCTCCCGTGGGTGAGTGGACACAGCCGGATCCGCACTGCGCCCTGCATGCCCGTCTCCCGTGGGTGAGTAGACACAGCCAGATCCGCACTGCACCCTGCCTGACCGTCTTCCGTGGGTGAGTGGACACAGCCAGATCTGGACTGCGCCCTGCCTGCCCGTCTGCCGTGGGTCAGTGGACATAGCCATATCCACACAGCACACTCTCTGCCCGTCTCCCGTGGGTGAGTGGACACAGCCAGGTCCACACTGCGCCTTGCCTGCCCGACTCACGTTGGTGAGTGGACACAGCCAGATCCGCATTGCGCCCTGCCTGCCCGTCTCCCGTGGGTGAGTGGACACAGCCAGATCCGCACTGCACCCTGCCTGACCGTCTGCCGTGGGTGAGTGGACACAGCCAGATCTGCACTGCGCCCTGCCTGCCCGTCTGCCGTGGGTCAGTGGACATAGCCATATCCACACAGCACACTCTCTGCCCGTCTCCCGTGGGTGAGTGGACACAGCCAGGTCCACACTGCGCCTTGCATGCCCGTCTCCCCTGGGTGAGAGGACACAGCCAGATCCGCACTGCACCCTGCCTGCCCGTCTCCCGTGGGTGAGTGGACACAGCCAGATCCACACAGCACCGTCTCTGCCCATCTCCCGTGGGTGAGTGGACACAGCCGGATCCGCACTGCGCCCTGCCTGGCCGTCTCCCGTGGGTGAGTGGACACAGCCAGATCCGCACTGCGCCTTGCCTGCCCGACTCACGTTGGTGAGTGGACACAGCCAGATCCGCAGTGCGCCCTGCCTGCCCGTCTCCCGTGGGTGAGTGGACACAGCCAGATCCGCACTGCACCCTGCCTGACCGTCTGCCGTGGGTGAGTGGACACAGCCAGATCTGCACTGCGCCCTGCCTGCCCGTCTGCCGTGGGTCACTGGACATAGCCATATCCACACAGCACACTCTCTGCCCGTCTCCCGTGAGTGAGTGGACACAGCCAGGTCCACACTGCGCCTTGCCTGCCCGTCTCCCCTGGGTGAGTGGACACAGCCAGATCCGCACTGCGCTCTGCCTGAGCGCCTGCCGTGGGTGAGTGGACACAGCCAGATCCGCACTGCGCCCTGGCAGACCGCATGCTGTGGGTGCGTGGACACAGCCAGATCCGCACTGCACCCTGCCTGACCGCCTGCCGTGGGTGAGTGGACACAGCCAGATCCGCACTGCGCCCTGCCTGACCGTCTGCCGTGGGTGAGTGGACACAGCCAGATCCGCACTGCGCCCTGCCTGACCGCCTGCCGTGGGTGAGTGGACACAGCCAGATCCGCACTGCGCCCTGCCTGCCCGTCTCCCGTGGGCGAGTGGACACAGCCAGATCCGCACTGCGCCCTGCCTGCCCGTCTGCCGTGGGTGAGTGGACACAGCCAGATCCGCACTGCGCCCTGCCTGACCGTCTGCCGTGGGTGAGTGGATACAGCGAGATCCGCACTGCGCCCTGCCTGCCCGTCTCCCGTGGGTGAGTGGACACAGCCGGATCCGCACTGCGTGCTGCCTTCCCGTCTCCCGTGGGTGAGTGGACACAGCCAGATCCGCACTGCGCCCTGCCTGCCCGTCTCCCGTGGGTGAGTGGACACAGCCAGAGACGCACTGCGCCCTGCCTGCCGGTCTCCCTGGGTGAGTGGACACAGCCAGATCCGCACTGAGCCTTGCCTGCCCGTCTCACGTGGGTGAGTGGACACATCCAGATCCGCACTGCGCCCTGCATGCCCGTCTCCCGTGGGTGAGTGGACACAGCCGGATCCGCACTGCGCCCTGCATGCCCGTCTCCCGTGGGTGAGTGGACACAGCCGGATCCGCACTGCGCCTTGCCTGCCCGTCTCACGTTGGTGAGTGGACACAGCCAGATCCGCACTGCGCCCTGCCCGTCTCCCGTGGGTGAGTGGACACAGCCAGATCCGCACTGCGCCCTGGCTGACCGCATGCTGTGGGTGCGTGGACACAGCCAGATCTGCACTGCGCCCTGCCTGACCGCCTGCCGTGGGTGAGTGGACACAGCCAGATCCGCACTGCGCCCTGCCTGACCGTATGCCGGGGGTGAGTGGACACAGCCAGATCCGCATTGTACCCTGCCTGACCGCCTGCCGTGGGTGAGTGGACACAGCCAGATCCGCACTGCGCCCTTCCTGACCGTCTGCCGTGGGTGAGTGGACACAGCCAGATCCACACTGCGCCCTGCCTGCCCGTCTGCCGTGGGTGAGTGGACACAGCCAGATCCGCACTGCGCCCTGCCTGACCTTCTGCCGTGGGTGAGTGGACACAGCCAGATCCGCACTGCGCCCTGCCTGACCGCCTGCCGTGGGTGAGTGGACACAGCCAGATCCGCACTGCGCCCTGCCTGACCGCCTGCCGTGGGTGAGTGGACACAGCCAGATCCGTACTGTACCCTGCCTGCCCGTCTGCCGTGGGTCAGTGGACATAGCCAGATCCACACAGCACCGTCTCTGCCCATCTCCCGTGGGTGAGTGGACACAGCCGGATCCGCACTGCGCCCTGCCTGCCCGTCTCCCGTGGGTGAGTGGACACAGGCAGATCCGCACTGCGCCTTGCCTGCCCGACTCACGTTGGTGAGTGGACACAGCCAGATCCGCACTGCGCCCTGCCTGCCCGTCTCCCGTGGGTGAGTGGACACATCCAGATCCGCACTGCGCCCTGCCTGCCCGTCTCACGTGGGTGAGTGGACACATCCAGATCCGCACTGCGCCCTGCCTGCCCGTCTGACGTGGGTCAGTGGACATAGCCAGATCCACACAGCACAGTCTCTGCCCATCTCCCGTGGGTGAGTGGACACAGCCGGATCCGCACTGCGCCCTGCATGCCCGTCTCCCGTGGGTGAGTGGACACAGCCAGATCCGCACTGCGTCTTGCCTGCCCGTCTTCCGTCAGTGAATGGACACAGCCAGATCCGCAGTGCGCCCTGCCTGCCCGTCTGCCGTGGGTGAGTGGACACAGCCAGATCCGCACTGCGCCCTGCCTGACCGTCTGCCATGGGTGAGTGGACACAGCGAGATCCACACTGCGCCCTGCCTGCCCGTCTCCCGTGGGTGAGTGGACACAGCCAGATCCGCACTGCGCCCTGCCTGCCCGTCTCCCGTGGGTGAGTGGACATAGCCAGATCTGCACTGAGCCTTGCCTGCCCGTCTCCCGTGCGTGAGTGGACACAGCCAGATCCGCACTGCGCCCTGCCTGCCCGTCTCCCGTGGGTGAGTGGACACAGCCAGATCCGCACTGCGCCCTGCCTGCCCGTCTCCCGTGGGTGAGTGGACACAGCCATATCCGCACTGAGCCTTGCCTGCCCGTCTCACTTGGGTGAGTGGACACAGCCAGATCCGCACTGCGCCCTGCCTGCCCGTCTCCCGTGGTGAGTGGACACAGCCCGATCCGCACTGCACCCTGTCTGACCGTCTGACGTGGGTGAGTGGACACAGCCAGATCCGCACTGCGCCCTGCCGGCCCGTCTGCCGTTGGCGAGTGGAAACAGCCAGATCCGCACTGCGCCCTGCCTGCCCGTCTCCTGTGGGTGAGTGGACACAGCCGGATCCGCACTGCGTGCTGCCTGCCCGTCTCCCGTGGGTGAGTGGACACAGCCAGATCCGCACTGCGCCCTGCCTGACCGTCTGCCGTGGGTGAGTGGACACAGCCAGATCCGCACCGCGCCCTGTCTGACCGCCTGCCGTGGGTGAGTGGACACAGCCAGATCCGTACTGTACCCTGCCTGCCCGTCTGCCGTGGGTCAGTGGACATAGCCAGATCCACACAGCACCGTCTCTGCCCATCTCCCGTGGGTGAGTGGACACAGCCGGATCCGCACTGCGCCCTGCCTGCCCGTCTCCCGTGGGTGAGTGGACACAGGCAGATCCGCACTGCGCCTTGCCTGCCCGACTCACGTTGGTGAGTGGATACAGCCAGATCCGCACTGCGCCCTGCCTGCCCGTCTCCCGTGGGTGAGTGGACACAGCCAGATCCGCACTGCACCCTGCCTGACCGTCTGCCGTGGGTGAGTGGACACAGCCAGATCTGCACTGCGCCCTGCCTGCCCGTCTGCCGTGGGTCAGTGGACATAGCCATATCCACACAGCACACTCTCTGCCCGTCTCCCGTGGGTGAGTGGACACAGCCAGATCCGCACTGCACCCTGCCTGACAGCCTGCCGTGGGTGAGTGGACACAGCCAGATCCGCACTGCGCCCTGCCTGACCGTCTGCCGTGGGTGAGTGGACACAGCCAGATCCGCACTGCGCCCTGCCTGACCGCCTGCCGTGGGTGAGTGGACACAGCCAGATCCGCACTGCGCCTTGCCTGCCCGACTCACGTTGGTGAGTGGACACAGCCAGATCCGCACTGAGCCTTGCCTGCCCGTCTCACATGGGTGAGTGGACACATCCAGATCCGCACTGCGCCCTGCCTGCCCGTCTGACGTGGGTCAGTGGACATAGCCAGATCCACACAGCACAGTCTCTGCCCATCTCCCGTGGGTGAGTGGACACAGCCGGATCCGCACTGCGCCCTGCATGCCCGTCTCCCGTGGGTGAGTAGACACAGCCAGATCCGCACTGCACCCTGCCTGACCGTCTTCCGTGGGTGAGTGGACACAGCCAGATCTGGACTGCGCCCTGCCTGCCCGTCTGCCGTGGGTCAGTGGACATAGCCATATCCACACAGCACACTCTCTGCCCGTCTCCCGTGGGTGAGTGGACACAGCCAGGTCCACACTGCGCCTTGCCTGCCCGACTCACGTTGGTGAGTGGACACAGCCAGATCCGCATTGCGCCCTGCCTGCCCGTCTCCCGTGGGTGAGTGGACACAGCCAGATCCGCACTGCACCCTGCCTGACCGTCTGCCGTGGGTGAGTGGACACAGCCAGATCTGCACTGCGCCCTGCCTGCCCGTCTGCCGTGGGTCAGTGGACATAGCCATATCCACACAGCACACTCTCTGCCCGTCTCCCGTGGGTGAGTGGACACAGCCAGGTCCACACTGCGCCTTGCATGCCCGTCTCCCCTGGGTGAGAGGACACAGCCAGATCCGCACTGCACCCTGCCTGCCCGTCTCCCGTGGGTGAGTGGACACAGCCAGATCCGCACTGCGCCCTGCCTGCCCGTCTCCCGTGGGTGAGTGGACACAGCCATATCCGCACTGAGCCTTGCCTGCCCGTCTCACTTGGGTGAGTGGACACAGCCAGATCCGCACTGCGCCCTGCCTGCCCGTCTCCCGTGGTGAGTGGACACAGCCAGATCCGCACTGCGCCCTGCCTGACCGTCTGCCGTGGGTGAGTGGACACAGCCAGATCCGCACCGCGCCCTGTCTGACCGCCTGCCGTGGGTGAGTGGACACAGCCAGATCCATACTGTACCCTGCCTGCCCGTCTGCCGTGGGTCAGTGGACATAGCCAGATCCACACAGCACCGTCTCTGCCCATCTCCCGTGGGTGAGTGGACACAGCTGGATCCGCACTGCGCCCTGCCTGGCCGTCTCCCGTGGGTGAGTGGACACAGCCAGATCCGCACTGCGCCTTGCCTGCCCGACTCACGTTGGTGAGTGGACACAGCCAGATCCGCACTGCGCCCTGCCTGCCCGTCTCCCGTGGGTGAGTGGACACAGCCAGATCCGCACTGCACCCTGCCTGACCGTCTGCCGTGGGTGAGTGGACACAGCCAGATCTGCACTGCGCCCTGCCTGCCCGTCTGCCGTGGGTCAGTGGACATAGCCATATCCACACAGCACACTCTCTGCCCGTCTCCCGTGGGTGAGTGGACACAGCCAGGTCCACACTGCGCCTTGCCTGCCCGTCTCCCCTGGGTGAGTGGACACAGCCAGATCCGCACTGCGCTCTGCCTGAGCGCCTGCCGTGGGTGAGTGGACACAGCCAGATCCGCACTGCGCCCTGGCTGACCGCATGCTGTGGGTGCGTGGACACAGCCAGATCCGCACTGCGCCCTGCCTGACCGCCTGCCGTGGGTGAGTGGACACAGCCAGATCCGCACTGCGCCCTGCCTGACCGTCTGCCGTGGGTGAGTGGACACAGCCAGATCCGCACTGCGCCCTGCCTGACCGCCTGCCGTGGGTGAGTGGACACAGCCAGATCCGCACTGCGACCTGCCTGCCCGTCTCCCGTGGGCGAGTGGACACAGCCAGATCCGCACTGCGCGCTGCCTGCCCGTCTGCCGTGGGTGAGTGGACACAGCCAGATCCGCACTGCGCCCTGCCTGACCGTCTGCCGTGGGTGAGTGGATACAGCGAGATCCGCACTGCGCCCTGCCTGCCCGTCTCCCGTGGGTGAGAGGACACAGCCAGATCCGCACTGCGCACTGCCTTCCCGTCTCCCGTGGTTGAGTGGACACAGCCAGATCCGCACTGCGCCCTGCCCGTCTCCCGTGGGTGAGTGGACACAGCCAGATCCGCACTGCGCCCTGGCTGACCGCATGCTGTGGGTGCGTGGACACAGCCAGATCCGCACTGCGCCCTGCCTGACCGCCTGCCGTGGGTGAGTGGACACAGCCAGATCCGCACTGTGCCCTTCCTGACCGTCTGCCGTGGGTGAGTGGACACAGCCAGATCCACACTGCGCCCTGCCTGCCCGTCTGCCGTGGGTGAGTGGACACAGCCAGATCCGCACTGCGCCCTGCCTGCCCGTCTGCCGTGGGTGAGTGGACACAGCCAGATCCGCACTGCGCCCTGCCTGACCGTCTGCCGTGGGTGAGTGGATACAGCGAGATCCGCACTGCGCCCTGCCTGCCCGTCTCCCGTGGGTGAGAGGACACAGCCAGATCCGCACTGCGCACTGCCTTCCCGTCTCCCGTGGGTGAGTGGACACAGCCAGATCCGCACTGCGCCCAGCCTGCCCGTCTCCCGTGGGTGAGTGGACACAGCCAGATCCGCACTGCGCCCTGCCTGCCCGTCTGACGTGGGTCAGTGGACATAGCCAGATCCACACAGCACAGTCTCTGCCCATCTCCCGTGGGTGAGTGGACACAGCCGGATCCGCACTGCGCCCTGCATGCCTGTCTCCCGTGGGTGAGTGGACACAGCCGGATCCGCACTGTGCCTTGCCTGCCAGTCTCACGTTGGTGAGTGGACACAGCCAGATCCGCACTGCGCCCTGCCTGCCCGTCTCCCGTGGGTGAGTGGACACAGCCAGATCCGCACTGCACCCTGCCTGACCGTCTGCCGTGGGTGAGTGGACACAGCCAGATCTGGACTGCGCCCTGCCTGCCCGTCTGCCGTGGGTCAGTGGACATAGCCATATCCACACAGCACACTCTCTGCCCGTCTCCCGTGGGTGAGTGGACACAGCCAGGTCCACACTGCGCCTTGCCTGCCCGTCTCCCCTGGGTGAGTGGACACAGCCAGATCCGCACTGCGCTCTGCCTGAGCGCCTGCCGTGGGTGAGTGGACACAGCCAGATCCGCACTGCGCCCTGCCTGACCGCCTGCTGTGGGTGCGTGGACACAGCCAGATCCGCACTGCTCCCTGCCTGACCGCCTGCCGTGGGTGAGTGGACACAGCCAGATCCGCACTGCGCCCTGCCTGACCGCTTGCCGTGGGAGAGTGGACACAGCCAGATCCGCACTGCGCCCTGCCTGCCCGTCTCGCGTGGGTGAGTGGACATAGCCAGATCTGCACTGAGCCTTGCCTGCCCGTCTCCCGTGGGTGAGTGGACACAGCCAGATCTGCACTGCGCCCTGCCTGCCCGTCTCCCGTCGGTGAGTGGACACAGCCAGATCCGCACTGCGACCTGCCTGCCCGTCTCCCGTGGGCGAGTGGACACAGCCGGATCCGCACTGCGTGCTGCCTGCCCGTCTCCCGTGGGTGAGTGGACACAGCCAGATCCGCACTGCGCCCTGCCTGCCCGTCTCCCGTGGGTGAGTGGACACAGCCAGAGACGCACTGCGCCCTGCCTGCCGGTCTCCCTGGGTGAGTGGACACAGCCAGATCCGCACTGAGCCTTGCCTGCCCGTCTCACGTGGGTGAGTGGACACATCCAGATCCGCACTGCGCCCTGCATGCCCGTCTCCCGTGGGTGAGTGGACACAGCCGGATCCGCACTGCGCCCTGCATGCCCGTCTCCCGTGGGTGAGTGGACACAGCCGGATCCGCACTGCGCCTTGCCTGCCCGTCTCACGTTGGTGAGTGGACACAGCCAGATCCGCACTGCGCCCTGCCCGTCTCCCGTGGGTGAGTGGACACAGCCAGATCCGCACTGCGCCCTTCTGACCGCATGCTGTGGGTGCGTGGACACAGCCAGATCCGCACTGCGCCCTGCCTGACCGCCTGCCGTGGGTGAGTGGACACAGCCAGATCCGCACTGCGCCCTGCCTGACCGTCTGCCGTGGGTGAGTGGACACAGCCAGATCCGCATTGTACCCTGCCTGACCGCCTGTCGTGGGTGAGTGGACACAGCCAGATCCGCACTGCACCCTTCCTGACCGTCTGCCATGGGTGAGTGGACACAGCCAGATCCACACTGCGCCCTGCCTGCCCGTCTGCCGTGGGTGAGTGGACACAGCCAGATCCGCACTGCGCCCTGCCTGACCTTCTGCCGTGGGTGAGTGGACACAGCCAGATCCGCACTGCGCCCTGCCTGACCGCCTGCCGTGGGTGAGTGGACACAGCCAGATCCGCACTGCGCCCTGCCTGACCGCCTGCCGTGGGTGAGTGGACACAGCCAGATCCGTACTGTACCCTGCCTGCCCGTCTGCCGTGGGTCAGTGGACATAGCCAGATCCACACAGCACTGTCTCTGCCCATCTCCCGTGGGTGAGTGGACACAGCCGGATCCGCACTGCGCCCTGCCTGCCCGTCTCCCGTGGGTGAGTGGACACAGGCAGATCCGCACTGCGCCTTGCCTGCCCGACTCACGTTGGTGAGTGGACACAGCCAGATCCGCACTGCGCCCTGCCTGCCCGTCTCCCGTGGGTGAGTGGACACAGCCAGATACGCAGTGCACCCTGCCTGACCGTCTGCCGTGGGTGAGTGGACACAGCCAGATCTGCACTGCGCCCTGCCGGCCCGTCTGCCGTGGGTCAGTGGACATAGCCATATCCACACAGCACACTCTCTGCCCGTCTCCCGTGGGTGAGTGGACACAGCCAGCTCCGCACTGCGCCCTGCCTGCCCGTCTCCCGTGGGTGAGTGGACACAGCCAGATCCGCACTGCGTCTTGCCTGCCCGTCTTCCGTCAGTGAGTGGACACAGCCAGATCCGACTGCGCCCTGCCTGCCCGTCTCCCGTGCGTAAGTGGACACAGCCAGATCCGCACTGCGCCCTGCCTGCCCGTCTCCCGTGGGCGAGTGGACACAGCCAGATCCGCACTGCGCCCTGGCTGCCCGTCTCCCGTGGGCGAGTGGACACAGCCAGATCCGCACTGCGCCCTGCCTGACAGTCTGCCGTGGGTGAGTGTACACAGCCAGATCCGCACTGCCCGTCTCCCGTGGGTGAGTGGACACAGCCAGATCCGCACTGCGTCTTGCCTGCCCGTCTTCCGTCAGTGAGTGGACACAGCCAGATCCGCACTGCGCCCTGCCTGCCCGTCTCCCGTGGGCGAGTGGACACAGCCAGATCCGCACTGCGCCCTGCCTGCCCGTCTGCCGTGGGCGTGTGGACATAGCCAGATCCGCACTGCGCCCTGCCTGACAGTCTGCCGTGGGTGAGTGGACACAGCCAGATCCGCACTGCGCTCTGCCTGAGCGCCTGCCGTGGGTGAGTGGACACAGCCAGATCCGCACTGCGCCCTGCCTGACCGCCTGCTGTGGGTGCGTGGACACAACCAGATCCGCACTGCTCCCTGCCTGCCCGTCTCCCGTGGGCGAGTGGACACAGCCAGATCCGCACTGCGCCCTGCCTGCCCGTCTCCCGTGGGCGAGTGGACACAGCCAGATCCGCACTGCGCCCTGCCTGCCCGTCTCCCGTGGGCGAGTGGACACAGCCAGATCCGCACTGCGCCCTGCCTGACAGTCTGCCGTGGGTGAGTGTACACAGCCAGATCCGCACTGCCCGTCTCCCGTGGGTGAATGGACACAGCCAGATCCGCACTGCGTCTTGCCTGCCCGTCTTCCGTCAGTGAGTGGACACAGCCAGATCCGACTGCGCCCTGCCTGCCCGTCTCCCGTGCGTAAGTGGACACAGCCAGATCCGCACTGCGCCCTGCCTGCCCGTCTCCCGTGGGCGAGTGGACACAGCCAGATCCGCACTGCGCCCTGCCTGCCCGTCTGCCGTGGGCGACTGGACATAGCCAGATCCGCACTGCGCCCTGCCTGACAGTCTGCCGTGGGTGAGTGGACACAGCCAGATCCGCACTGCGCTCTGCCTGAGCGCCTGCCGTGGGTGAGTGGACACAGCCAGATCCGCACTGCGCTCTGGCTGACCGCATGCTGTGGGTGCGTGGACACAGCCAGATCCGCACTGCGCCCTGCCTGACCGCCTGCCGTGGGTGAGTGGACACAGCCAGATCCGCACTGCGCCCTGCCTGACCGTCTGCCGTGGGTGAGTGGACACAGCCAGATCCGAACTGCGCCCTGCCTGACCGCCTGCCGTGGGTGAGTGGTCACAGCCAGATCCGCACTGCGCCCTGCCTGACCGTCTGCCGTGGGTGAGTGGACACAGCCAGATCTGCACTGCGCCCTGCCTGCCCGTCTACCGTGGGTGAGTGGACACAGCCAGATCCGCACTGCGCCCTGCCTGACCGTCTGCCGTGGGTGAGTGGACACAGCGAGATCCGCACTGCGCCCTGCCTGCCCGTCTCCCGTGGGTGAGTGGACACAGCCCGATCCGCACTGCGCCCTGCCTTCCCGTCTCCCGTGGGTGAGTGGACACAGCCAGATCCGCACTGCGCCCAGCCTGCCCGTCTCCCGTGGGTGAGTGGACACAGCCAGATCCGCACTGCGCCCTGCCTGCCCGTCTCCCGTGGGTGAGTGGACACAGCCAGATCCGCACTGCGTCTTGCCTGCCCGTCTTCCGTCAGTGAGTGGACACAGCCAGATCCGCAGTGCGCCCTGCCTGCCCGTCTGCCGTGGGTGAGTGGACACAGCCAGATCCGCACTGCGCCCTGCCTGACCATCTGCCGTGGGTGAGTGGACACAGCGAGATCCACACTGCGCCCTGCCTGCCCGTCTCCCGTGGGTGAGTGGACACAGCGAGATCCGCACTGCGCCATGTCTGACCGCCTGCCGTGGGTGAGTGGACACAGACAGATCCGCACCGCGCCATGTCTGACCGCCTGCCGTGGGTGAGTGGACACAGCCAGATCCGTACTGTACCCTGCCTGCCCGTCTGCCGTGGGTCAGTGGACATAGCCAGATCCACACAGCACCGTATCTGCCCATCTCCCGTGGGTGAGTGGACACAGCTGGATCCGCACTGCGCCCTGCCTGGCCGTCTCCCGTGGGTGAGTGGACACAGCCAGATCCGTACTGTACCCTGCCTGCCCGTCTGCCGTGGGTCAGTGGACATAGCCAGATCCACACAGCACCGTCTCTGCCCATCTCCCGTGGGTGAGTGGACACAGCCGGATCCGCACTGCGCCCTGCCTGCCCGTCTCCCGTGGGTGAGTGGACACAGGCAGATCCGCACTGCGCCTTGCCTGCCCGACTCACGTTGGTGAGTGGACACAGCCAGATCCGCACTGCGCCCTGCCTGACCGTCTGCCGTGGGTGAGTGGACACAGCCAGATCTGCACTGCGCCCTGCCGGCCCGTCTGCCGTGGGTCAGTGGACATAGCCATATCCACACAGCACACTCTCTGCCCGTCTCCCGTGGGTGAGTGGACACAGCCAGCTCCGCACTGCGCCCTGCCTGCCCGTCTCCCGTGGGTGAGTGGACACAGCCAGATCCGCACTGCGTCTTGCCTGCCCGTCTTCCGTCAGTGAGTGGACACAGCCAGATCCGACTGCGCCCTGCCTGCCCGTCTCCCGTGCGTAAGTGGACACAGCCAGATCCGCACTGCGCCCTGCCTGCCCGTCTCCCGTGGGCGAGTGGACACAGCCAGATCCGCACTGCGCCCTGCCTGCCCGTCTCCCGTGGGCGAGTGGACACAGCCAGATCCGCACTGCGCCCTGCCTGACAGTCTGCCGTGGGTGAGTGTACACAGCCAGATCCGCACTGCCCGTCTCCCGTGGGTGAGTGGACACAGCCAGATCCGCACTGCGTCTTGCCTGCCCGTCTTCCGTCAGTGAGTGGACACAGCCAGATCCGCACTGCGCCCTGCCTGCCCGTCTCCCGTGGGCGAGTGGACACAGCCAGATCCGCACTGCGCCCTGCCTGCCCGTCTGCCGTGGGCGTGTGGACATAGCCAGATCCGCACTGCGCCCTGCCTGACAGTCTGCCCTGGGAGAGTGGACACAGCCAGATCCGCACTGCGCTCTGCCTGAGCGCCTGCCGTGGGTGAGTGGACACAGCCAGATCCGCACTGCGCCCTGCCTGACCGCCTGCTGTGGGTGCGTGGACACAGCCAGATCCGCACTGCTCCCTGCCTGCCCGTCTCCCGTGGGCGAGTGGACACAGCCAGATCCGCACTGCGCCCTGCCTGCCCGTCTCCCGTGGGCGAGTGGACACAGCCAGATCCGCACTGCGCCCTGCCTGCCCGTCTCCCGTGGGCGAGTGGACACAGCCAGATCCGCACTGCGCCCTGCCTGACAGTCTGCCGTGGGTGAGTGTACACAGCCAGATCCGCACTGCCCGTCTCCCGTGGGTGAATGGACACAGCCAGATCCGCACTGCGCCCTGCCTGCCCGTCTCCCGTGGGCGAGTGGACACAGCCAGATCCGCACTGCGCCCTGCCTGCCCGTCTGCCGTGGGCGACTGGACATAGCCAGATCCGCACTGCGCCCTGCCTGACAGTCTGCCGTGGGTGAGTGGACACAGCCAGATCCGCACTGCGCTCTGCCTGAGCGCCTGCCGTGGGTGAGTGGACACAGCCAGATCCGCACTGCGCTCTGGCTGACCGCATGCTGTGGGTGCGTGGACACAGCCAGATCCGCACTGCGCCCTGCCTGACCGCCTGCCGTGGGTGAGTGGACACAGCCAGATCCGCACTGCGCCCTGCCTGACCGTCTGCCGTGGGTGAGTGGACACAGCCAGATCCGAACTGCGCCCTGCCTGACCGCCTGCCGTGGGTGAGTGGTCACAGCCAGATCTGCACTGCGCCCTGCCTGCCCGTCTCCCGTGGGCGAGTGGACACAGCCAGATCCGCACTGCGCCCTGCCTGCCCGTCTGCCGTGGGTGAGTGGACACAGCCAGATCCGCACTGCGCCCTGCCTGACCGTCTCCCGTGGGCGAGTCGACACAGCGAGATCCGCACTGCGCCCTGCCTGCCCGTCTCCCGTGGTTGAGTGGACACAGCCAGATCCGCACTGCGCCCTGCCTGCCCGTCTCCCGTGGGTGAGAGGACACAGCCAGATCCGCACTGCGCCCTGCCTGCCCGTCTGCCGTGGGTGAGTGGACACAGCCAGATCCACACTGCGCCCTGCCTGCCCGTCTGCCGTGGGTGAGTGGACACAGCCAGATTCGCACTGCGCCCTGCCTGACCGTCTGCCGTGGGTGAGTGGACACAGCGAGATCCACACTGCGCCCTGCCTGCCCGTCTCCCGTGGGTGAGTGGAGACTGCCAGATCCGCACTGCGCCCTGCCTTCCCGTCTCCCGTGGGCGAGTGGAGACAGCCAGATCCGCACTGCGCCCTGCCTGCCCGTCTGCCGTGGGTGAGTGGACACAGCCAGATCCGCACTGCGCCCTGCCTGACCGTCTGCCGTGGGTAAGTGGATACAGCGAGATCCGCACTGCGCCCTGCCTGCCCGTCTCCCGTGGGTGAGAGGACACAGCCAGATCCGCACTGCGCACTGCCTTCCCGTCTCCCGTGGGTGAGTGGACACAGCCAGATCCGCACTGCGCCCAGCCTGCCCGTCTCCCGTGGGTGAGTGGACACAGCCAGATCCGCACTGCGCCCTGCCTGCCCGTCTGACGTGGGTCAGTGGACATAGCCAGATCCACACAGCACAGTCTCTGCCCATCTCCCGTGGGTGAGTGGACACAGCCGGATCCGCACTGCGCCCTGCATGCCTGTCTCCCGTGGGTGAGTGGACACAGCCGGATCCGCACTGTGCCTTGCCTGCCAGTCTCACGTTGGTGAGTGGACACAGCCAGATCCGCACTGCGCCCTGCCTGCCCGTCTCCCGTGGGTGAGTGGACACAGCCAGATCCGCACTGCACCCTGCCTGACCGTCTGCCGTGGGTGAGTGGACACAGCCAGATCTGGACTGCGCCCTGCCTGCCCGTCTGCCGTGGGTCAGTGGACATAGCCATATCCACACAGCACACTCTCTGCCCGTCTCCCGTGGGTGAGTGGACACAGCCAGGTCCACACTGCGCCTTGCCTGCCCGTCTCCCCTGGGTGAGTGGACACAGCCAGATCCGCACTGCGCTCTGCCTGAGCGCCTGCCGTGGGTGAGTGGACACAGCCAGATCCGCACTGCGCCCTGCCTGACCGCCTGCTGTGGGTGCGTGGACACAGCCAGATCCGCACTGCTCCCTGCCTGACCGCCTGCCGTGGGTGAGTGGACACAGCCAGATCCGCACTGCGCCCTGCCTGACCGCTTGCCGTGGGAGAGTGGACACAGCCAGATCCGCACTGCGCCCTGCCTGCCCGTCTCGCGTGGGTGAGTGGACATAGCCAGATCTGCACTGAGCCTTGCCTGCCCGTCTCCCGTGGGTGAGTGGACACAGCCAGATCTGCACTGCGCCCTGCCTGCCCGTCTCCCGTCGGTGAGTGGACACAGCCAGATCCGCACTGCGACCTGCCTGCCCGTCTCCCGTGGGCGAGTGGACACAGCCGGATCCGCACTGCGTGCTGCCTGCCCGTCTCCCGTGGGTGAGTGGACACAGCCAGATCCGCACTGCGCCCTGCCTGCCCGTCTCCCGTGGGTGAGTGGACACAGCCAGAGACGCACTGCGCCCTGCCTGCCGGTCTCCCTGGGTGAGTGGACACAGCCAGATCCGCACTGAGCCTTGCCTGCCCGTCTCACGTGGGTGAGTGGACACATCCAGATCCGCACTGCGCCCTGCATGCCCGTCTCCCGTGGGTGAGTGGACACCGCCGGATCCGCACTGCGCCCTGCATGCCCGTCTCCCGTGGGTGAGTGGACACAGCCGGATCCGCACTGCGCCTTGCCTGCCCGTCTCACGTTGGTGAGTGGACGCAGCCAGATCCGCACTGCGCCCTGCCCGTCTCCCGTGGGTGAGTGGACACAGCCAGATCCGCACTGCGCCCTGGCTGACCGCATGCTGTGGGTGCGTGGTAACAGCCAGATCCGCACTGCGCCCTGCCTGACCGCCTGCCGTGGGTGAGTGGACACAGCCAGATCCGCACTGCGCCCTGCCTGACCGTATGCCGGGGGTGAGTGGACACAGCCAGATCCGCATTGTACCCTGCCTGACCGCCTGCCGTGGGTGAGTGGACACAGCCAGATCCGCACTGCGCCCTTCCTGACCGTCTGCCGTGGGTGAGTGGACACAGCCAGATCCACACTGCGCCCTGCCTGCCCGTCTGCCGTGGGTGAGTGGACACAGCCAGATCCGCACTGCGCCCTGCCTGACCTTCTGCCGTGGGTGAGTGGACACAGCCAGATCCGCACTGCGCCCTGCCTGACCGCCTGCCGTGGGTGAGTGGACACAGCCAGATCCGCACTGCGCCCTGCCTGACCGCCTGCCGTGGGTGAGTGGACACAGCCAGATCCGTACTGTACCCTGCCTGCCCGTCTGCCGTGGGTAAGTGGACATAGCCAGATCCACACAGCACCGTCTCTGCCCATCTCCCGTGGGTGAGTGGACACAGCCGGATCCGCACTGCGCCCTGCCTGCCCGTCTCCCGTGGGTGAGTGGACACAGGCAGATCCGCACTGCGCCTTGCCTGCCCAACTCACGTTGGTGAGTGGACACAGCCAGATCTGCACTGCGCCCTGCCTGCCCGTCTCCCGTGGGTGAGTGGACACAGCCAGATCTGCACTGCACCCTGCCTGACCGTCTGCCGTGGGTGAGTGGACACAGCCAGATCTGCACTGCGCCCTGCCTGCCCGTCTGCCGTGGGTCAGTGGACATAGCCATATCCACACAGCACACTCTCTGCCCGTCTCCCGTGGGTGAGTGGACACAGCCAGATCCGCACTGCGCCCTGCCTGACCGTCTGCCGTGGGTGAATGGACACAGCCAGATCCGCACTGCGCCCTGCCTGACCGCCTGCCGTGGGTGAGTGGACACAGCCAGATCCGCACTGCGCCCTGCCTGCCCGTCTACCGTGGGTGAGTGGACACAGCCAGATCCGCACTGCGCCCTGCCTGACCGTCTGCCGTGGGTGAGTGGACACAGCGAGATCCGCACTGCGCCCTGCCTGCCCGTCTCCCGTGGGTGAGTGGACACAGCCCGATCCGCACTGCGCCCTGCCTTCCCGTCTCCCGTGGGTGAGTGGACACAGCCAGATCCGCACTGCGCCCAGCCTGCCCGTCTCCCGTGGGTGAGTGGACACAGCCAGATCCGCACTGCGCCCTGCCTGCCCGTCTCCCGTGGGTGAGTGGACACAGCCAGATCCGCACTGCGTCTTGCCTGCCCGTCTTCCGTCAGTGAGTGGACACAGCCAGATCCGCAGTGCGCCCTGCCTGCCCGTCTGCCGTGGGTGAGTGGACACAGCCAGATCCGCACTGCGCCCTGCCTGACCATCTGCCGTGGGTGAGTGGACACAGCGAGATCCACACTGCGCCCTGCCTGCCCGTCTCCCGTGGGTGAGTGGACACAGCGAGATCCGCACTGCGCCATGTCTGACCGCCTGCCGTGGGTGAGTGGACACAGACAGATCCGCACCGCGCCATGTCTGACCGCCTGCCGTGGGTGAGTGGACACAGCCAGATCCGTACTGTACCCTGCCTGCCCGTCTGCCGTGGGTCAGTGGACATAGCCAGATCCACACAGCACCGTATCTGCCCATCTCCCGTGGGTGAGTGGACACAGCTGGATCCGCACTGCGCCCTGCCTGGCCGTCTCCCGTGGGTGAGTGGACACAGCCAGATCCGTACTGTACCCTGCCTGCCCGTCTGCCGTGGGTCAGTGGACATAGCCAGATCCACACAGCACCGTCTCTGCCCATCTCCCGTGGGTGAGTGGACACAGCCGGATCCGCACTGCGCCCTGCCTGCCCGTCTCCCGTGGGTGAGTGGACACAGGCAGATCCGCACTGCGCCTTGCCTGCCCGACTCACGTTGGTGAGTGGACACAGCCAGATCCGCACTGCGCCCTGCCTGACCGTCTGCCGTGGGTGAGTGGACACAGCCAGATCTGCACTGCGCCCTGCCGGCCCGTCTGCCGTGGGTCAGTGGACATAGCCATATCCACACAGCACACTCTCTGCCCGTCTCCCGTGGGTGAGTGGACACAGCCAGCTCCGCACTGCGCCCTGCCTGCCCGTCTCCCGTGGGTGAGTGGACACAGCCAGATCCGCACTGCGTCTTGCCTGCCCGTCTTCCGTCAGTGAGTGGACACAGCCAGATCCGACTGCGCCCTGCCTGCCCGTCTCCCGTGCGTAAGTGGACACAGCCAGATCCGCACTGCGCCCTGCCTGCCCGTCTCCCGTGGGCGAGTGGACACAGCCAGATCCGCACTGCGCCCTGCCTGCCCGTCTCCCGTGGGCGAGTGGACACAGCCAGATCCGCACTGCGCCCTGCCTGACAGTCTGCCGTGGGTGAGTGTACACAGCCAGATCCGCACTGCCCGTCTCCCGTGGGTGAGTGGACACAGCCAGATCCGCACTGCGTCTTGCCTGCCCGTCTTCCGTCAGTGAGTGGACACAGCCAGATCCGCACTGCGCCCTGCCTGCCCGTCTCCCGTGGGCGAGTGGACACAGCCAGATCCGCACTGCGCCCTGCCTGCCCGTCTGCCGTGGGCGTGTGGACATAGCCAGATCCGCACTGCGCCCTGCCTGACAGTCTGCCCTGGGAGAGTGGACACAGCCAGATCCGCACTGCGCTCTGCCTGAGCGCCTGCCGTGGGTGAGTGGACACAGCCAGATCCGCACTGCGCCCTGCCTGACCGCCTGCTGTGGGTGCGTGGACACAGCCAGATCCGCACTGCTCCCTGCCTGCCCGTCTCCCGTGGGCGAGTGGACACAGCCAGATCCGCACTGCGCCCTGCCTGCCCGTCTCCCGTGGGCGAGTGGACACAGCCAGATCCGCACTGCGCCCTGCCTGCCCGTCTCCCGTGGGCGAGTGGACACAGCCAGATCCGCACTGCGCCCTGCCTGACAGTCTGCCGTGGGTGAGTGTACACAGCCAGATCCGCACTGCCCGTCTCCCGTGGGTGAATGGACACAGCCAGATCCGCACTGCGCCCTGCCTGCCCGTCTCCCGTGGGCGAGTGGACACAGCCAGATCCGCACTGCGCCCTGCCTGCCCGTCTGCCGTGGGCGACTGGACATAGCCAGATCCGCACTGCGCCCTGCCTGACAGTCTGCCGTGGGTGAGTGGACACAGCCAGATCCGCACTGCGCTCTGCCTGAGCGCCTGCCGTGGGTGAGTGGACACAGCCAGATCCGCACTGCGCTCTGGCTGACCGCATGCTGTGGGTGCGTGGACACAGCCAGATCCGCACTGCGCCCTGCCTGACCGCCTGCCGTGGGTGAGTGGACACAGCCAGATCCGCACTGCGCCCTGCCTGACCGTCTGCCGTGGGTGAGTGGACACAGCCAGATCCGAACTGCGCCCTGCCTGACCGCCTGCCGTGGGTGAGTGGTCACAGCCAGATCTGCACTGCGCCCTGCCTGCCCGTCTCCCGTGGGCGAGTGGACACAGCCAGATCCGCACTGCGCCCTGCCTGCCCGTCTGCCGTGGGTGAGTGGACACAGCCAGATCCGCACTGCGCCCTGCCTGACCGTCTCCCGTGGGCGAGTCGACACAGCGAGATCCGCACTGCGCCCTGCCTGCCCGTCTCCCGTGGTTGAGTGGACACAGCCAGATCCGCACTGCGCCCTGCCTGCCCGTCTCCCGTGGGTGAGAGGACACAGCCAGATCCGCACTGCGCCCTGCCTGCCCGTCTGCCGTGGGTGAGTGGACACAGCCAGATCCACACTGCGCCCTGCCTGCCCGTCTGCCGTGGGTGAGTGGACACAGCCAGATTCGCACTGCGCCCTGCCTGACCGTCTGCCGTGGGTGAGTGGACACAGCGAGATCCACACTGCGCCCTGCCTGCCCGTCTCCCGTGGGTGAGTGGAGACTGCCAGATCCGCACTGCGCCCTGCCTTCCCGTCTCCCGTGGGCGAGTGGAGACAGCCAGATCCGCACTGCGCCCTGCCTGCCCGTCTGCCGTGGGTGAGTGGACACAGCCAGATCCGCACTGCGCCCTGCCTGACCGTCTGCCGTGGGTGAGTGGATACAGCGAGATCCGCACTGCGCCCTGCCTGCCCGTCTCCCGTGGGTGAGAGGACACAGCCAGATCCGCACTGCGCACTGCCTTCCCGTCTCCCGTGGGTGAGTGGACACAGCCAGATCCGCACTGCGCCCAGCCTGCCCGTCTCCCGTGGGTGAGTGGACACAGCCAGATCCGCACTGCGCCCTGCCTGCCCGTCTGACGTGGGTCAGTGGACATAGCCAGATCCACACAGCACAGTCTCTGCCCATCTCCCGTGGGTGAGTGGACACAGCCGGATCCGCACTGCGCCCTGCATGCCTGTCTCCCGTGGGTGAGTGGACACAGCCGGAACCGCACTGTGCCTTGCCTGCCAGTCTCACGTTGGTGAGTGGACACAGCCAGATCCGCACTGCGCCCTGCCTGCCCGTCTCCCGTGGGTGAGTGGACACAGCCAGATCCGCACTGCACCCTGCCTGACCGTCTGCCGTGGGTGAGTGGACACAGCCAGATCTGGACTGCGCCCTGCCTGCCCGTCTGCCGTGGGTCAGTGGACATAGCCATATCCACACAGCACACTCTCTGCCCGTCTCCCGTGGGTGAGTGGACACAGCCAGGTCCACACTGCGCCTTGCCTGCCCGTCTCCCCTGGGTGAGTGGACACAGCCAGATCCGCACTGCGCTCTGCCTGAGCGCCTGCCGTGGGTGAGTGGACACAGCCAGATCCGCACTGCGCCCTGCCTGACCGCCTGCTGTGGGTGCGTGGACACAGCCAGATCCGCCCTGCTCCCTGCCTGACCGCCTGCAGTGGGTGAGTGGACACAGCCAGATCCGCACTGCGCCCTGCCTGACCGCTTGCCGTGGGAGAGTGGACACAGCCAGATCCGCACTGCGCCCTGCCTGCCCGTCTCGCGTGGGTGAGTGGACATAGCCAGATCTGCACTGAGCCTTGCCTGCCCGTCTCCCGTGGGTGAGTGGACACAGCCAGATCTGCACTGCGCCCTGCCTGCCCGTCTCCCGTCGGTGAGTGGACACAGCCAGATCCGCACTGCGACCTGCCTGCCCGTCTCCCGTGGGCGAGTGGACACAGCCGGATCCGCACTGCGTGCTGCCTGCCCGTCTCCCGTGGGTGAGTGGACACAGCCAGATCCGCACTGCGCCCTGCCTGCCCGTCTCCCGTGGGTGAGTGGACACAGCCAGAGACGCACTGCGCCCTGCCTGCCGGTCTCCCTGGGTGAGTGGACACAGCCAGATCCGCACTGAGCCTTGCCTGCCCGTCTCACGTGGGTGAGTGGACACATCCAGATCCGCACTGCGCCCTGCATGCCCGTCTCCCGTGGGTGAGTGGACACAGCCGGATCCGCACTGCGCCCTGCATGCCCGTCTCCCGTGGGTGAGTGGACACAGCCGGATCCGCACTGCGCCTTGCCTGCCCGTCTCACGTTGGTGAGTGGACACAGCCAGATCCGCACTGCGCCCTGCCCGTCTCCCGTGGGTGAGTGGACACAGCCAGATCCGCACTGCGCCCTGGCTGACCGCATGCTGTGGGTGCGTGGTAACAGCCAGATCCGCACTGCGCCCTGCCTGACCGCCTGCCGTGGGTGAGTGGACACAGCCAGATCCGCACTGCGCCCTGCCTGACCGTATGCCGGGGGTGAGTGGACACAGCCAGATCCGCATTGTACCCTGCCTGACCGCCTGCCGTGGGTGAGTGGACACAGCCAGATCCGCACTGCGCCCTTCCTGACCGTCTGCCGTGGGTGAGTGGACACAGCCAGATCCACACTGCGCCCTGCCTGCCCGTCTGCCGTGGGTGAGTGGACACAGCCAGATCCGCACTGCGCCCTGCCTGACCTTCTGCCGTGGGTGAGTGGACACAGCCAGATCCGCACTGCGCCCTGCCTGACCGCCTGCCGTGGGTGAGTGGACACAGCCAGATCCGCACTGCGCCCTGCCTGACCGCCTGCCGTGGGTGAGTGGACACAGCCAGATCCGTACTGTACCCTGCCTGCCCGTCTGCCGTGGGTAAGTGGACATAGCCAGATCCACACAGCACCGTCTCTGCCCATCTCCCGTGGGTGAGTGGACACAGCCGGATCCGCACTGCGCCCTGCCTGCCCGTCTCCCGTGGGTGAGTGGACACAGGCAGATCCGCACTGCGCCTTGCCTGCCCGACTCACGTTGGTGAGTGGACACAGCCAGATCCGCACTGCGCCCTGCCTGCCCGTCTCCCGTGGGTGAGTGGACACAGCCAGATCTGCACTGCACCCTGCCTGACCGTCTGCCGTGGGTGAGTGGACACAGCCAGATCTGCACTGCGCCCTGCCTGCCCGTCTGCCGTGGGTCAGTGGACATAGCCATATCCACACAGCACACTCTCTGCCCGTCTCCCGTGGGTGAGTGGACACAGCCAGATCCGCACTGCGCCCTGCCTGACCGTCTGCCGTGGGTGAATGGACACAGCCAGATCCGCACTGCGCCCTGCCTGACCGCCTGCCGTGGGTGAGTGGACACAGCCAGATCCGCACTGCGCCCTGCCTGCCCGTCTACCGTGGGTGAGTGGACACAGCCAGATCCGCACTGCGCCCTGCCTGACCGTCTGCCGTGGGTGAGTGGACACAGCGAGATCCGCACTGCGCCCTGCCTGCCCGTCTCCCGTGGGTGAGTGGACACAGCCCGATCCGCACTGCGCCCTGCCTTCCCGTCTCCCGTGGGTGAGTGGACACAGCCAGATCCGCACTGCGCCCAGCCTGCCCGTCTCCCGTGGGTGAGTGGACACAGCCAGATCCGCACTGCGCCCTGCCTGCCCGTCTCCCGTGGGTGAGTGGACACAGCCAGATCCGCACTGCGTCTTGCCTGCCCGTCTTCCGTCAGTGAGTGGACACAGCCAGATCCGCAGTGCGCCCTGCCTGCCCGTCTGCCGTGGGTGAGTGGACACAGCCAGATCCGCACTGCGCCCTGCCTGACCATCTGCCGTGGGTGAGTGGACACAGCGAGATCCACACTGCGCCCTGCCTGCCCGTCTCCCGTGGGTGAGTGGACACAGCGAGATCCGCACTGCGCCATGTCTGACCGCCTGCCGTGGGTGAGTGGACACAGACAGATCCGCACCGCGCCATGTCTGACCGCCTGCCGTGGGTGAGTGGACACAGCCAGATCCGTACTGTACCCTGCCTGCCCGTCTGCCGTGGGTCAGTGGACATAGCCAGATCCACACAGCACCGTATCTGCCCATCTCCCGTGGGTGAGTGGACACAGCTGGATCCGCACTGCGCCCTGCCTGGCCGTCTCCCGTGGGTGAGTGGACACAGCCAGATCCGCACTGCGCCTTGCCTGCCCGACTCACGTTGGTGAGTGGACACAGCCAGATCCGCACTGCGCCCTGCCTGCCCGTCTCCCGTGGGTGAGTGGACACAGCCAGATCCGCACTGCACCCTGCCTGACCGTCTGCCGTGGGTGAGTGGACACAGCCAGATCTGCACTGCGCCCTGCCTGCCCGTCTGCCGTGGGTCAGTGGACATAGCCATATCCACACAGCACACTCTCTGCCCGTCTCCCGTGGTCGAGTGGACACAGCCAGGTCCACACTGCGCCTTGCATGCCCGTCTCCCCTGGGTGAGTGGACACAGCCAGATCCGCACTGCGCTCTGCCTGAGCGCCTGCCGTGGGTGAGTGGACACAGCCAGATCCGCACTGCGCCCTGGCTGACCGCATGCTGTGGGTGCGTGGACACAGCCAGATCCGCACTGCGCACTGCCTGACCATCTGCCGTGGGAGAGTGGACACAGCCAGATCCGCACTGCGCCCTGCCTGACCGCCTGCCGTGGGTGAGTGGACACAGCCAGATCCGCACTGCGCCCAGCCTGCCCATCTCCCGTGGGTGAGTGGACACAGCCAGATCCGCACTGCGCCCTCCCTGCCCGTCTGCCGTGGGTGAGTGGACACAGCCAGATCCACACTGCGCCCTGCCAGCCCGTCTGCCGTGGGTGAGTGGACACAGCCAGATTCGCACTGCGCCCTGCCTGACCGTCTGCCGTGGGTGAGTGGACACAGCGAGATCCACACTGCGCCCTGCCTGCCCGTCTCCCGTGGGTGAGTGGAGACTGCCAGATCCGCACTGCGCCCTGCTTGCCCGTCTCCCGTGGGTGAGTGGACACAGCCAGAGACGCACTGCGCCCTGCCTGCCGGTCTCCCTGGGTGAGTGGACACAGCCAGATCCGCACTGCGCCCTGCCTGCCCGTCTCGCGTGGGTGAGTGGACATAGCCAGATCTGCACTGACCCTGCCTGCCCGTCTCCCGTGGGTGAGTGGACACAGCCAGATCTGCACTGCGCCCTGCCTGCCCGTCTCCCGTGGGTGAGTGGACACAGCCAGATCCGCACTGCGACCTGCCTGCCCGTCTCCCGTGGGCGAGTGGACACAGCCAGATCCGCACTGCGCCCTGCCTGCCCGTCTGCCGTGGGTGAGTGGACACAGCCAGATCCGCACTGCGCCCTGCCTGACCGTCTCCCGTGGGCGAGTCGACACAGCGAGATCCGCACTGCGCCCTGCCTGCCCGTCTCCCGTGGTTGAGTGGACACAGCCAGATCCGCACTGCGCCCTGCCTGCCCGTCTCCCGTGGGTGAGTGGACACAGCCAGATCCGCACTGCGCCCTGCCTGCCCGTCTGCCGTGGGTGAGTGGACACAGCCAGATCCGCACTGCGCCCTGCCTGCCCGTCTGCCGTGGGTGAGTGGACACAGCCAGATCCACACTGCGCCCTGCCTGCCCGTCTGCCGTGGGTGAGTGGACACAGCCAGATTCGCACTGCGCCCTGCCTGACCGTCTGCCGTGGGTGAGTGGACACAGCGAGATCCTCACTGCGCCCTGCCTGCCCGTCTCCCGTGGGTGAGTGGAGACTGCCAGATCCGCACTGCGCCCTGCCTGCCCGTCTCCCGTGGGTGAGTGGACACAGCCAGAGACGCACTGCGCCCTGCCTGCCGGTCTCCCTGGGTGAGTGGACACAGCCAGATCCGCACTGAGCCTTGCCTGCCCGTCTCACGTGGGTGAGTGGACACATCCTGATCCGCACTGCGCCCTGCATGCCCGTCTCCCGTGGGTGAGTGGACACAGCCGGATCCGCACTGCGCCCTGCATGCCCGTCTCCCGTGGGTGAGTGGACACAGCCGGATCCGCACTGCGCCTTGCCTGCCCGTCTCACGTTGGTGAGTGGACACAGCCAGATCCGCTCTGCGCCCTGCCCGTCTCCCGTGGGTGAGTGGACACAGCCAGATCCGCACTGCGCCCTGGCTGACCGCATGCTGTGGGTGCGTGGACACAGCCAGATCCGCACTGCGCCCTGCCTGACCGCCTGCCGTGGGTGAGTGGACACAGCCAGATCCGCACTGCGCCCTGCCTGACCGTCTGCCGTGGGTGAGTGGACACAGCCAGATCCGCATTGTACCCTGCCTGACCGCCTGCCGTGGGTGAGTGGACACAGCCAGATCCGCACTGCGCCCTTCCTGACCGTCTGCCGTGGGTGAGTGGACACAGCCAGATCCACACTGCGCCCTGCCTGCCCGTCTGCCGTGGGTGAGTGGACACAGCCAGATCCGCACTGCGCCCTGCCTGACCTTCTGCCGTGGGTGAGTGGACACAGCCAGATCCGCACTGCGCCCTGCCTGACCGCCTGCCGTGGGTGAGTGGACACAGCCAGATCCGCACTGCGCCCTGCCTGACCGCCTGCCGTGGGTGAGTGGACACAGCCAGATCCGTACTGTACCCTGCCTGCCCGTCTGCCGTGGGTCAGTGGACATAGCCAGATCCACACAGCACCGTCTCTGCCCATCTCCCGTGGTTGAGTGGACACAGCCGGATCCGCACTGCGCCCTGCCTGCCCGTCTCCCGTGGGTGAGTGGACACAGGCAGATCCGCACTGCGCCTTGCCTGCCCGACTCACGTTGGTGAGTGGACACAGCCAGATCCGCACTGCGCCCTGCCTGCCCGTCTCCCGTGGGTGAGTGGACACAGCCAGATCCGCACTGCACCCTGCCGGCCCGTCTGCCGTGGGTCAGTGGACATAGCCATATCCACACAGCACACTCTCTGCCCGTCTCCCGTGGGTGAGTGGACACAGCCAGATCCGCACTGCGCCCTGCCTGACCGTCTGCCGTGGGTGAATGGACACAGCCAGATCCGCACTGCGCCCTGCCTGACCGCCTGCCGTGGGCGAGTGGACACAGCCAGATCCGCACTGCGCCCTGCCTGCCCGTCTCCCGTGGGCGAGTGGACACAGCCAGATCCGCACTGCGCCCTGCCTGCCCGTCTACCGTGGGTGAGTGGACACAGCCAGATCCGCACTGCGCCCTGCCTGACCGTCTGCCGTGGGTGAGTGGACACAGCGAGATCCGCACTGCGCCCTGCCTGCCCGTCTCCCGTGGGTGAGTGGACACAGCCAGATCCGCACTGCGCCCTGCCTTCCCGTCTCCCGTGGGTGAGTGGACACAGCCAGATCCGCACTGCGCCCAGCCTATCCGTCTCCCGTGGGTGAGTGGACACAGCCAGATCCGCACTGCGCCCAGCCTGCCCGTCTCCCGTGGGTGAGTGGACACAGCCAGATCCGCACTGCGTCTTGCCTGCCCGTCTCCCGTGGGTGAGTGGACACAGCCAGATCCGCACTGCACCCTGCCTGACCGTCTGCCGTGGGTGAGTGGACACAGCCAGATCTGCACTGCGCCCTGCCTGCCCGTCTGCCGTGGGTCAGTGGACATAGCCATATCCACACAGCACACTCTCTGCCCGTCTCCCGTGGGTGAGTGGACACAGCCAGGTCCACACTGCGCCTTGCCTGCCCGTCTCCCCTGGGTGAGTGGACACAGCCAGATCCGCACTGCGCTCTGCCTGAGCGCCTGCCGTGGGTGAGTGGACACAGCCAGATCCGCACTGCGCCCTGGCTGACTGCATGCTGTGGGTGCGTGGACACAGCCAGATCCGCACTGGGCCCTGCCTGACCTCCTGCTGTTGGTGCGTGGACACAGCCAGATCCGCACTGCTCCCTGCCTGACCGCCTGCCGTGGGTGAGTGGACACAGCCAGATCCGCACTGCGCCCTGCCTGACCGCTTGCCGTGGGAGAGTGGACACAGCCAGATCCGCACTGCGCCCTGCCTGCCCGTCTCACGTGGGTGAGTGGACATAGCCAGATCTGCACTGAGCCTTGCCTGCCCGTCTCCCGTGGGTGAGTGGACACAGCCAGATCTGCACTGCGCCCTGCCTGCCCGTCTCCCGTGGGTGAGTGGACACAGCCAGATCCGCACTGCGACCTGCCTGCCCGTCTTCCGTGGGTGAGTGGACACAGCCGGATCCGCACTGCGTGCTGCCTGCCCGTCTCCCGTGGGTGAGTGGACACAGCCAGATCCGCACTGCGCCCTGCCTGCCCGTCTCCCGTGGGTGAGTGGACACAGCCAGAGACGCACTGCGCCCTGCCTGCCGGTATCCCTGGGTGAGTGGACACAGCCAGATCCGCACTGAGCCTTGCCTGCCCGTCTCCCGTGGGTGAGTGGACACAGCCAGATCCGCAGTGCGCCCTGCCTGCCCGTCTGCCGTGGGTGAGTGGACACAGCCAGATCCGCACTGCGCCCTGCCTGACCATCTGCCGTGGGTGAGTGGACACAGCGAGATCCACACTGCGCCCTGCCTGCCCGTCTCCCGTGGGTGAGTGGACACAGCGAGATCCGCACTGCGCCATGTCTGACCGCCTGCCGTGGGTGAGTGGACACAGACAGATCCGCACCGCGCCATGTCTGACCGCCTGCCGTGGGTGAGTGGACACAGCCAGATCCGTACTGTACCCTGCCTGCCCGTCTGCCGTGGGTCAGTGGACATAGCCAGATCCACACAGCACCGTATCTGCCCATCTCCCGTGGGTGAGTGGACACAGCTGGATCCGCACTGCGCCCTGCCTGGCCGTCTCCCGTGGGTGAGTGGACACAGCCAGATCCGTACTGTACCCTGCCTGCCCGTCTGCCGTGGGTCAGTGGACATAGCCAGATCCACACAGCACCGTCTCTGCCCATCTCCCGTGGGTGAGTGGACACAGCCGGATCCGCACTGCGCCCTGCCTGCCCGTCTCCCGTGGGTGAGTGGACACAGGCAGATCCGCACTGCGCTTTGCCTGCCCGACTCACGTTGGTGAGTGGACACAGCCAGATCCGCACTGCGCCCTGCCTGACCGTCTGCCGTGGGTGAGTGGACACAGCCAGATCTGCACTGCGCCCTGCCGGCCCGTCTGCCGTGGGTCAGTGGACATAGCCATATCCACACAGCACACTCTCTGCCCGTCTCCCGTGGGTGAGTGGACACAGCCAGCTCCGCACTGCGCCCTGCCTGCCCGTCTCCCGTGGGTGAGTGGACACAGCCAGATCCGCACTGCGTCTTGCCTGCCCGTCTTCCGTCAGTGAGTGGACACAGCCAGATCCGACTGCGCCCTGCCTGCCCGTCTCCCGTGCGTAAGTGGACACAGCCAGATCCGCACTGCGCCCTGCCTGCCCGTCTCCCGTGGGCGAGTGGACACAGCCAGATCCGCACTGCGCCCTGCCTGCCCGTCTCCCGTGGGCGAGTGGACACAGCCAGATCCGCACTGCGCCCTGCCTGACAGTCTGCCGTGGGTGAGTGTACACAGCCAGATCCGCACTGCCCGTCTCCCGTGGGTGAGTGGACACAGCCAGATCCGCACTGCGTCTTGCCTGCCCGTCTTCCGTCAGTGAGTGGACACAGCCAGATCCGCACTGCGCCCTGCCTGCCCGTCTCCCGTGGGCGAGTGGACACAGCCAGATCCGCACTGCGCCCTGCCTGCCCGTCTGCCGTGGGCGTGTGGACATAGCCAGATCCGCACTGCGCCCTGCCTGACAGTCTGCCCTGGGAGAGTGGACACAGCCAGATCCGCACTGCGCTCTGCCTGAGCGCCTGCCGTGGGTGAGTGGACACAGCCAGATCCGCACTGCGCCCTGCCTGACCGCCTGCTGTGGGTGCGTGGACACAGCCAGATCCGCACTGCTCCCTGCCTGCCCGTCTCCCGTGGGCGAGTGGACACAGCCAGATCCGCACTGCGCCCTGCCTGCCCGTCTCCCGTGGGCGAGTGGACACAGCCAGATCCGCACTGCGCCCTGCCTGCCCGTCTCCCGTGGGCGAGTGGACACAGCCAGATCCGCACTGCGCCCTGCCTGACAGTCTGCCGTGGGTGAGTGTACACAGCCAGATCCGCACTGCCCGTCTCCCGTGGGTGAATGGACACAGCCAGATCCGCACTGCGCCCTGCCTGCCCGTCTCCCGTGGGCGAGTGGACACAGCCAGATCCGCACTGCGCCCTGCCTGCCCGTCTGCCGTGGGCGACTGGACATAGCCAGATCCGCACTGCGCCCTGCCTGACAGTCTGCCGTGGGTGAGTGGACACAGCCAGATCCGCACTGCGCTCTGCCTGAGCGCCTGCCGTGGGTGAGTGGACACAGCCAGATCCGCACTGCGCTCTGGCTGACCGCATGCTGTGGGTGCGTGGACACAGCCAGATCCGCACTGCGCCCTGCCTGACCGCCTGCCGTGGGTGAGTGGACACAGCCAGATCCGCACTGCGCCCTGCCTGACCGTCTGCCGTGGGTGAGTGGACACAGCCAGATCCGAACTGCGCCCTGCCTGACCGCCTGCCGTGGGTGAGTGGTCACAGCCAGATCTGCACTGCGCCCTGCCTGCCCGTCTCCCGTGGGCGAGTGGACACAGCCAGATCCGCACTGCGCCCTGCCTGCCCGTCTGCCGTGGGTGAGTGGACACAGCCAGATCCGCACTGCGCCCTGCCTGACCGTCTCCCGTGGGCGAGTCGACACAGCGAGATCCGCACTGCGCCCTGCCTGCCCGTCTCCCGTGGTTGAGTGGACACAGCCAGATCCGCACTGCGCCCTGCCTGCCCGTCTCCCGTGGGTGAGAGGACACAGCCAGATCCGCACTGCGCCCTGCCTGCCCGTCTGCCGTGGGTGAGTGGACACAGCCAGATCCACACTGCGCCCTGCCTGCCCGTCTGCCGTGGGTGAGTGGACACAGCCAGATTCGCACTGCGCCCTGCCTGACCGTCTGCCGTGGGTGAGTGGACACAGCGAGATCCACACTGCGCCCTGCCTGCCCGTCTCCCGTGGGTGAGTGGAGACTGCCAGATCCGCACTGCGCCCTGCCTTCCCGTCTCCCGTGGGCGAGTGGAGACAGCCAGATCCGCACTGCGCCCTGCCTGCCCGTCTGCCGTGGGTGAGTGGACACAGCCAGATCCGCACTGCGCCCTGCCTGACCGTCTGCCGTGGGTGAGTGGATACAGCGAGATCCGCACTGCGCCCTGCCTGCCCGTCTCCCGTGGGTGAGAGGACACAGCCAGATCCGCACTGCGCACTGCCTTCCCGTCTCCCGTGGGTGAGTGGACACAGCCAGATCCGCACTGCGCCCAGCCTGCCCGTCTCCCGTGGGTGAGTGGACACAGCCAGATCCGCACTGCGCCCTGCCTGCCCGTCTGACGTGGGTCAGTGGACATAGCCAGATCCACACAGCACAGTCTCTGCCCATCTCCCGTGGGTGAGTGGACACAGCCGGATCCGCACTGCGCCCTGCATGCCTGTCTCCCGTGGGTGAGTGGACACAGCCGGATCCGCACTGTGCCTTGCCTGCCAGTCTCACGTTGGTGAGTGGACACAGCCAGATCCGCACTGCGCCCTGCCTGCCCGTCTCCCGTGGGTGAGTGGACACAGCCAGATCCGCACTGCACCCTGCCTGACCGTCTGCCGTGGGTGAGTGGACACAGCCAGATCTGGACTGCGCCCTGCCTGCCCGTCTGCCGTGGGTCAGTGGACATAGCCATATCCACACAGCACACTCTCTGCCCGTCTCCCGTGGGTGAGTGGACACAGCCAGGTCCACACTGCGCCTTGCCTGCCCGTCTCCCCTGGGTGAGTGGACACAGCCAGATCCGCACTGCGCTCTGCCTGAGCGCCTGCCGTGGGTGAGTGGACACAGCCAGATCCGCACTGCGCCCTGCCTGACCGCCTGCTGTGGGTGCGTGGACACAGCCAGATCCGCACTGCTCCCTGCCTGACCGCCTGCCGTGGGTGAGTGGACACAGCCAGATCCGCACTGCGCCCTGCCTGACCGCTTGCCGTGGGAGAGTGGACACAGCCAGATCCGCACTGCGCCCTGCCTGCCCGTCTCGCGTGGGTGAGTGGACATAGCCAGATCTGCACTGAGCCTTGCCTGCCCGTCTCCCGTGGGTGAGTGGACACAGCCAGATCTGCACTGCGCCCTGCCTGCCCGTCTCCCGTCGGTGAGTGGACACAGCCAGATCCGCACTGCGACCTGCCTGCCCGTCTCCCGTGGGCGAGTGGACACAGCCGGATCCGCACTGCGTGCTGCCTGCCCGTCTCCCGTGGGTGAGTGGACACAGCCAGATCCGCACTGCGCCCTGCCTGCCCGTCTCCCGTGGGTGAGTGGACACAGCCAGAGACGCACTGCGCCCTGCCTGCCGGTCTCCCTGGGTGAGTGGACACAGCCAGATCCGCACTGAGCCTTGCCTGCCCGTCTCACGTGGGTGAGTGGACACATCCAGATCCGCACTGCGCCCTGCATGCCCGTCTCCCGTGGGTGAGTGGACACCGCCGGATCCGCACTGCGCCCTGCATGCCCGTCTCCCGTGGGTGAGTGGACACAGCCGGATCCGCACTGCGCCTTGCCTGCCCGTCTCACGTTGGTGAGTGGACGCAGCCAGATCCGCACTGCGCCCTGCCCGTCTCCCGTGGGTGAGTGGACACAGCCAGATCCGCACTGCGCCCTGGCTGACCGCATGCTGTGGGTGCGTGGTAACAGCCAGATCCGCACTGCGCCCTGCCTGACCGCCTGCCGTGGGTGAGTGGACACAGCCAGATCCGCACTGCGCCCTGCCTGACCGTATGCCGGGGGTGAGTGGACACAGCCAGATCCGCATTGTACCCTGCCTGACCGCCTGCCGTGGGTGAGTGGACACAGCCAGATCCGCACTGCGCCCTTCCTGACCGTCTGCCGTGGGTGAGTGGACACAGCCAGATCCACACTGCGCCCTGCCTGCCCGTCTGCCGTGGGTGAGTGGACACAGCCAGATCCGCACTGCGCCCTGCCTGACCTTCTGCCGTGGGTGAGTGGACACAGCCAGATCCGCACTGCGCCCTGCCTGACCGCCTGCCGTGGGTGAGTGGACACAGCCAGATCCGCACTGCGCCCTGCCTGACCGCCTGCCGTGGGTGAGTGGACACAGCCAGATCCGTACTGTACCCTGCCTGCCCGTCTGCCGTGGGTAAGTGGACATAGCCAGATCCACACAGCACCGTCTCTGCCCATCTCCCGTGGGTGAGTGGACACAGCCGGATCCGCACTGCGCCCTGCCTGCCCGTCTCCCGTGGGTGAGTGGACACAGGCAGATCCGCACTGCGCCTTGCCTGCCCAACTCACGTTGGTGAGTGGACACAGCCAGATCCGCACTGCGCCCTGCCTGCCCGTCTCCCGTGGGTGAGTGGACACAGCCAGATCTGCACTGCACCCTGCCTGACCGTCTGCCGTGGGTGAGTGGACACAGCCAGATCTGCACTGCGCCCTGCCTGCCCGTCTGCCGTGGGTCAGTGGACATAGCCATATCCACACAGCACACTCTCTGCCCGTCTCCCGTGGGTGAGTGGACACAGCCAGATCCGCACTGCGCCCTGCCTGACCGTCTGCCGTGGGTGAATGGACACAGCCAGATCCGCACTGCGCCCTGCCTGACCGCCTGCCGTGGGTGAGTGGACACAGCCAGATCCGCACTGCGCCCTGCCTGCCCGTCTACCGTGGGTGAGTGGACACAGCCAGATCCGCACTGCGCCCTGCCTGACCGTCTGCCGTGGGTGAGTGGACACAGCGAGATCCGCACTGCGCCCTGCCTGCCCGTCTCCCGTGGGTGAGTGGACACAGCCCGATCCGCACTGCGCCCTGCCTTCCCGTCTCCCGTGGGTGAGTGGACACAGCCAGATCCGCACTGCGCCCAGCCTGCCCGTCTCCCGTGGGTGAGTGGACACAGCCAGATCCGCACTGCGCCCTGCCTGCCCGTCTCCCGTGGGTGAGTGGACACAGCCAGATCCGCACTGCGTCTTGCCTGCCCGTCTTCCGTCAGTGAGTGGACACAGCCAGATCCGCAGTGCGCCCTGCCTGCCCGTCTGCCGTGGGTGAGTGGACACAGCCAGATCCGCACTGCGCCCTGCCTGACCATCTGCCGTGGGTGAGTGGACACAGCGAGATCCACACTGCGCCCTGCCTGCCCGTCTCCCGTGGGTGAGTGGACACAGCGAGATCCGCACTGCGCCATGTCTGACCGCCTGCCGTGGGTGAGTGGACACAGACAGATCCGCACCGCGCCATGTCTGACCGCCTGCCGTGGGTGAGTGGACACAGCCAGATCCGTACTGTACCCTGCCTGCCCGTCTGCCGTGGGTCAGTGGACATAGCCAGATCCACACAGCACCGTATCTGCCCATCTCCCGTGGGTGAGTGGACACAGCTGGATCCGCACTGCGCCCTGCCTGGCCGTCTCCCGTGGGTGAGTGGACACAGCCAGATCCGTACTGTACCCTGCCTGCCCGTCTGCCGTGGGTCAGTGGACATAGCCAGATCCACACAGCACCGTCTCTGCCCATCTCCCGTGGGTGAGTGGACACAGCCGGATCCGCACTGCGCCCTGCCTGCCCGTCTCCCGTGGGTGAGTGGACACAGGCAGATCCGCACTGCGCCTTGCCTGCCCGACTCACGTTGGTGAGTGGACACAGCCAGATCCGCACTGCGCCCTGCCTGACCGTCTGCCGTGGGTGAGTGGACACAGCCAGATCTGCACTGCGCCCTGCCGGCCCGTCTGCCGTGGGTCAGTGGACATAGCCATATCCACACAGCACACTCTCTGCCCGTCTCCCGTGGGTGAGTGGACACAGCCAGCTCCGCACTGCGCCCTGCCTGCCCGTCTCCCGTGGGTGAGTGGACACAGCCAGATCCGCACTGCGTCTTGCCTGCCCGTCTTCCGTCAGTGAGTGGACACAGCCAGATCCGACTGCGCCCTGCCTGCCCGTCTCCCGTGCGTAAGTGGACACAGCCAGATCCGCACTGCGCCCTGCCTGCCCGTCTCCCGTGGGCGAGTGGACACAGCCAGATCCGCACTGCGCCCTGCCTGCCCGTCTCCCGTGGGCGAGTGGACACAGCCAGATCCGCACTGCGCCCTGCCTGACAGTCTGCCGTGGGTGAGTGTACACAGCCAGATCCGCACTGCCCGTCTCCCGTGGGTGAGTGGACACAGCCAGATCCGCACTGCGTCTTGCCTGCCCGTCTTCCGTCAGTGAGTGGACACAGCCAGATCCGCACTGCGCCCTGCCTGCCCGTCTCCCGTGGGCGAGTGGACACAGCCAGATCCGCACTGCGCCCTGCCTGCCCGTCTGCCGTGGGCGTGTGGACATAGCCAGATCCGCACTGCGCCCTGCCTGACAGTCTGCCCTGGGAGAGTGGACACAGCCAGATCCGCACTGCGCTCTGCCTGAGCGCCTGCCGTGGGTGAGTGGACACAGCCAGATCCGCACTGCGCCCTGCCTGACCGCCTGCTGTGGGTGCGTGGACACAGCCAGATCCGCACTGCTCCCTGCCTGCCCGTCTCCCGTGGGCGAGTGGACACAGCCAGATCCGCACTGCGCCCTGCCTGCCCGTCTCCCGTGGGCGAGTGGACACAGCCAGATCCGCACTGCGCCCTGCCTGCCCGTCTCCCGTGGGCGAGTGGACACAGCCAGATCCGCACTGCGCCCTGCCTGACAGTCTGCCGTGGGTGAGTGTACACAGCCAGATCCGCACTGCCCGTCTCCCGTGGGTGAATGGACACAGCCAGATCCGCACTGCGCCCTGCCTGCCCGTCTCCCGTGGGCGAGTGGACACAGCCAGATCCGCACTGCGCCCTGCCTGCCCGTCTGCCGTGGGCGACTGGACATAGCCAGATCCGCACTGCGCCCTGCCTGACAGTCTGCCGTGGGTGAGTGGACACAGCCAGATCCGCACTGCGCTCTGCCTGAGCGCCTGCCGTGGGTGAGTGGACACAGCCAGATCCGCACTGCGCTCTGGCTGACCGCATGCTGTGGGTGCGTGGACACAGCCAGATCCGCACTGCGCCCTGCCTGACCGCCTGCCGTGGGTGAGTGGACACAGCCAGATCCGCACTGCGCCCTGCCTGACCGTCTGCCGTGGGTGAGTGGACACAGCCAGATCCGAACTGCGCCCTGCCTGACCGCCTGCCGTGGGTGAGTGGTCACAGCCAGATCTGCACTGCGCCCTGCCTGCCCGTCTCCCGTGGGCGAGTGGACACAGCCAGATCCGCACTGCGCCCTGCCTGCCCGTCTGCCGTGGGTGAGTGGACACAGCCAGATCCGCACTGCGCCCTGCCTGACCGTCTCCCGTGGGCGAGTCGACACAGCGAGATCCGCACTGCGCCCTGCCTGCCCGTCTCCCGTGGTTGAGTGGACACAGCCAGATCCGCACTGCGCCCTGCCTGCCCGTCTCCCGTGGGTGAGAGGACACAGCCAGATCCGCACTGCGCCCTGCCTGCCCGTCTGCCGTGGGTGAGTGGACACAGCCAGATCCACACTGCGCCCTGCCTGCCCGTCTGCCGTGGGTGAGTGGACACAGCCAGATTCGCACTGCGCCCTGCCTGACCGTCTGCCGTGGGTGAGTGGACACAGCGAGATCCACACTGCGCCCTGCCTGCCCGTCTCCCGTGGGTGAGTGGAGACTGCCAGATCCGCACTGCGCCCTGCCTTCCCGTCTCCCGTGGGCGAGTGGAGACAGCCAGATCCGCACTGCGCCCTGCCTGCCCGTCTGCCGTGGGTGAGTGGACACAGCCAGATCCGCACTGCGCCCTGCCTGACCGTCTGCCGTGGGTGAGTGGATACAGCGAGATCCGCACTGCGCCCTGCCTGCCCGTCTCCCGTGGGTGAGAGGACACAGCCAGATCCGCACTGCGCACTGCCTTCCCGTCTCCCGTGGGTGAGTGGACACAGCCAGATCCGCACTGCGCCCAGCCTGCCCGTCTCCCGTGGGTGAGTGGACACAGCCAGATCCGCACTGCGCCCTGCCTGCCCGTCTGACGTGGGTCAGTGGACATAGCCAGATCCACACAGCACAGTCTCTGCCCATCTCCCGTGGGTGAGTGGACACAGCCGGATCCGCACTGCGCCCTGCATGCCTGTCTCCCGTGGGTGAGTGGACACAGCCGGAACCGCACTGTGCCTTGCCTGCCAGTCTCACGTTGGTGAGTGGACACAGCCAGATCCGCACTGCGCCCTGCCTGCCCGTCTCCCGTGGGTGAGTGGACACAGCCAGATCCGCACTGCACCCTGCCTGACCGTCTGCCGTGGGTGAGTGGACACAGCCAGATCTGGACTGCGCCCTGCCTGCCCGTCTGCCGTGGGTCAGTGGACATAGCCATATCCACACAGCACACTCTCTGCCCGTCTCCCGTGGGTGAGTGGACACAGCCAGGTCCACACTGCGCCTTGCCTGCCCGTCTCCCCTGGGTGAGTGGACACAGCCAGATCCGCACTGCGCTCTGCCTGAGCGCCTGCCGTGGGTGAGTGGACACAGCCAGATCCGCACTGCGCCCTGCCTGACCGCCTGCTGTGGGTGCGTGGACACAGCCAGATCCGCCCTGCTCCCTGCCTGACCGCCTGCAGTGGGTGAGTGGACACAGCCAGATCCGCACTGCGCCCTGCCTGACCGCTTGCCGTGGGAGAGTGGACACAGCCAGATCCGCACTGCGCCCTGCCTGCCCGTCTCGCGTGGGTGAGTGGACATAGCCAGATCTGCACTGAGCCTTGCCTGCCCGTCTCCCGTGGGTGAGTGGACACAGCCAGATCTGCACTGCGCCCTGCCTGCCCGTCTCCCGTCGGTGTGTGGACACAGCCAGATCCGCACTGCGACCTGCCTGCCCGTCTCCCGTGGGCGAGTGGACACAGCCGGATCCGCACTGCGTGCTGCCTGCCCGTCTCCCGTGGGTGAGTGGACACAGCCAGATCCGCACTGCGCCCTGCCTGCCCGTCTCCCGTGGGTGAGTGGACACAGCCAGAGACGCACTGCGCCCTGCCTGCCGGTCTCCCTGGGTGAGTGGACACAGCCAGATCCGCACTGAGCCTTGCCTGCCCGTCTCACGTGGGTGAGTGGACACATCCAGATCCGCACTGCGCCCTGCATGCCCGTCTCCCGTGGGTGAGTGGACACAGCCGGATCCGCACTGCGCCCTGCATGCCCGTCTCCCGTGGGTGAGTGGACACAGCCGGATCCGCACTGCGCCTTGCCTGCCCGTCTCACGTTGGTGAGTGGACACAGCCAGATCCGCACTGCGCCCTGCCCGTCTCCCGTGGGTGAGTGGACACAGCCAGATCCGCACTGCGCCCTGGCTGACCGCATGCTGTGGGTGCGTGGTAACAGCCAGATCCGCACTGCGCCCTGCCTGACCGCCTGCCGTGGGTGAGTGGACACAGCCAGATCCGCACTGCGCCCTGCCTGACCGTATGCCGGGGGTGAGTGGACACAGCCAGATCCGCATTGTACCCTGCCTGACCGCCTGCCGTGGGTGAGTGGACACAGCCAGATCCGCACTGCGCCCTTCCTGACCGTCTGCCGTGGGTGAGTGGACACAGCCAGATCCACACTGCGCCCTGCCTGCCCGTCTGCCGTGGGTGAGTGGACACAGCCAGATCCGCACTGCGCCCTGCCTGACCTTCTGCCGTGGGTGAGTGGACACAGCCAGATCCGCACTGCGCCCTGCCTGACCGCCTGCCGTGGGTGAGTGGACACAGCCAGATCCGCACTGCGCCCTGCCTGACCGCCTGCCGTGGGTGAGTGGACACAGCCAGATCCGTACTGTACCCTGCCTGCCCGTCTGCCGTGGGTAAGTGGACATAGCCAGATCCACACAGCACCGTCTCTGCCCATCTCCCGTGGGTGAGTGGACACAGCCGGATCCGCACTGCGCCCTGCCTGCCCGTCTCCCGTGGGTGAGTGGACACAGGCAGATCCGCACTGCGCCTTGCCTGCCCGACTCACGTTGGTGAGTGGACACAGCCAGATCCGCACTGCGCCCTGCCTGCCCGTCTCCCGTGGGTGAGTGGACACAGCCAGATCTGCACTGCACCCTGCCTGACCGTCTGCCGTGGGTGAGTGGACACAGCCAGATCTGCACTGCGCCCTGCCTGCCCGTCTGCCGTGGGTCAGTGGACATAGCCATATCCACACAGCACACTCTCTGCCCGTCTCCCGTGGGTGAGTGGACACAGCCAGATCCGCACTGCGCCCTGCCTGACCGTCTGCCGTGGGTGAATGGACACAGCCAGATCCGCACTGCGCCCTGCCTGACCGCCTGCCGTGGGTGAGTGGACACAGCCAGATCCGCACTGCGCCCTGCCTGCCCGTCTACCGTGGGTGAGTGGACACAGCCAGATCCGCACTGCGCCCTGCCTGACCGTCTGCCGTGGGTGAGTGGACACAGCGAGATCCGCACTGCGCCCTGCCTGCCCGTCTCCCGTGGGTGAGTGGACACAGCCCGATCCGCACTGCGCCCTGCCTTCCCGTCTCCCGTGGGTGAGTGGACACAGCCAGATCCGCACTGCGCCCAGCCTGCCCGTCTCCCGTGGGTGAGTGGACACAGCCAGATCCGCACTGCGCCCTGCCTGCCCGTCTCCCGTGGGTGAGTGGACACAGCCAGATCCGCACTGCGTCTTGCCTGCCCGTCTTCCGTCAGTGAGTGGACACAGCCAGATCCGCAGTGCGCCCTGCCTGCCCGTCTGCCGTGGGTGAGTGGACACAGCCAGATCCGCACTGCGCCCTGCCTGACCATCTGCCGTGGGTGAGTGGACACAGCGAGATCCACACTGCGCCCTGCCTGCCCGTCTCCCGTGGGTGAGTGGACACAGCGAGATCCGCACTGCGCCATGTCTGACCGCCTGCCGTGGGTGAGTGGACACAGACAGATCCGCACCGCGCCATGTCTGACCGCCTGCCGTGGGTGAGTGGACACAGCCAGATCCGTACTGTACCCTGCCTGCCCGTCTGCCGTGGGTCAGTGGACATAGCCAGATCCACACAGCACCGTATCTGCCCATCTCCCGTGGGTGAGTGGACACAGCTGGATCCGCACTGCGCCCTGCCTGGCCGTCTCCCGTGGGTGAGTGGACACAGCCAGATCCGCACTGCGCCTTGCCTGCCCGACTCACGTTGGTGAGTGGACACAGCCAGATCCGCACTGCGCCCTGCCTGCCCGTCTCCCGTGGGTGAGTGGACACAGCCAGATCCGCACTGCACCCTGCCTGACCGTCTGCCGTGGGTGAGTGGACACAGCCAGATCTGCACTGCGCCCTGCCTGCCCGTCTGCCGTGGGTCAGTGGACATAGCCATATCCACACAGCACACTCTCTGCCCGTCTCCCGTGGTCGAGTGGACACAGCCAGGTCCACACTGCGCCTTGCATGCCCGTCTCCCCTGGGTGAGTGGACACAGCCAGATCCGCACTGCGCTCTGCCTGAGCGCCTGCCGTGGGTGAGTGGACACAGCCAGATCCGCACTGCGCCCTGGCTGACCGCATGCTGTGGGTGCGTGGACACAGCCAGATCCGCACTGCGCACTGCCTGACCATCTGCCGTGGGAGAGTGGACACAGCCAGATCCGCACTGCGCCCTGCCTGACCGCCTGCCGTGGGTGAGTGGACACAGCCAGATCCGCACTGCGCCCAGCCTGCCCATCTCCCGTGGGTGAGTGGACACAGCCAGATCCGCACTGCGCCCTCCCTGCCCGTCTGCCGTGGGTGAGTGGACACAGCCAGATCCACACTGCGCCCTGCCAGCCCGTCTGCCGTGGGTGAGTGGACACAGCCAGATTCGCACTGCGCCCTGCCTGACCGTCTGCCGTGGGTGAGTGGACACAGCGAGATCCACACTGCGCCCTGCCTGCCCGTCTCCCGTGGGTGAGTGGAGACTGCCAGATCCGCACTGCGCCCTGCTTGCCCGTCTCCCGTGGGTGAGTGGACACAGCCAGAGACGCACTGCGCCCTGCCTGCCGGTCTCCCTGGGTGAGTGGACACAGCCAGATCCGCACTGCGCCCTGCCTGCCCGTCTCGCGTGGGTGAGTGGACATAGCCAGATCTGCACTGACCCTGCCTGCCCGTCTCCCGTGGGTGAGTGGACACAGCCAGATCTGCACTGCGCCCTGCCTGCCCGTCTCCCGTGGGTGAGTGGACACAGCCAGATCCGCACTGCGACCTGCCTGCCCGTCTCCCGTGGGCGAGTGGACACAGCCAGATCCGCACTGCGCCCTGCCTGCCCGTCTGCCGTGGGTGAGTGGACACAGCCAGATCCGCACTGCGCCCTGCCTGACCGTCTCCCGTGGGCGAGTCGACACAGCGAGATCCGCACTGCGCCCTGCCTGCCCGTCTCCCGTGGTTGAGTGGACACAGCCAGATCCGCACTGCGCCCTGCCTGCCCGTCTCCCGTGGGTGAGTGGACACAGCCAGATCCGCACTGCGCCCTGCCTGCCCGTCTGCCGTGGGTGAGTGGACACAGCCAGATCCGCACTGCGCCCTGCCTGCCCGTCTGCCGTGGGTGAGTGGACACAGCCAGATCCACACTGCGCCCTGCCTGCCCGTCTGCCGTGGGTGAGTGGACACAGCCAGATTCGCACTGCGCCCTGCCTGACCGTCTGCCGTGGGTGAGTGGACACAGCGAGATCCTCACTGCGCCCTGCCTGCCCGTCTCCCGTGGGTGAGTGGAGACTGCCAGATCCGCACTGCGCCCTGCCTGCCCGTCTCCCGTGGGTGAGTGGACACAGCCAGAGACGCACTGCGCCCTGCCTGCCGGTCTCCCTGGGTGAGTGGACACAGCCAGATCCGCACTGAGCCTTGCCTGCCCGTCTCACGTGGGTGAGTGGACACATCCTGATCCGCACTGCGCCCTGCATGCCCGTCTCCCGTGGGTGAGTGGACACAGCCGGATCCGCACTGCGCCCTGCATGCCCGTCTCCCGTGGGTGAGTGGACACAGCCGGATCCGCACTGCGCCTTGCCTGCCCGTCTCACGTTGGTGAGTGGACACAGCCAGATCCGCTCTGCGCCCTGCCCGTCTCCCGTGGGTGAGTGGACACAGCCAGATCCGCACTGCGCCCTGGCTGACCGCATGCTGTGGGTGCGTGGACACAGCCAGATCCGCACTGCGCCCTGCCTGACCGCCTGCCGTGGGTGAGTGGACACAGCCAGATCCGCACTGCGCCCTGCCTGACCGTCTGCCGTGGGTGAGTGGACACAGCCAGATCCGCATTGTACCCTGCCTGACCGCCTGCCGTGGGTGAGTGGACACAGCCAGATCCGCACTGCGCCCTTCCTGACCGTCTGCCGTGGGTGAGTGGACACAGCCAGATCCACACTGCGCCCTGCCTGCCCGTCTGCCGTGGGTGAGTGGACACAGCCAGATCCGCACTGCGCCCTGCCTGACCTTCTGCCGTGGGTGAGTGGACACAGCCAGATCCGCACTGCGCCCTGCCTGACCGCCTGCCGTGGGTGAGTGGACACAGCCAGATCCGCACTGCGCCCTGCCTGACCGCCTGCCGTGGGTGAGTGGACACAGCCAGATCCGTACTGTACCCTGCCTGCCCGTCTGCCGTGGGTCAGTGGACATAGCCAGATCCACACAGCACCGTCTCTGCCCATCTCCCGTGGTTGAGTGGACACAGCCGGATCCGCACTGCGCCCTGCCTGCCCGTCTCCCGTGGGTGAGTGGACACAGGCAGATCCGCACTGCGCCTTGCCTGCCCGACTCACGTTGGTGAGTGGACACAGCCAGATCCGCACTGCGCCCTGCCTGCCCGTCTCCCGTGGGTGAGTGGACACAGCCAGATCCGCACTGCACCCTGCCGGCCCGTCTGCCGTGGGTCAGTGGACATAGCCATATCCACACAGCACACTCTCTGCCCGTCTCCCGTGGGTGAGTGGACACAGCCAGATCCGCACTGCGCCCTGCCTGACCGTCTGCCGTGGGTGAATGGACACAGCCAGATCCGCACTGCGCCCTGCCTGACCGCCTGCCGTGGGCGAGTGGACACAGCCAGATCCGCACTGCGCCCTGCCTGCCCGTCTCCCGTGGGCGAGTGGACACAGCCAGATCCGCACTGCGCCCTGCCTGCCCGTCTACCGTGGGTGAGTGGACACAGCCAGATCCGCACTGCGCCCTGCCTGACCGTCTGCCGTGGGTGAGTGGACACAGCGAGATCCGCACTGCGCCCTGCCTGCCCGTCTCCCGTGGGTGAGTGGACACAGCCAGATCCGCACTGCGCCCTGCCTTCCCGTCTCCCGTGGGTGAGTGGACACAGCCAGATCCGCACTGCGCCCAGCCTATCCGTCTCCCGTGGGTGAGTGGACACAGCCAGATCCGCACTGCGCCCAGCCTGCCCGTCTCCCGTGGGTGAGTGGACACAGCCAGATCCGCACTGCGTCTTGCCTGCCCGTCTCCCGTGGGTGAGTGGACACAGCCAGATCCGCACTGCACCCTGCCTGACCGTCTGCCGTGGGTGAGTGGACACAGCCAGATCTGCACTGCGCCCTGCCTGCCCGTCTGCCGTGGGTCAGTGGACATAGCCATATCCACACAGCACACTCTCTGCCCGTCTCCCGTGGGTGAGTGGACACAGCCAGGTCCACACTGCGCCTTGCCTGCCCGTCTCCCCTGGGTGAGTGGACACAGCCAGATCCGCACTGCGCTCTGCCTGAGCGCCTGCCGTGGGTGAGTGGACACAGCCAGATCCGCACTGCGCCCTGGCTGACTGCATGCTGTGGGTGCGTGGACACAGCCAGATCCGCACTGGGCCCTGCCTGACCTCCTGCTGTTGGTGCGTGGACACAGCCAGATCCGCACTGCTCCCTGCCTGACCGCCTGCCGTGGGTGAGTGGACACAGCCAGATCCGCACTGCGCCCTGCCTGACCGCTTGCCGTGGGAGAGTGGACACAGCCAGATCCGCACTGCGCCCTGCCTGCCCGTCTCACGTGGGTGAGTGGACATAGCCAGATCTGCACTGAGCCTTGCCTGCCCGTCTCCCGTGGGTGAGTGGACACAGCCAGATCTGCACTGCGCCCTGCCTGCCCGTCTCCCGTGGGTGAGTGGACACAGCCAGATCCGCACTGCGACCTGCCTGCCCGTCTTCCGTGGGTGAGTGGACACAGCCGGATCCGCACTGCGTGCTGCCTGCCCGTCTCCCGTGGGTGAGTGGACACAGCCAGATCCGCACTGCGCCCTGCCTGCCCGTCTCCCGTGGGTGAGTGGACACAGCCAGAGACGCACTGCGCCCTGCCTGCCGGTATCCCTGGGTGAGTGGACACAGCCAGATCCGCACTGAGCCTTGCCTGCCCGTCTCCCGTGGGTGAGTGGACACATCCAGATCCGCACTGCGCCCTGCATGCCCGTCTCCCGTGGGTGAGTGGACACAGCCGGATCCGCACTGCGCCCTGCATGCCCGTCCCCCGTGGGTGAGTGGACACAGCCGGATCCGCACTGCGCCTTGCCTGCCCGTCTCACGTTGGTGAGTGGACACAGCCAGATCCGCACTGCGCCCTGCCCGTCTCCCGTGGGTGAGTGGACACAGCCAGATCCGCACTGCGCCCTGGCTGACAGCATGCTGTGGGTGCGTGGACACAGCCAGATCCGCACTGCGCCCTGCCTGACCGCCTGCCGTGGGTGAGTGGACACAGCCAGATCCGCACTGCGCCCTGCCTGCCCGTCTGCCGTGGGTGAGTGGACACAGCCAGATCCGCACTGCGCCCTGCCTGACCTTCTGCCGTGGGTGAGTGGACATAGCCAGATCCACACAGCACCGTCTCTGCCCATCTCCCGTGGGTGAGTGGACACAGCCGGATCCGCACTGCGCCCTGCCTGCCCGTCTCCCGTGGGTGAGTGGACACAGGCAGATCCGCACTGCGCCTTGCCGGCCCGACTCACGTTGGTGAGTGGACACAGCCAGATCCGCACTGCGCCCTGCCTGCCCGTCTCCCGTGGGTGAATGGACACAGCCAGATCCGCACTGCACCCTGCCTGACCGTCTGCCGTGGGTGAGTGGACACAGCCAGATCTGCACTGCGCCCTGCCTGCCCGTCTGCCGTGGGTCAGTGGACATAGCCATATCCACACAGCACACTCTCTGCCCGTCTCCCGTGGGTGAGTGGACACAGCCAGATCCGCACTGCACCCTGCCTGACCGCCTGCCGTGGGTGAGTGGACACAGCCAGATCCGCACTGCGCCCTGCCTGACCGTCTGCCGTGGGTGAGTGGACACAGCCAGATCCGCACTGCGCCCTGCCTGACCGCCTGCCGTGGGTGAGTGGACACAGCCAGATCCGCACTGCGCCCTGCCTGCCCGTCTCCCGTGGGCGAGTGGACACAGCCAGATCCGCACTGCGCCCTGCCTGCCCGTCTGCCGTGGGTGAGTGGACACAGCCAGATCCGCACTGCGCCCTGCCTGACCGTCTGCCGTGGGTGAGTGGATACAGCGAGATCCGCACTGCGCCCTGCCTGCCCGTCTCCCGTGTGTGAGAGGACACAGCCAGATCCGCACTGCGCACTGCCTTCCCGTCTCCCGTGGGTGAGTGGACACAGCCAGATCCGCACTGCGCCCAGCCTGCCCGTCTCCCGTGGGTGAGTGGACACAGCCAGATCCGCACTGCGCCCTGCCTGCCCGTCTCCCGTGGGTGAGTGGATAGAGCCAGATCCGCACTGCGCCCTGCCTGCCCGTCTCCCGTGGGTGAGTGGACACAGCCAGATTCGCATTGTACCCTGCCTGACCGCCTGCCGTGGGAGAGTGGACACACCAGATCCGTACTGCGCACTGCCTGCCCGTCTGCCGTGGGTCAGTGGACATAGCCAGATCCACACAGCACCGTCTCTGCCCGTCTCCCGTGGGTGAGTGGACACAGCCGGATCCGCACTGCGCCCTGCCTGCCCGTCTCCCGTGGGTGAGTTGACACAGCCAGATCCGCACTGCGCCCTGCCTGCCCGTCTCCCGTGGGCGAGTGGACACAGCCAGATCCGCACTGCGCCTTGCCTGCCCGTCTCCCGTGGGTGAGTGGACACTGCCAGATACGCACTGCGCCCTGCCTGCCCGTCTGACGTGGGTCAGTGGACATAGCCAGATCCACACAGCACAGTCTCTGCCCATCTCCCGTGGGTGAGTGGACACAGCCGGATCCGCACTGCGCCCTGCATGCCCGTCTCCCGTGGGTGAGTGGACACAGCCAGATCCGCACTGCGCCTTGCCTGCCAGTCTCACGTTGGTGAGTGGACACAGCCAGATCCGCACTGCGCCCTGCCTGCCCGTCTCCCGTGGGTGAGTGGACACAGCCAGATCCGCACTGCACCCTGCCTGACCGTCTGCCGTGGGTGAGTGGACACAGCCAGATCTGGACTGCGCCCTGCCTGCCCGTCTGCCGTGGGTCAGTGGACATAGCCATATCCACACAGCACACTCTCTGCCCGTCTCCCGTGGGTGAGTGGACACAGCCAGGTCCGCACTGCGCCCTGCCTGACCGCCTGCCGTGGGTGAGTGGACACAGCCAGATCCGTACTGTACCCTGCCTGCCCGTCTGCCGTGGGTCAGTGGACATAGCCAGATCCACACAGCACCGTCTCTGCCCATCTCCCGTGGGTGAGTGGACACAGCCGGATCCGCACTGCGCCCTGCCTGCCCGTCTCCCGTGGGTGAGTGGACACAGGCAGATCCGCACTGCGCCTTGCCTGCCCGACTCACGTTGGTGAGTGGACACAGCCAGATCCGCACTGCGCCCTGCCTGCCCGTCTCCCGTGGGTGAGTGGACACAGCCAGATCCGCACTGCACCCTGCCTGACCGTCTGCCGTGGGTGAGTGGACACAGCCAGATCTGCACTGCGCCCTGCCTGCCCGTCTGCCGTGGGTCAGTGGACATAGCCATATCCACACAGCACACTCTCTGCCCGTCTCCCGTGGGTGAGTGGACACAGCCAGATCCGCACTGCGCCCTGCCTGACCGTCTGCCGTGGGTGAATGGACACAGCCAGATCCGCACTGCGCCCTGCCTGACCGCCTGCCGTGGGTGAGTGGACACAGCCAGATCCGCACTGCGCCCTGCCTGCCCGTCTGCCGTGGGTGAGTGGACACAGCCAGATCCGCACTGCGCCCTGCCTGACCGCCTGCCGTGGGTGAGTGGACACAGCGAGATCCGCACTGCGCCCTGCCTGCCCGTCTCCCGTGGGTGAGTGGACACAGCCCGATCCGCACTGCGCCCTGCCTTCCCGTCTCCCGTGGGTGAGTGGACACAGCCAGATCCGCACTGCGCCCAGCCTGCCCGTCTCCCGTGGGTGAGTGGACACAGCCAGATCCGCACTGCGCCCTGCCTGCCCGTCTCCCGTGGGTGAGTGGACACAGCCAGATCCGCACTGCGTCTTGCCTGCCCGTCTTCCGTCAGTGAGTGGACACAGCCAGATCCGCAGTGCGCCCTGCCTGCCCGTCTGCCGTGGGTGAGTGGACACAGCCAGATCCGCACTGCGCCCTGCCTGACCGTCTGCCGTGGGTGAGTGGACACAGCGAGATCCACACTGCGCCCTGCCTGCCCGTCTCCCGTGGGTGAGTGGACACAGCCAGATCCGCACTGCGCCCTGCCTGCCCGTCTACCGTGGGTGAGTGGACATAGCCAGATCTGCACTGAGCCTTGCCTGCCCGTCTCCCGTGCGTGAGTGGACACAGCCAGATCCGCACTGCGCCCTGCCTGCCCGTCTCCCGTGGGTGAGTGGACACAGCCAGATCCGCACTGCGCCCAGCCTGCCCGTCTCCCGTGGGTGAGTGGACACAGCCAGATCCGCACTGCGCCTTGCCTGCCCGACTCACGTTGGTGAGTGGACACAGCCAGATCCGCACTGCGCCCTGCCTGCCCGTCTCCCGTGGGTGAGTGGACACAGCCAGATCCGCACTGCACCCTGCCTGACCGTCTGCCGTGGGTGAGTGGACACAGCCAGATCTGCACTGCGCCCTGCCTGCCCGTCTGCCGTGGGTCAGTGGACATAGCCATATCCACACAGCACACTCTCTGCCCGTCTCCCGTGGGTGAGTGGACACAGCCAGGTCCACACTGCGCCTTGCCTGCCCGTCTCCCCTGGGTGAGTGGACACAGCCAGATCCGCACTGCGCTCTGCCTGAGCGCCTGCCGTGGGTGAGTGGACACAGCCAGATCCGCACTGCGCCCTGGCTGACTGCATGCTGTGGGTGCGTGGACACAGCCAGATCCGCACTGCGCCCTGCCTGACCGCCTGCTGTTGGTGCGTGGACACAGCCAGATCCGCACTGCTCCCTGCCTGACCGCCTGCCGTGGGTGAGTGGACACAGCCAGATCCGCACTGCGCCCTGCCTGACCGCTTGCCGTGGGAGAGTGGACACAGCCAGATCCGCACTGCGCCCTGCCTGCCCGTCTCACGTGGGTGAGTGGACATAGCCAGATCTGCACTGAGCCTTGCCTGCCCGTCTCCCGTGGGTGAGTGGACACAGCCAGATCTGCATTGCGCCCTGCCTGCCCGTCTCCCGTGGGTGAGTGGACACAGCCAGATCCGCACTGCGACCTGCCTGCCCGTCTTCCGTGGGTGAGTGGACACAGCCGGATCCGCACTGCGTGCTGCCTGCCCGTCTCCCGTGGGTGAGTGGACACAGCCAGATCCGCACTGCGCCCTGCCTGCCCGTCTCCCGTGGGTGAGTGGACACAGCCAGAGACGCACTGCGCCCTGCCTGCCGGTCTCCCTGGGTGAGTGGACACAGCCAGATCCGCACTGAGCCTTGCCTGCCCGTCTCACGTGGGTGAGTGGACACATCCAGATCCGCACTGCGCCCTGCTTGCCCGTCTCCCGTGGGTGAGTGGACACAGCCGGATCCGCACTGCGCCCTGCATGCCCGTCCCCCGTGGGTGAGTGGACACAGCCGGATCCGCACTGCGCCTTGCCTGCCCGTCTCACGTTGGTGAGTGAACACAGCCAGATCCGCACTGCGCCCTGCCCGTCTCCGGTGGGTGAGTGGACACAGCCAGATCCGCACTGCGCCCTGGCTGACAGCATGCTGTGGGTGCGTGGACACAGCCAGATCCGCACTGCGCCCTGCCTGACCGCCTGCCGTGGGTGAGTGGACACAGCCAGATCCGCACTGCGCCCTGCCTGCCCGTCTGCCGTGGGTGAGTGGACACAGCCAGATCCGCACTGCGCCCTGCCTGACCTTCTGCCGTGGGTGAGTGGACATAGCCAGATCCACACAGCACCGTCTCTGCCCATCTCCCGTGGGTGAGTGGACACAGCCGGATCCGCACTGCGCCCTGCCTGCCCGTCTCCCGTGGGTGAGTGGACACAGGCAGATCCGCACTGCGCCTTGCCGGCCCGACTCACGTTGGTGAGTGGACACAGCCAGATCCGCACTGCGCCCTGCCTGCCCGTCTCCCGTGGGTGAGTGGACACAGCCAGATCCGCACTGCACCCTGCCTGACCGTCTGCCGTGGGTGAGTGGACACAGCCAGATCTGCACTGCGCCCTGCCTGCCCGTCTGCCGTGGGTCAGTGGACATAGCCATATCCACACAGCACACTCTCTGCCCGTCTCCCGTGGGTGAGTGGACACAGCCAGATCCGCACTGCACCCTGCCTGACCGCCTGCCGTGGGTGAGTGGACACAGCCAGATCCGCACTGCGCCCTGCCTGACCGTCTGCCGTGGGTGAGTGGACACAGCCAGATCCGCAATGCGCCCTGCCTGACCGCCTGCCGTGGGTGAGTGGACACAGCCAGATCCGCACTGCGCCCTGCCTGCCCGTCTCCCGTGGGCGAGTGGACACAGCCAGATCCGCACTGCGCCCTGCCTGCCCGTCTGCCGTGGGTGAGTGGACACAGCCAGATCCGCACTGCGCCCTGCCTGACCGTCTGCCGTGGGTGAGTGGATACAGCGAGATCCGCACTGCGCCCTGCCTGCCCGTCTCCCGTGTGTGAGAGGACACAGCCAGATCCGCACTGCGCACTGCCTTCCCGTCTCCCGTGGGTGAGTGGACACAGCCAGATCCGCACTGCGCCCAGCCTGCCCGTCTCCCGTGGGTGAGTGGACACAGCCAGATCCGCACTGCGCCCAGCCTGCCCGTCTCCCGTGGGAGAGTGGACACACCAGATCCGTACTGCGCACTGCCTGCCCGTCTGCCGTGGGTCAGTGGACATAGCCAGATCCACACAGCACCGTCTCTGCCCGTCTCCCGTGGGTGAGTGGACACAGCCGGATCCGCACTGCGCCCTGCCTGCCCGTCTCCCGTGGGTGAGTTGACACAGCCAGATCCGCACTGCGCCCTGCCTGCCCGTCTCCCGTGGGCGAGTGGACACAGCCAGATCCGCACTGCGCCTTGCCTGCCCGTCTCCCGTGGGTGAGTGGACACTGCCAGATACGCACTGCGCCCTGCCTGCCCGTCTCCCGTGGGTGAGTGGACACAGCCAAATCCGCACTGAGCCTTGCCTGCCCGTCTCACGTGGGTGAGTGGACACATCCAGATCCGCACTGCGCCCTGCCTGCCCGTCTGACGTGGGTCAGTGGACATAGCCAGATCCACACAGCACAGTCTCTGCCCATCTCCCGTGGGTGAGTGGACACAGCCGGATCCGCACTGCGCCCTGCATGCCCGTCTCCCGTGGGTGAGTGGACACAGCCAGATCCGCACTGCGCCTTGCCTGCCAGTCTCACGTTGGTGAGTGGACACAGCCAGATCCGCACTGCGCCCTGCCTGCCCGTCTCCCGTGGGTGAGTGGACACAGCCAGATCCGCACTGCACCCTGCCTGACCGTCTGCCGTGGGTGAGTGGACACAGCCAGATCTGGACTGCGCCCTGCCTGCCCGTCTGCCGTGGGTCAGTGGACATAGCCATATCCACACAGCACACTCTCTGCCCGTCTCCCGTGGGTGAGTGGACACAGCCAGGTCCACACTGCGCCTTGCCTTCCCGACTCACATTGGTGAGTGGACACAGCCAGATCCGCACTGCGCCCTGCCTGCCCGTCTCCCGTGGGTGAGTGGACACAGCCAGATCCGCACTGCACCCTGCCTGACCGTCTGCCGTGGGTGAGTGGACACAGCCAGATCTGCACTGCGCCCTGCCTGCCCGTCTGCCGTGGGTCAGTGGACATAGCCATATCCACACAGCACACTCTCTGCCCGTCTCCCGTGGGTGAGTGGACACAGCCAGATCCGCACTGCGCCCTGCCTGCCCGTCTCCCGTGGGTGAGTGGACACAGCCAGCTCCGCACTGCGCCCTGCCTGCCCGTCTCCCGTGGGTGAGTGGACACAGCCAGATCCGCACTGCGTCTTGCCTGCCCGTCTTCCGTCAGTGAGTGGACACAGCCAGATCCGACTGCGCCCTGCCTGCCCGTCTCCCGTGCGTAAGTGGACACAGCCAGATCCGCACTGCGCCCTGCCTGCCCGTCTCCCGTGGGCGAGTGGACACAGCCAGATCCGCACTGCGCCCTGCCTGCCCGTCTCCCGTGGGCGAGTGGACACAGCCAGATCCGCACTGCGCCCTGCCTGACAGTCTGCCGTGGGTGAGTGTACACAGCCAGATCCGCACTGCCCGTCTCCCGTGGGTGAGTGGACACAGCCAGATCTGCACTGCGTCTTGCCTGCCCGTCTTCCGTCAGTGAGTGGACACAGCCAGATCCGACTGCGCCCTGCCTGCCCGTCTCCCGTGCGTAAGTGGACACAGCCAGATCCGCACTGCGCCCTGCCTGCCCGTCTCCCGTGGGCGAGTGGACACAGCCAGATCCGCACTGCGCCCTGCCTGCCCGTCTGCCGTGGGCGAGTGGACATAGCCAGATCCGCACTGCGCCCTGCCTGACAGTCTGCCGTGGGTGAGTGGACACAGCCAGATCCGCACTGCGCTCTGCCTGAGCGCCTGCCGTGGGTGAGTGGACACAGCCAGATCCGCACTGCGCTCTGGCTGACCGCATGCTGTGGGTGCGTGGACACAGCCAGATCCGCACTGCGCCCTGCCTGACCGCCTGCCGTGGGTGAGTGGACACATCCAGATCCGCACTGCGCCCTGCCTGACCGTCTGCCGTGGGTGAGTGGACACAGCCAGATCCGCACTGCGCCCTGCCTGACCGCCTGCCGTGGGTGAGTGGTCACAGCCAGATCCGCACTGCGCCCTGCCTGCCCGTCTCCCGTGGGCGAGTGGACACAGCCAGATCCGCACTGCGCCCTGCCTGCCCGTCTGCCGTGGGTGAGTGGACACAGCCAGATCCGCACTGCGCCCTGCCTGACCGTCTCCCGTGGGCGAGTCGACACAGCGAGATCCGCACTGCGCCCTGCCTGCCCGTCTCCCGTGGTTGAGTGGACACAGCCAGATCCGCACTGCGCCCTGCCTGCCCGTCTCCCGTGGGTGAGTGGACACAGCCAGATCCGCACTGCGCCTTGCCTGCCCGTCTGCCGTGGGTGAGTGGACACAGCCAGATCCACACTGCGCCCTGCCTGCCCGTCTGCCGTGGGTGAGTGGACACAGCCAGATTCGCACTGCGCCCTGCCTGACCGTCTGCCGTGGGTGAGTGGACACTGCGAGATCCACACTGCGCCCTGCCTGCCCGTCTCCCGTGGGTGAGTGGAGACTGCCAGATCCGCACTGCGCCCTGCCTGCCGGTCTCCCTGGGTGAGTGGACACAGCCAGATCTGCACTGCGCCCTGCCTGCCCGTCTGCCGTGGGTCAGTGGACATAGCCATATCCACACAGCACACTCTCTGCCCGTCTCCCGTGGGTGAGTGGACACAGCCAGATCCGCACTGCACCCTGCCTGACCGCCTGCCGTGGGTGAGTGGACACAGCCAGATCCGCACTGCGCCCTGCCTGACCGTCTGCCGTGGGTGAGTGGACACAGCCAGATCCGCACTGCGCCCTGCCTGACCGCCTGCCGTGGGTGAGTGGACACAGCCAGATCCGCACTGCGCCCTGCCTGCCCGTCTCCCGTGGGCGAGTGGACACAGCCAGATCCGCACTGCGCCCTGCCTGCCCGTCTGCCGTGGGTGAGTGGACACAGCCAGATCCGCACTGCGCCCTGCCTGACCGTCTGCCGTGGGTGAGTGGATACAGCGAGATCCGCACTGCGCCCTGCCTGCCCGTCTCCCGTGTGTGAGAGGACACAGCCAGATCCGCACTGCGCACTGCCTTCCCGTCTCCCGTGGGTGAGTGGACACAGCCAGATCCGCACTGCGCCCAGCCTGCCCGTCTCCCGTGGGTGAGTGGACACAGCCAGATCCGCACTGCGCCCTGCCTGCCCGTCTCCCGTGGGTGAGTGGATAGAGCCAGATCCGCACTGCGCCCTGCCTGCCCGTCTCCCGTGGGTGAGTGGACACAGCCAGATTCGCATTGTACCCTGCCTGACCGCCTGCCGTGGGAGAGTGGACACACCAGATCCGTACTGCGCACTGCCTGCCCGTCTGCCGTGGGTCAGTGGACATAGCCAGATCCACACAGCACCGTCTCTGCCCGTCTCCCGTGGGTGAGTGGACACAGCCGGATCCGCACTGCGCCCTGCCTGCCCGTCTCCCGTGGGTGAGTTGACACAGCCAGATCCGCACTGCGCCCTGCCTGCCCGTCTCCCGTGGGCGAGTGGACACAGCCAGATCCGCACTGCGCCTTGCCTGCCCGTCTCCCGTGGGTGAGTGGACACTGCCAGATACGCACTGCGCCCTGCCTGCCCGTCTCCCGTGGGTGAGTGGACACAGCCAAATCCGCACTGAGCCTTGCCTGCCCGTCTCACGTGGGTGAGTGGACACATCCAGATCCGCACTGCGCCCTGCCTGCCCGTCTGACGTGGGTCAGTGGACATAGCCAGATCCACACAGCACAGTCTCTGCCCATCTCCCGTGGGTGAGTGGACACAGCCGGATCCGCACTGCGCCCTGCATGCCCGTCTCCCGTGGGTGAGTGGACACAGCCAGATCCGCACTGCGCCTTGCCTGCCAGTCTCACGTTGGTGAGTGGACACAGCCAGATCCGCACTGCGCCCTGCCTGCCCGTCTCCCGTGGGTGATTGGACACAGCCAGATCCGCACTGCACCCTGCCTGACCGTCTGCCGTGGGTGAGTGGACACAGCCAGATCTGGACTGCGCCCTGCCTGCCCGTCTGCCGTGGGTCAGTGGACATAGCCATATCCACACAGCACACTCTCTGCCCGTCTCCCGTGGGTGAGTGGACACAGCCAGGTCCACACTGCGCCTTGCCTGCCCGACTCACATTGGTGAGTGGACACAGCCAGATCCGCACTGCGCCCTGCCTGCCCGTCTCCCGTGGGTGAGTGGACACAGCCAGATCCGCACTGCACCCTGCCTGACCGTCTGCCGTGGGTGAGTGGACACAGCCAGATCTGCACTGCGCCCTGCCTGCCCGTCTGCCGTGGGTCAGTGGACATAGCCATATCCACACAGCACACTCTCTGCCCGTCTCCCGTGGGTGAGTGGACACAGCCAGATCCGCACTGCGCCCTGCCTGCCCGTCTCCCGTGGGTGAGTGGACACAGCCAGCTCCGCACTGCGCCCTGCCTGCCCGTCTCCCGTGGGTGAGTGGACACAGCCAGATCCGCACTGCGTCTTGCCTGCCCGTCTTCCGTCAGTGAGTGGACACAGCCAGATCCGACTGCGCCCTGCCTGCCCGTCTCCCGTGCGTAAGTGGACACAGCCAGATCCGCACTGCGCCCTGCCTGCCCGTCTCCCGTGGGCGAGTGGACACAGCCAGATCCGCACTGCGCCCTGCCTGCCCGTCTCCCGTGGGCGAGTGGACACAGCCAGATCCGCACTGCGCCCTGCCTGACAGTCTGCCGTGGGAGAGTGTACACAGCCAGATCCGCACTGCCCGTCTCCCGTGGGTGAGTGGACACAGCCAGATCCGCACTGCGTCTTGCCTGCCCGTCTTCCGTCAGTGAGTGGACACAGCCAGATCCGACTGCGCCCTGCCTGCCCGTCTCCCGTGCGTAAGTGGACACAGCCAGATCCGCACTGCGCCCTGCCTGCCCGTCTCCCGTGGGCGAGTGGACACAGCCAGATCCGCACTGCGCCCTGCCTGCCCGTCTGCCGTGGGCGAGTGGACATAGCCAGATCCGCACTGCGCCCTGCCTGACAGTCTGCCGTGGGTGAGTGGACACAGCCAGATCCGCACTGCGCTCTGCCTGAGCGCCTGCCGTGGGTGAGTGGACACAGCCAGATCCGCACTGCGCTCTGGCTGACCGCATGCTGTGGGTGCGTGGACACAGCCAGATCCGCACTGCGCCCTGCCTGACCGCCTGCCGTGGGTGAGTGGACACATCCAGATCCGCACTGCGCCCTGCCTGACCGTCTGCCGTGGGTGAGTGGACACAGCCAGATCCGCACTGCGCCCTGCCTGACCGCCTGCCGTGGGTGAGTGGTCACAGCCAGATCCGCACTGCGCCCTGCCTGCCCGTCTCCCGTGGGCGAGTGGACACAGCCAGATCCGCACTGCGCCCTGCCTGCCCGTCTGCCGTGGGTGAGTGGACACAGCCAGATCCGCACTGCGCCCTGCCTGACCGTCTCCCGTGGGCGAGTCGACACAGCGAGATCCGCACTGCGCCCTGCCTGCCCGTCTCCCGTGGTTGAGTGGACACAGCCAGATCCGCACTGCGCCCTGCCTGCCCGTCTCCCGTGGGTGAGTGGACACAGCCAGATCCGCACTGCGCCTTGCCTGCCCGTCTGCCGTGGGTGAGTGGACACAGCCAGATCCACACTGCGCCCTGCCTGCCCGTCTGCCGTGGGTGAGTGGACACAGCCAGATTCGCACTGCGCCCTGCCTGACCGTCTGCCGTGGGTGAGTGGACACAGCGAGATCCACACTGCGCCCTGCCTGCCCGTCTCCCGTGGGTGAGTGGAGACTGCCAGATCCGCACTGCGCCCTGCCTGCCGGTCTCCCTGGGTGAGTGGACACAGCCAGATCCGCACTGAGCCTTGCCTGCCCGTCTCACGTGGGTGAGTGGACACATCCAGATCCGCACTGCGCCCTGCATGCCCGTCTCCCGTGGGTGAGTGGACACAGCCGGATCCGCACTGCGCCCTGCATGCCCGTCTCCCGTGGGTGAGTGGACACAGCCGGATCCGCACTGCGCCTTGCCTGCCCGTCTCACGTTGGTGAGTGGACACAGCCAGATCCGCACTGCGCCCTGCCCGTCTCCCGTGGGTGAGTGGACACAGCCAGATCCGCACTGCGCCCTGGCTGACCGCATGCTGTGGGTGCGTGGGCACAGCCAGATCCGCACTGCGCCCTGCCTGACCGCCTGCCGTGGGTGAGTGGACACAGCCAGATCCGCACTGCGCCCTGCCTGACCGTCTGCCGTGGGTGAGTGGACACAGCCAGATCCGCAATGTACCCTGCCTGACCGCCTGCCGTGGGTGAGTGGACACAGCCAGATCCGCACTGCGCCCTTCCTGACCGTCTTCCGTGGGTGAGTGGACACAGCCAGATCCACACTGCGCCCTGCCTGCCCGTCTGCCGTGGGTGAGTGGACACAGCCAGATCCGCACTGCGCCCTGCCTGACCTTCTGCCGTGGGTGAGTGGACACAGCCAGATCCGCACTGCGCCCTGCCTGACCGCCTGCCGTGGGTGAGTGGACACAGCCAGATCCGCACTGCGCCCTGCCTGACCGCCTGCCGTGGGTGAGTGGACACAGCCAGATCCGTACTGTACCCTGCCTGCCCGTCTGCCGTGGGTCAGTGGACATAGCCAGATCCACACAGCACCGTCTCTGCCCATCTCCCGTGGGTGAGTGGACACAGCCGGATCCGCACTGCGCCCTGCCTGCCCGTCTCCCGTGGGTGAGTGGACACAGGCAGATCCGCACTGCGCCTTGCCTGCCCGACTCACGTTGGTGAGTGGACACAGCCAGATCCGCACTGCGCCCTGCCTGCCCGTCTCCCGTGGGTGAGTGGACACAGCCAGATCCGCAGTGCACCCTGCCTGACCGTCTGCCGTGGGTGAGTGGACACAGCCAGATCTGCACTGCGCCCTGCCGGCCCGTCTGCCGTGGGTCAGTGGACATAGCCATATCCACACAGCACACTCTCTGCCCGTCTCCCGTGGGTGAGTGGACACAGCCAGATCCGCACTGCGCCCTGCCTGACCGTCTGCCGTGGGTGAATGGACACAGCCAGATCAGCACTGCGCCCTGCCTGACCGCCTGCCGTGGGCGAGTGGACACAGCCAGATCCGCACTGCGCCCTGCCTGCCCGTCTCCCGTGGGCGAGTGGACACAGCCAGATCCGCACTGCGCCCTGCCTGCCCGTCTACCATGGGTGAGTGGACACAGCCAGATCCGCAGTGCGCCCTGCCTGACCGTCTGCCGTGGGTGAGTGGACACAGCGAGATCCGCACTGCGCCCTGCCTGCCCGTCTCCCGTGGGTGAGTGGACACAGCCAGATCCGCACTGCGCCCTGCCTTCCCGTCTCCCGTGGGTGAGTGGACACAGCCAGATCCGCACTGCGCCCAGCCTGCCCGTCTCCCGTGGGTGAGTGGACACAGCCAGATCCGCACTGCGCCCTGCCTGCCCGTCTCCCGTGGGTGAGTGGACACAGCCAGATCTGCACTGAGCCTTGCCTGCCCGTCTCCCGTGGGTGAGTGGACACAGCCAGATCCGCACTGCGCCCTGCCTGCCCGTCTCCCGTGGGTGAGTGGACACAGCCAGATCTGCACTGAGCCTTGCCTGCCCGTCTCCCGTGGGTGAGTGGACACAGCCAGATCCGCACTGCGCCCTGCCTGCCCGTCTCCCGTGGGTGAGTGGACACAGCCAGATCCGCACTGCGCCCTGCCTGCCCGTCTCCCGTGGGTGAGTGGACACAGCCATATCCGCACTGAGCCTTGCCTGCCCGTCTCACTTGGGTGAGTGGACACAGCCAGATCCGCACTGCGCCCTGCCTGCCCGTCTCCCGTGGTGAGTGGACACAGCCCGATCCGCACTGCACCCTGTCTGACCGCCTGCCGTGGGTGAGTGGACACAGCCAGATCCGCACTGCGCCCTTCCTGACCGTCTGCCGTGGGTGAGTGGACACAGCCAGATCCACACTGCGCCCTGCCTGCCCGTCTGCCGTGGGTGAGTGGACACAGCCAGATCCGCACTGCGCCCTGCCTGACCTTCTGCCGTGGGTGAGTGGACACAGCCAGATCCGCACTGCGCCCTGCCTGACCGCCTGCCGTGGGTGAGTGGACACAGCCAGATCCGCACTGCGCCCTGCCTGACCGCCTGCCGTGGGTGAGTGGACACAGCCAGATCCGTACTGTACCCTGCCTGCCCGTCTGCCGTGGGTCAGTGGACATAGCCAGATCCACACAGCACCGTCTCTGCCCATCTCCCGTGGGTGAGTGGACACAGCCGGATCCGCACTGCGCCCTGCCTGCCCGTCTCCCGTGGGTGAGTGGACACAGGCAGATCCGCACTGCGCCTTGCCTGCCCGACTCACGTTGGTGAGTGGACACAGCCAGATCCGCACTGCGCCCTGCCTGCCCGTCTCCCGTGGGTGAGTGGACACAGCCAGATCCGCAGTGCACCCTGCCTGACCGTCTGCCGTGGGTGAGTGGACACAGCCAGATCTGCACTGCGCCTTGCCGGCCCGTCTGCCGTGGGTCAGTGGACATAGCCATATCCACACAGCACACTCTCTGCCCGTCTCCCGTGGGTGAGTGGACACAGCCAGATCTGCACTGCGCCCTGCCTGACCGTCTGCCGTGGGTGAATGGACACAGCCAGATCCACACTGCGCCCTGCCTGACCGCCTGCCATGGGCGAGTGGACACAGCCAGATCCGCACCGCGCCCTGTCTGACCGCCTGCCGTGGGTGAGTGGACACAGCCAGATCCGTACTGTACCCTGCCTGCCCGTCTGCCGTGGGTCAGTGGACATAGCCAGATCCACACAGCACCGTCTCTGCCCATCTCCCGTGGGTGAGTGGACACAGCTGGATCCGCACTGCGCCCTGCCTGGCCGTCTCCCGTGGGTGAGTGGACACAGCCAGATCCGCACTGCGCCTTGCCTGCCCGACTCACGTTGGTGAGTGGACACAGCCAGATCCGCACTGCGCCCTGCCTGCCCGTCTCCCGTGGGTGAGTGGACACAGCCAGATCCGCACTGCACCCTGCCTGACCGTCTGCCGTGGGTGAGTGGACACAGCCAGATCTGCACTGCGCCCTGCCTGCCCGTCTGCCGTGGGTCAGTGGACATAGCCATATCCACACAGCACACTCTCTGCCCGTCTCCCGTGGGTGAGTGGACACAGCCAGGTCCACACTGCGCCTTGCCTGCCCGTCTCCCCTGGGTGAGTGGACACAGCCAGATCCGCACTGCGCTCTGCCTGAGCGCCTGCCGTGGGTGAGTGGACACAGCCAGATCCGCACTGCGCCCTGGCTGACCGCATGCTGTGGGTGCGTGGACACAGCCAGATCCGCACTGCACCCTGCCTGACCGCCTGCCGTGGGTGAGTGGACACAGCCAGATCCGCACTGCGCCCTGCCTGACCGTCTGCCGTGGGTGAGTGGACACAGCCAGATCCGCACTGCGCCCTGCCTGACCGCCTGCCGTGGGCGAGTGGACACAGCCAGATCCGCACTGCGCCCTGCCTGCCCGTCTCCCGTGGGCGAGTGGACACAGCCAGATCCGCACTGCGCCCTGCCTGCCCGTCTGCCGTGGGTGAGTGGACACAGCCAGATCCGCACTGCGCCCTGCCTGACCATCTGCCGTGGGTGAGTGGATACAGCGAGATCCGCACTGCGCCCTGCCTGCCCGTCTCCCATGGGTGAGAGGACACAGCCAGATCCGCACTGCGCACTGCCTTCCCGTCTCCCGTGGGTGAGTGGACACAGCCAGATCCGCACTGAGCCTTGCCTGCCCGTCTCACGTGGGTGAGTGGACACATCCAGATCCGCACTGCGCCCTGCATGCCCGTCTCCCGTGGGTGAGTGGACACAGCCGGATCCGCACTGCGCCCTGCATGCCCGTCTCCCGTGGGTGAGTGGACACAGCCGGATCCGCACTGCGCCTTGCCTGCCCGTCTCACGTTGGTGAGTGGACACAGCCAGATCCGCACTGCGCCCTGCCCGTCTCCCGTGGGTGAGAGGACACAGCCAGATCCGCACTGCGCCCTGGCTGACCGCATGCTGTGGGTGCGTGGACACAGCCAGATCCGCACTGCGCCCTGCCTGACCGCCTGCCGTGGGTGAGTGGACACAGCCAGATCCGCACTGCGCCCTGCCTGACCGTATGCCGGGGGTGAGTGGACACAGCCAGATCCGCATTGTACCCTGCCTGACCGCCTGCCGTGGGTGAGTGGACACAGCCAGATCCGCACTGCGCCCTTCCTGACCGTCTGCCGTGGGTGAGTGGACACAGCCAGATCCACACTGCGCCCTGCCTGCCCGTCTGCCGTGGGTGAGTGGACACAGCCAGATCCGCACTGCGCCCTGCCTGACCTTCTGCCGTGGGTGAGTGGACACAGCCAGATCGGCACTGCTCCCTGCCTGACCGCCTGCCGTGGGTGAGTGGACACAGCCAGATCCGCACTGCGCCCTGCCTGACCGCCTTCCGTGGGTGAGTGGACACAGCCAGATCCGTACTGTACCCTGCCTGCCCGTCTGCCGTGGGTCAGTGGACATAGCCAGATCCACACAGCACCGTCTCTGCCCATCTCCCGTGGGTGAGTGGACACAGCCGGATCCGCACTGCGCCCTGCCTGCCCGTCTCCCGTGGGTGAGTGGACACAGGCAGATCCGCACTGCGCCTTGCCTGCCCGACTCACGTTGGTGAGTGGACACAGCCAGATCCGCACTGCGCCCTGCCTGCCCGTCTCCCGTGGGTGAGTGGACAGAGCCAGATCCGCACTGCACCCTGCCTGACCGTCTGCCGTGGGTGAGTGGACACAGCCAGATCTGCACTGCGCCCTGCCTGCCCGTCTGCCGTGGGTCAGTGGACATAGCCATATCCACACAGCACACTCTCTGCCCGTCTCCCGTGGGTGAGTGGACACAGCCAGATCCGCACTGCGCCCTGCCTGACCGTCTGCCGTGGGTGAATGGACACAGCCAGATCCGCACTGCGCCCTGCCTGACCGCCTGCCGTGGGTGAGTGGACACAGCCAGATCCGCACTGCGCCCTGCCTGCCCGTCTACCGTGGGTGAGTGGACACAGCCAGATCCGCACTGCGCCCTGCCTGACCGTCTGCCGTGGGTGAGTGGACACAGCGAGATCGGCACTGCGCCCTGCCTGCCCGTCTCCCGTGGGTGAGTGGACACAGCCCGATCCGCACTGCGCCCTGCCTTCCCGTCTCCCGTGGGTGAGTGGACACAGCCAGATCCGCACTGCGCCCAGCCTGCCCGTCTCCCGTGGGTGAGTGGACACAGCCAGATCCGCACTGCGCCCTGCCTGCCCGTCTCCCGTGGGTGAGTGGACACAGCCAGATCCGCACTGCGTCCTGCCTGACCGTCTGCCGTGGGTGAGTGGACACAGCGAGATCCACACTGCGCCCTGCCTGCCCGTCTCCCGTGGGTGAGTGGACACAGCCAGATCCGCACTGCGCCCTGCCTGCCCGTCTCCCGTGGGTGAGTGGACATAGCCAGATCTGCACTGAGCCTTGCCTGCCCGTCTCCCGTGCGTGAGTGGACACAGTCAGATCCGCACTGCGCCCTGCCTGCCCGTCTCCCGTGGGTGAGTGGACACAGCCAGATCCGCACTGCGCCCTGCCTGCCCGTCTCCCGTGGGTGAGTGGACACAGCCATATCCGCACTGAGCCTTGCCTGCCCGTCTCACTTGGGTGAGTGGACACAGCCAGATCCGCACTGCGCCCTGCCTGCCCGTCTCCCGTGGTGAGTGGACACAGCCCGATCCGCACTGCACCCTGTCTGACCGTCTGACGTGGGTGAGTGGACACAGCCAGATCCGCACTGCGCCCTGCCTGCCCGTCTGCCGTTGGCGAGTGGAAACAGCCAGATCCGCACTGCGCCCTGCCTGCCCGTCTCCCGTGGGTGAGTGGACACAGCCGGATCCGCACTGCGTGCTGCCTGCCCGTATCCCGTGGGTGAGTGGACACAGCCAGATCCGCACTGCGCCCTGCCTGACCGTCTGCCGTGGGTGAGTGGACACAGACAGATCCGCACCGCGCCCTGTCTGACCGCCTGCCGTGGGTGAGTGGACACAGCCAGATCCGTACTGTACCCTGCCTGCCCGTCTGCCGTGGGTCAGTGGACATAGCCAGATCCACACAGCACCGTATCTGCCCATCTCCCGTGGGTGAGTGGACACAGCTGGATCCGCACTGCGCCCTGCCTGGCCGTCTCCCGTGGGTGAGTGGACACAGCCAGATCCGCACTGCGCCTTGCCTGCCCGACTCACGTTGGTGAGTGGACACAGCCAGATCCTTACTGCGCCCTGCCTGCCCGTCTCCCGTGGGTGAGTGGACACAGCCAGATCCGCACTGCACCCTGCCTGACCGTCTGCCGTGGGTGAGTGGACACAGCCAGATCTGCACTGTGCCCTGCCTGCCCGTCTGCCGTGGGTCAGTGGACATAGCCATATCCACACAGCACACTCTCTGCCCGTCTCCCGTGGTCGAGTGGACACAGCCAGGTCCACACTGCGCCTTGCATGCCCGTCTCCCCTGGGTGAGTGGACACAGCCAGATCCGCACTGCGCTCTGCCTGAGCGCCTGCCGTGGGTGAGTGGACACAGCCAGATCCGCACTGCGCCCTGGCTGACCGCATGCTGTGGGTGCGTGGACACAGCCAGATCCGCACTGCGCCCTGCCTGACCATCTGCCGTGGGAGAGTGGACACAGCCAGATCCGCACTGCGCCCTGCCTGACCGCCTGCCGTGGGTGAGTGGACACAGCCAGATCCGCACTGCGCCCTGCCTGCCCGTCTCCCGTGGGCGAGTGGACACAGCCAGATCCGCACTGCGCCCTGCCTGCCCGTCTCCCGTGGGCGAGTGGACACAGCCAGATCCGCACTGCGCCCTGCCTTCCCGTCTCCCGTGGGTGAGTGGACACAGCCAGATCCGCACTGCACCCAGCCTGCCCGTCTCCCGTAGGTGAGTGGACACAGCCAGATCCGCACTGCGCCCTGCCTGCCCGTCTCCCGTGGGTGAGTGGACACAGCCAGATCCGCACTGCGCCCTGCCTGACCGTCTGCCGTGGGTGAGTGGACACAGACAGATCCGCACCGCGCCCTGTCTGACCGCCTGCCGTGGGTGAGTGGACACAGCCAGATCCGTACTGTACCCTGCCTGCCCGTCTGCCGTGGGCCAGTGGACATAGCCAGATCCACACAGCACCGTATCTGCCCATCTCCCGTGGGTGAGTGGACACAGCTGGATCCGCACTGCGCCCTGCCTGGCCGTCTCCCGTGGGTGAGTGGACACAGCCAGATCCGCACTGCGCCTTGCCTGCCCGACTCACGTTGGTGAGTGGACACAGCCAGATCCGCACTGCGCCCTGCCTGCCCGTCTCCCGTGGGTGAGTGGACACAGCCAGATCCGCACTGCACCCTGCCTGACCGTCTGCCGTGGGTTTGTGGACACAGCCAGATCTGCACTGTGCCCTGCCTGCCCGTCTGCCGTGGGTCAGTGGACATAGCCATATCCACACAGCACACTCTCTGCCCGTCTCCCGTGGTCGAGTGGACACAGCTAGGTCCACACTGCGCCTTGCATGCCCGTCTCCCCTGGGTGAGTGGACACAGCCAGATCCGCACTGCGCTCTGCCTGAGCGCCTGCCGTGGGTGAGTGGACACAGCCAGATCCGCACTGCGCCCTTTCTGACCGCATGCTGTGGGTGCGTGGACACAGCCAGATCCGCACTGCGCCCTGCCTGACCATCTGCCGTGGGAGAGTGGACACAGCCAGATCCGCACTGCGCCCTGCCTGACCGCCTGCCGTGGGTGAGTGGACACAGCCAGATCCGCACTGCGCCCTGCCTGCCCGTCTCCCGTGGGCGAGTGGACACAGCCAGATCCGCACTGCGCCCTGCCTGCCCGTCTCCCGTGGGCGAGTGGACACAGCCAGATCCGCACTGCGCCCTGCCTTCCCGTCTCCCGTGGGTGAGTGGACACAGCCAGATCCGCACTGCACCCAGCCTGCCCGTCTCCCGTTGGTGAGTGGACACAGCCAGATCCGCACTGCGCCCTGCCTGCCCGTCTCCCGTGGGTGAGTGGACACAGCCAGATCCGCACTGCGTCTTGCCTGCCCGTCTTCCGTCAGTGAGTGGACACAGCCAGATCCGCACTGCGCCTTGCCTGCCCGACTCACGTTGGTGAGTGGACACAGCCAGATCCGCACTGCGCCCTGCCTGCCCGTCTCCCGTGGGTGAGTGGACACAGCCAGATCCGCACTGCACCCTGCCTGACCGTCTGCCGTGGGTGAGTGGACACAGCCAGATCTGCACTGCGCCCTGCCTGCCCGTCTGCCGTGGGTCAGTGGACATAGTCATATCCACACAGCACACTCTCTGCCCGTCTCCCGTGGGTGAGTGGACACAGCCAGGTCCACACTGCGCCTTGCATGCCCGTCTCCCCTGGGTGAGTGGACACAGCCAGATCCGCACTGCGCCCTGCCTGCCCGTCTGCCGTGGGCGAGTGGACATAGCCAGATCCGCACTGCGCCCTGCCTGACAGTCTGCCGTGGGTGAGTGTACACAGCCAGATCCGCACTGCCCGTCTCCCGTGGGTGAGTGGACACAGCCAGATCCGCACTGTGTCTTGCCTGCCCGTCTTCCGTCAGTGAGTGGACACAGCCAGATCCGACTGCGCCCTGCCTGCCCGTCTCCCGTGCGTAAGTGGACACAGCCAGATCCGCACTGCGCCCTGCCTGCCCGTCTCCCGTGGGCGAGTGGACACAGCCAGATCCGCACTGCGCCCTGCCTGCCCGTCTGCCGTGGGCGAGCGGACATAGCCAGATCCGCACTGCGCCCTGCCTGACAGTCTGCCGTGGGTGAGTGGACACAGCCAGATCCGCACTGCGCTCTGCCTGAGCGCCTGCCGTGGGTGAGTGGACACAGCCAGATCCGCACTGCGCTCTGGCTGACCGCATGCTGTGGGTGCGTGGACACAGCCAGATCCGCACTGCGCCCTGCCTGACCGCCTGCCGTGGGTGAGTGGACACAGCCAGATCCGCACTACGCCCTGCCTGACCGTCTGCCGTGGGTGAGTGGACACAGCCAGATCCGCACTGCGCCCTGCCTGACCGCCTGCCGTGGGTGAGTGGTCACAGCCAGATCCGCACTGCGCCCTGCCTGCCCGTCTCCCGTGGGTGAGTGGACACAGCCAGATCCGCACTGCGCCCTGCCTGCCCGTCTGCCGTGGGTGAGTGGACACAGCCAGATCCGCACTGCGCCCTGCCTGACCGTCTCCCGTGGGCGAGTCCACACAGTGAGATCCGCACAGCGCCCTGCCTGCCCGTCTCCCGTGGTTGAGTGGACACAGCCAGATCCGCACTGCGCCCTGCCTTCCCGTCTCCCGTGGGTGAGTGGACACAGCCAGATCCGCACTGCGCCCAGCCTGCCCATCTCCCGTGGGTGAGTGGACACAGCCAGATCCGCACTGCGCCCTGCCTGCCCGTCTCCCGTGGGTGAGTGGACACAGCCAGATCCGCACTGCGCCCTGCCTGCCCGTCTGCCGTGGGTGAGTGGACACAGCCAGATTCGCACTGCGCCCTGCCTGACCGTCTGCCGTGGGTGAGTGGACACAGCGAGATCCACACTGCGCCCTGCCTGCCCGTCTCCCGTGGGTGAGTGGACACAGCCAGAGACCCACTGCGCCCTGCCTGCCGGTCTCCCTGGGTGAGTGGACACAGCCAGATCCGCACTGAGCCTTGCCTGCCCGTCTCACGTGGGTGAGTGGACACATCCAGATCCGCACTGCGCCCTGCATGCCCGTCTCCCGTGGGTGAGTGGACACAGCCAGATCCGCACTGCGCCCAGCCTATCCGTCTCCCGTGGGTGAGTGGACACAGCCAGATCCGCACTGCGCCCAGCCTGCCCGTCTCCCGTGGGTGAGTGGACACAGCCAGATCCGCACTGCGTCTTGCCTGCCCGTCTTCCGTCAGTGAGTGGACACAGCCAGATCCGCACTGCGCCCTGCCTGCCCGTCTGCCGTGGGTGAGTGGACACAGCCAGATCCGCACTGCGCCCTGCCTGACCGTCTGCCGTGGGTGAGTGGACACAGCGAGATCCACACTGCGCCCTGCCTGCCCGTCTCCCGTGGGTGAGTGGACACAGCCAGATCCACACTGCGCCCTGCCTGCCCGTCTCCCGTGGGTGAGTGGACACAGCCAGATCTGCACTGAGCCTTGCCTGCCCGTCTCCCGTGGGTGAGTGGACACAGCCAGATCCGCACTGCGCCCTGCCTGCCCGTCTCCCGTGGGTGAGTGGACACAGCCAGATCCGCACTGCGCCCTGCCTGCCCGTCTCCCGTGGGTGAGTGGACACAGCCATATCCGCACTGAGCCTTGCCTGCCCGTCTCACTTGGGTGAGTGGACACAGCCAGATCCGCACTGCGCCCTGCCTGCCCGTCTCCCGTGGTGAGTGGACACAGCCCGATCCGCACTGCACCCTGTCTGACCGTCTGACGTGGGTGAGTGGACACAGCCAGATCCGCACTGCGCCCTGCCTGCCCGTCTGACGTTGGCGAGTGGAAACAGCCAGATCCGCACTGCGCCCTGCCTGCCCGTCTCCCGTGGGTGAGTGGACACAGCCAGATCCGCACTGCGCCCTGCCTGCCCGTCTCCCGTGGGTGAGTGGACACAGCCAGATCCGCACTGCGCCCTGCCTGCCCGTCTCCCGTGGGTGAGTGGACACAGCCATATCCGCACTGAGCCTTGCCTGCCCGTCTCACTTGGGTGAGTGGACACAGCCAGATCCGCACTGCGCCTTGCCTGCCCGTCTCACGTTGGTGAGTGGACACAGCCAGATCCGCACTGCGCCCTGCCCGTCTCCCGTGGGTGAGAGGACACAGCCAGATCCGCACTGCGCCCTGGCTGACCGCATGCTGTGGGTGCGTGGACACAGCCAGATCCGCACTGCGCCCTGCCTGCCCGTCTGCCGTGGGTCAGTGGACATAGCCATATCCACACAGCACACTCTCTGCCCGTCTCCCGTGGGTGAGTGGACACAGCCAGATCCGCACTGCGCCCTGCCTGACCGTCTGCCGTGGGTGAATGGACACAGCCAGATCCGCACTGCGCCCTGCCTGACCGCCTGCCGTGGGTGAGTGGACACAGCCAGATCCGCACTGCGCCCTGCCTGCCCGTCTACCGTGGGTGAGTGGACACAGCCAGATCCGCACTGCGCCCTGCCTGACCGTCTGCCGTGGGTGAGTGGACACAGCGAGATCGGCACTGCGCCCTGCCTGCCCGTCTCCCGTGGGTGAGTGGACACAGCCCGATCCGCACTGCGCCCTGCCTTCCCGTCTCCCGTGGGTGAGTGGACACAGCCAGATCCGCACTGCGCCCAGCCTGCCCGTCTCCCGTGGGTGAGTGGACACAGCCAGATCCGCACTGCGCCCTGCCTGCTCGTCTCCCGTGGGTGAGTGGACACAGCCAGATCCGCACTGCGTCTTGCCTGCCCGTCTTCCGTCAGTGAGTGGACACAGCCAGATCCGCAGTGCGCCCTGCCTGCCCGTCTGCCGTGGGTGAGTGGACACAGCCAGATCCGCACTGCGCCCTGCCTGACCGTCTGCCGTGGGTGAGTGGACACAGCGAGATCCACACTGCGCCCTGCCTGCCCGTCTCCCGTGGGTGAGTGGACACAGCCAGATCCGCACTGCGCCCTGCCTGCCCGTCTCCCGTGGGTGAGTGGACATAGCCAGATCTGCACTGAGCCTTGCCTGCCCGTCTCCCGTGCGTGAGTGGACACAGTCAGATCCGCACTGCGCCCTGCCTGCCCGTCTCCCGTGGGTGAGTGGACACAGCCAGATCCGCACTGCGCCCTGCCTGCCCGTCTCCCGTGGGTGAGTGGACACAGCCATATCCGCACTGAGCCTTGCCTGCCCGTCTCACTTGGGTGAGTGGACACAGCCAGATCCGCACTGCGCCCTGCCTGCCCGTCTCCCGTGGTGAGTGGACACAGCCCGATCCGCACTGCACCCTGTCTGACCGTCTGACGTGGGTGAGTGGACACAGCCAGATCCGCACTGCGCCCTGCCTGCCCGTCTGCCGTTGGCGAGTGGAAACAGCCAGATCCGCACTGTGCCCTGCCTGCCCGTCTCCCGTGGGTGAGTGGACACAGCCGGATCCGCACTGCGTGCTGCCTGCCCGTATCCCGTGGGTGAGTGTACACAGCCAGATCCGCACTGCGCCCTGCCTGACCGTCTGCCGTGGGTGAGTGGACACAGACAGATCCGCACCGCGCCCTGTCTGACCGCCTGCCGTGGGTGAGTGGACACAGCCAGATCCGTACTGTACCCTGCCTGCCCGTCTGCCGTGGGTCAGTGGACATAGCCAGATCCACACAGCACCGTATCTGCCCATCTCCCGTGGGTGAGTGGACACAGCTGGATCCGCACTGCGCCCTGCCTGGCCGTCTCCCGTGGGTGAGTGGACACAGCCAGATCCGCACTGCGCCTTGCCTGCCCGACTCACGTTGGTGAGTGGACACAGCCAGATCCGCACTGCGCCCTGCCTGCCCGTCTCCCGTGGGTGAGTGGACACAGCCAGATCCGCACTGCACCCTGCCTGACCGTCTGCCGTGGGTGAGTGGACACAGCCAGATCTGCACTGTGCCCTGCCTGCCCGTCTGCCGTGGGTCAGTGGACATAGCCATATCCACACAGCACACTCTCTGCCCGTCTCCCGTGGTCGAGTGGACACAGCCAGGTCCACACTGCGCCTTGCATGCCCGTCTCCCCTGGGTGAGTGGACACAGCCAGATCCGCACTGCGCTCTGCCTGAGCGCCTGCCGTGGGTGAGTGGACACAGCCAGATCCGCACTGCGCCCTGGCTGACCGCATGCTGTGGGTGCGTGGACACAGCCAGATCCGCACTGCGCCCTGCCTGACCATCTGCCGTGGGAGAGTGGACACAGCCAGATCCGCACTGCGCCCTGCCTGACCGCCTGCCGTGGGTGAGTGGACACAGCCAGATCCGCACTGCGCCCTGCCTGCCCGTCTCCCGTGGGCGAGTGGACACAGCCAGATCCGCACTGCGCCCTGCCTGCCCGTCTCCCGTGGGCGAGTGGACACAGCCAGATCCGCACTGCGCCCTGCCTTCCCGTCTCCCGTGGGTGAGTGGACACAGCCAGATCCGCACTGCACCCAGCCTGCCCGTCTCCCGTAGGTGAGTGGACACAGCCAGATCCGCACTGCGCCCTGCCTGCCCGTCTCCCGTGGGTGAGTGGACACAGCCAGATCCGCACTGCGCCCTGCCTGACCGTCTGCCGTGGGTGAGTGGACACAGACAGATCCGCACCGCGCCCTGTCTGACCGCCTGCCGTGGGTGAGTGGACACAGCCAGATCCGTACTGTACCCTGCCTGCCCGTCTGCCGTGGGCCAGTGGACATAGCCAGATCCACACAGCACCGTATCTGCCCATCTCCCGTGGGTGAGTGGACACAGCTGGATCCGCACTGCGCCCTGCCTGGCCGTCTCCCGTGGGTGAGTGGACACAGCCAGATCCGCACTGCGCCTTGCCGGCCCGACTCACGTTGGTGAGTGGACACAGCCAGATCCGCACTGCGCCCTGCCTGCCCGTCTCCCGTGGGTGAGTGGACACAGCCAGATCCGCACTGCACCCTGCCTGACCATCTGCCGTGGGTGAGTGGACACAGCCAGATCTGCACTGTGCCCTGCCTGCCCGTCTGCCGTGGGTCAGTGGACATAGTCATATCCACACAGCACACTCTCTGCCCGTCTCCCGTGGTCGAGTGGACACAGCTAGGTCCACACTGCGCCTTGCATGCCCGTCTCCCCTGGGTGAGTGGACACAGCCAGATCCGCACTGCGCTCTGCCTGAGCGCCTGCCGTGGGTGAGTGGACACAGCCAGATCCGCACTGCGCCCTTTCTGACCGCATGCTGTGGGTGCGTGGACACAGCCAGATCCGCACTGCGCCCTGCCTGACCATCTGCCGTGGGAGAGTGGACACAGCCAGTTCCGCACTGCGCCCTGCCTGACCGCCTGCCGTGGGTGAGTGGACACAGCCAGATCCGCACTGCGCCCTGCCTGCCCGTCTCCCGTGGGCGAGTGGACACAGCCAGATCCGCACTGCGCCCTGCCTGCCCGTCTCCCGTGGGCGAGTGGACACAGCCAGATCCGCACTGCGCCCTGCCTTCCCGTCTCCCGTGGGTGAGTGGACACAGCCAGATCCGCACTGCACCCAGCCTGCCCGTCTCCCGTTGGTGAGTGGACACAGCCAGATCCGCACTGCGCCCTGCCTGCCCGTCTCCCGTGGGTGAGTGGACACAGCCAGATCCGCACTGCGTCTTGCCTGCCCGTCTTCCGTCAGTGAGTGGACACAGCCAGATCCGCACTGCGCCTTGCCTGCCCGACTCACGTTGGTGAGTGGACACAGCCAGATCCGCACTGCGCCCTGCCTGCCCGTCTCCCGTGGGTGAGTGGACACAGCCAGATCCGCACTGCACCCTGCCTGACCGTCTGCCGTGGGTGAGTGGACACAGCCAGATCTGCACTGCGCCCTGCCTGCCCGTCTGCCGTGGGTCAGTGGACATAGTCATATCCACACAGCACACTCTCTGCCCGTCTCCCGTGGGTGAGTGGACACAGCCAGGTCCACACTGCGCCTTGCATGCCCGTCTCCCCTGGGTGAGTGTACACAGCCAGATCCGCACTGCCCGTCTCCCGTGGGTGAGTGGACACAGCCAGATCCGCACTGTGTCTTGCCTGCCCGTCTTCCGTCAGTGAGTGGACACAGCCAGATCCGACTGCGCCCTGCCTGCCCGTCTCCCGTGCGTAAGTGGACACAGCCAGATCCGCACTGCGCCCTGCCTGCCCGTCTCCCGTGGGCGAGTGGACACAGCCAGATCCGCACTGCGCCCTGCCTGCCCGTCTGCCGTGGGCGAGCGGACATAGCCAGATCCGCACTGCGCCCTGCCTGACAGTCTGCCGTGGGTGAGTGGACACAGCCAGATCCGCACTGCGCTCTGCCTGAGCGCCTGCCGTGGGTGAGTGGACACAGCCAGATCCGCACTGCGCTCTGGCTGACCGCATGCTGTGGGTGCGTGGACACAGCCAGATCCGCACTGCGCCCTGCCTGACCGCCTGCCGTGGGTGAGTGGACACAGCCAGATCCGCACTGCGCCCTGCCTGACCGTCTGCCGTGGGTGAGTGGACACAGCCAGATCCGCACTGCGCCCTGCCTGACCGCCTGCCGTGGGTGAGTGGTCACAGCCAGATCCGCACTGCGCCCTGCCTGCCCGTCTCCCGTGGGTGAGTGGACACAGCCAGATCCGCACTGCGCCCTGCCTGCCCGTCTGCCGTGGGTGAGTGGACACAGCCAGATCCGCACTGCGCCCTGCCTGACCGTCTCCCGTGGGCGAGTCCACACAGTGAGATCCGCACAGTGCCCTGCCTGCCCGTCTCCCGTGGTTGAGTGGACACAGCCAGATCCGCACTGCGCCCTGCCTTCCCGTCTCCCGTGGGTGAGTGGACACAGCCAGATCCGCACTGCGCCCAGCCTGCCCATCTCCCGTGGGTGAGTGGACACAGCCAGATCCGCACTGCGCCCTGCCTGCCCGTCTCCCGTGGGTGAGTGGACACAGCCAGATCCGCACTGCGCCCTGCCTGCCCGTCTGACGTTGGCGAGTGGAAACAGCCAGATCCGCACTGCGCCCTGCCTGCCCGTCTCCCGTGGGTGAGTGGACACAGCCAGATCCGCACTGCGCCCTGCCTGCCCGTCTCCCGTGGGTGAGTGGACACAGCCAGATCCGCACTGCGCCCTGCCTGCCCGTCTCCCGTGGGTGAGTGGACACAGCCATATCCGCACTGAGCCTTGCCTGCCCGTCTCACTTGGGTGAGTGGACACAGCCAGATCCGCACTGCGCCCTGCCTGCCCGTCTCCCGTGGTGAGTGGACACAGCCAGATCCGCACTGCGCCCTGCCTGCCCGTCTCCCGTGGTGAGTGGACACAGCCAGATCCGCACTGCGCCCTGCCTGACCGTCTGCCGTGGGTGAGTGGACACAGCCAGATACGCACCGCGCCCTGTCTGACCGCCTGCCGTGGGTGAGTGGACACAGCCAGATCCGTACTGTACCCTGCCTGCCCGTCTGCCGTGGGTCAGTGGACATAGCCAGATCCACACAGCACCGTCTCTGCCCATCTCCCGTGGGTGAGTGGACACAGCTGGATCCGCACTGCGCCCTGCCTGGCCGTCTCCCGTGGGTGAGTGGACACAGCCAGATCCGCACTGCGCCTTGCCTGCCCGACTCACGTTGGTGAGTGGACACAGCCAGATCCGCACTGCGCCCTGCCTGCCCGTCTCCCGTGGGTGAGTGGACACAGCCAGATCTGCACTGCGCCCTGCCTGCCCGTCTGCCGTGGGTCAGTGGACATAGCCATATCCACACAGCACACTCTCTGCCCGTCTCCCGTGGGTGAGTGGACACAGCCAGGTCCACACTGCGCCTTGCCTGCCCGTCTCCCCTGGGTGAGTGGACACAGCCAGATCCGCACTGCGCTCTGCCTGAGCGCCTGCCGTGGGTGAGTGGACACAGCCAGATCCGCACTGCGCCCTGGCTGACCGCATGCTGTGGGTGCGTGGACACAGCCAGATCCGCACTGCACCCTGCCTGACCGCCTGCCGTGGGTGAGTGGACACAGCCAGATCCGCACTGCGCCCTGCCTGACCGTCTGCCGTGGGTGAGTGGACACAGCCAGATCCGCACTGCGCCCTGCCTGCCCGTCTCCCGTGGGTGAGTGGACACAGCCAGATCTGCACTGCGCCCTGCCTGCCCGTCTGCCGTGGGTCAGTGGACATAGCCATATCCACACAGCACACTCTCTGCCCGTCTCCCGTGGGTGAGTGGACACAGCCAGGTCCACACTGCGACTTGCCTGCCCGTCTCCCCTGGGTGAGTGGACACAGCCAGATCCGCACTGCGCTCTGCCTGAGCGCCTGCCGTGGGTGAGTGGACACAGCCAGATCCGCACTGCGCCCTGGCTGACCGCATGCTGTGGGTGCGTGGACACAGCCAGATCCGCACTGCACCCTGCCTGACCGCCTGCCGTGGGTGAGTGGACACAGCCAGATCCGCACTGCGCCCTGCCTGACCGTCTGCCGTGGGTGAGTGGACACAGCCAGATCCGCACTGCGCCCTGCCTGACCGCCTGCCGTGGGTGAGTGGACACAGCCAGATCCGCACTGCGCCCTGCCTGCCCGTCTCCCGTGGGCGAGTGGACACAGCCAGATCCGCACTGCGCCCTGCCTGCCCGTCTGCCGTGGGTGAGTGGACACAGCCAGATCCGCACTGCGCCCTGCCTGACCGTCTGCCGTGGGTGAGTGGATACAGCGAGATCCGCACTGCGCCCTGCCTGCCCGTCTCCCGTGGGTGAGAGGACACAGCCAGATCCGCACTGCGCACTGCCTTCCCGTCTCCCGTGGGTGAGTGGACACAGCCAGATCCGCACTGCGCCCAGCCTGCCCGTCTCCCGTGGGTGAGTGGACACAGCCAGTTCCGCACTGCGCCCTGCCTGCCCGTCTTCGTGGGTGAGTGGATAGAGCCAGATCCGCACTGCGCCCTGCTTGCCCGTCTCCCGTGGGTGAGTGGACACAGCCAGATTCGCATTGTACCCTGCCTGACCGCCTGCCGTGGGAGAGTGGACACACCAGATCCGTACTGCGCACTGCCTGCCCGTCTGCCGTGGGTCAGTGGACATAGCCAGATCCACACAGCACCGTCTCTGCCCGTCTCCCGTGGGTGAGTGGACACAGCCGGATCCGCACTGCGCCCTGCCTGCCCGTCTCCCGTGGGTGAGTTGACACAGCCAGATCCGCACTGCGCCCTGCCTGCCCGTCTCCCGTGGGCGAGTGGACACAGCCAGATCCGCACTGCGCCTTGCCTGCCCGTCTCCCGTGGGTGAGTGGACACTGCCAGATACGCACTGCGCCCTGCCTGCCCGTCTCCCGTGGGTGAGTGGACACAGCCAAATCCGCACTGAGCCTTGCCTGCCCGTCTCACGTGGGTGAGTGGACACATCCAGATCCGCACTGCGCCCTGCCTGCCCGTCTGACGTGGGTCAGTGGACATAGCCAGATCCACACAGCACAGTCTCTGCCCATCTCCCGTGGGTGAGTGGACACAGCCGGATCCGCACTGCACCCTGCATGCCCGTCTCCCGTGGGTGAGTGGACACAGCCGGATCCGCACTGCGCCTTGCCTGCCAGTCTCACGTTGGTGAGTGGACACAGCCAGATCCGCACTGCGCCCTGCCTGCCCGTCTCCCGTGGGTGAGTGGACACAGCCAGATCCGCACTGCACCCTGCCTGACCGTCTGCCGTGGGTGAGTGGACACAGCCAGATCTGGACTGCGCCCTGCCTGCCCGTCTGCCGTGGGTCAGTGGACATAGCCATATCCACACAGCACACTCTCTGCCCGTCTCCCGTGGGTGAGTGGACACAGCCAGGTCCACACTGCGCCTTGCCTGCCCGTCTCCCCTGGGTGAGTGGACACAGCCAGATCCGCACTGCGCCCTGGCTGACTGCATGCTGTGGGTGCGTGTACACAGCCAGATCCGCACTGCGCCCTGCCTGACCGCCTGCTGTTGGTGCGTGGACACAGCCAGATCCGCACTGCTCCCTGCCTGACCGCCTGCCGTGGGTGAGTGGACACAGCCAGATCCGCACTGCGCCCTGCCTGACCGCTTGCCGTGGGAGAGTGGACACTGCCAGATCCGCACTGCGCCCTGCCTGCCCGTCTCACGTGGGTGAGTGGACATAGCCAGATCTGCACTGAGCCTTGCCTGCCCGTCTCCCGTGGGTGAGTGGACACAGCCAGATCTGCACTGCGCCCTGCCTGCCCGTCTCCCGTGGGTGAGTGGACACAGCCAGATCCGCACTGCGACCTGCCTGCCCGTCTTCCGTGGGTGAGTGGACACAGCCGGATCCGCACTGCGTGCTGCCTGCCCGTCTCCCGTGGGTGAGTGGACACAGCCAGATCCGCACTGCGCCCTGCCTGCCCGTCTCCCGTGGGTGAGTGGACACAGCCAGAGACGCACTGCGCCCTGCCTGCCGGTCTCCCTGGGTGAGTGGACACAGCCAGATCCTCACTGAGCCTTGCCTGCCCGTCTCACGTGGGTGAGTGGACACATCCAGATCCGCACTGCGCCCTGCATGCCCGTCTCCCGTGGGTAAGTGGACACAGCCGGATCCGCACTGCGCCCTGCATGCCCGTCTCCCGTGGGTGAGTGGACACAGCCGGATCCGCACTGCGCCTTGCCTGCCCGTCTCACGTTGGTGAGTGGACACAGCCAGATCCGCACTGCGCCCTGCCCGTCTCCCGTGGGTGAGTGGACACAGCCAGATCCGCACTGCGCCCTGGCTGACCGCATGCTGTGGGTGCGTGGACACAGCCAGATCCGCACTGCGCCCTGCCTGACCGCCTGCCGTGGGTGAGTGGACACAGCCAGATCCGCACTGCGCCCTGCCTGACCGTATGCCGGGGGTGAGTGGACACAGCCAGATCCGCATTGTACCCTGCCTGACCGCCTGCCGTGGGTGAGTGGACACAGCCAGATCCGCACTGCGCCCTGCCTGCCCGTCTGCCGTGGGTCAGTGGACATAGCCATATCCACACAGCACACTCTCTGCCCGTCTCCCGTGGGTGAGTGGACACAGCCAGATCCGCACTGCACCCTGCCTGACCGCCTGCCGTGGGTGAGTGGACACAGCCAGATCCGCACTGCGCCCTGCCTGACCGTCTGCCGTGGGTGAGTGGACACAGCCAGATCCGCACTGCGCCCTGCCTGACCGCCTGCCGTGGGTGAGTGGACACAGCCAGATCCGCACTGCGCCCTGCCTGCCCGTCTCCCGTGGGCGAGTGGACACAGCCAGATCCGCACTGCGCCCTGCCTGCCCGTCTGCCGTGGGTGAGTGGACACAGCCAGATCCGCACTGCGCCCTGCCTGACCGTCTGCCGTGGGTGAGTGGATACAGCGAGATCCGCACTGCGCCCTGCCTGCCCGTCTCCCGTGGGTGAGAGGACACAGCCAGATCCGCACTGCGCCCTGCCTGCCCGTCTGCCGTGGGTCAGTGGACATAGCCATATCCACACAGCACACTCTCTGCCCGTCTCCCGTGGGTGAGTGGACACAGCCAGGTCCACACTGCGCCTTGCCTGCCCGTCTCCCCTGGGTGAGTGGACACAGCCAGATCCGCACTGCGCTCTGCCTGAGCGCCTGCCGTGGGTGAGTGGACACAGCCAGATCCGCACTGCGCCCTGGCTGACCGCCTGCTGTGGGTGCGTGGACACAGCCAGATCCGCACTGCTCCCTGCCTGACCGCCTGCCGTGGGTGAGTGGACACAGCCAGATCCGCACTGCGCCCTGCCTGACCGCTTGCCGTGGGAGAGTGGACACAGCCAGATCCGCACTGCGCCCTGCCTGCCCGTCTCGCGTGGGTGAGTGGACATAGCCAAATCTGCACTGAGCCTTGCCTGCCCGTCTCCCGTGGGTGAGTGGACACAGCCAGATCTGCACTGCGCCCTGCCTGCCCATCTCCCGTGGGTGAGTGGACACAGCCAGATCCGCACTGCGACCTGCCTGCCCGTCTCCCGTGGGTGAGTGGACACAGCCGGATCCGCACTGCGTGCTGCCTGCCCGTCTCCCGTGGGTGAGTGGACACAGCCAGATCCGCACTGCGCCCTGCCTGCCCGTCTCCCGTGGGTGAGTGGACACAGCCAGAGACGCACTGCGCCCTGCCTGCCGGTCTCCCTGGGAGAGTGGACACAGCCAGATCCGCACTGAGCCTTGCCTGCCCGTCTCACGTGGGTGAGTGGACACATCCAGATCCGCACTGCACCCTGCATGCCCGTCTCCCGTGGGTGAGTGGACACAGCCGGATCCGCACTGCGCCCTGCATGCCCGTCTCCCGTGGGTGAGTGTACACAGCCGGATCCGCACTGCGCCTTGCCTGCCCGTCTCACGTTGGTGAGTGGACACAGCCAGATCCGCACTGCGCCCTGCCCGTCTCCCGTGGGTGAGTGGACACAGCCAGATCCGCACTGCGCCCTGGCTGACCGCATGCTGTGGGTGCGTGGACACAGCCAGATCCGCACTGCGCCCTGCCTGACCGCCTGCCGTGGGTGAGTGGACACAGCCAGATCCGCACTGCGCCCTGCCTGACCGTATGCCGGGGGTGAGTGGACACAGCCAGATCCGCATTGTACCCTGCCTGACCGCCTGCCGTGGGTGAGTGGACACAGCCAGATCCGCACTGCGCCCTTCCTGACCGTCTGCCGTGGGTGAGTGGACACAGCCAGATCCACACTGCGCCCTGCCTGCCCGTCTGCCGTGGGTGAGTGGACACAGCCAGATGCGCACTGCGCCCTGCCTGACCTTCTGCCGTGGGTGAGTGGACACAGCCAGATCCGCACTGCGCCCTGCCTGACCGCCTGCCGTGGGTGAGTGGACACAGCCAGATCCGCACTGCGCCCTGCCTGACCGTCTGCCGTGGGTGAGTGGACACAGCCAGATCTGCACTGCGCCCTGCCTGCCCGTCTGCCGTGGGTCAGTGGACATAGCCATATCCACACAGCACACTCTCTGCCCGTCTCCCGTGGGTGAGTGGACACAGCCAGATCCGCACTGCACCCTGCCTGACCGCCTGCCGTGGGTGAGTGGACACAGCCAGATCCGCACTGCGCCCTGCCTGACCGTCTGCCGTGGGTGAGTGGACACAGCCAGATCCGCACTGCGCCCTGCCTGACCGCCTGCCGTGGGTGAGTGGACACAGCCAGATCCGCACTGCGCCCTGCCTGCCCGTCTCCCGTGGGCGAGTGGACACAGCCAGATCCGCACTGCGCCCTGCCTGCCCGTCTGCCGTGGGTGAGTGGACACAGCCAGATCCGCACTGCGCCCTGCCTGCCCGTCTGCCGTGGGTGAGTGGATACAGCGAGATCCGCACTGCGCCCTGCCTGCCCGTCTCCCGTGGGTGAGAGGACACAGCCAGATCCGCACTGCGCACTGCCTTCCCGTCTCCCGTGGGTGAGTGGACACAGCCAGATCCGCACTGCGCCCAGCCTGCCCGTCTCCCGTGGGTGAGTGGACACAGCCAGATCCGCACTGCGCCCTGCCTGCCCGTCTCCCGTGGGTGAGTGGATAGAGCCAGATCCGCACTGCGCCCTGCCTGCCCGTCTCCCGTGGGTGAGTGGACACAGCCAGATTCGCATTGTACCCTGCCTGACCGCCTGCCGTGGGAGAGTGGACACACCAGATCCGTACTGCGCACTGCCTGCCCGTCTGCCGTGGGTCAGTGGACATAGCCAGATCCACACAGCACCGTCTCTGCCCGTCTCCCGTGGGTGAGTGGACACAGCCGGATCCGCACTGCGCCCTGCCTGCCCGTCTCCCGTGGGTGAGTTGACACAGCCAGATCCGCACTGCGCCCTGCCTGCCCGTCTCCCGTGGGCGAGTGGACACAGCCAGATCCGCACTGCGCCTTGCCTGCCCGTCTCCCGTGGGTGAGTGGACACTGCCAGATACGCACTGCGCCCTGCCTGCCCGTCTCCCGTGGGTGAGTGGACACAGCCAGATCCGCACTGAGCCTTGCCTGCCCGTCTCACGTGGGTGAGTGGACACATCCAGATCCGCACTGCGCCCTGCCTGCCCGTCTGACGTGGGTCAGTGGACATAGCCAGATCCACACAGCACAGTCTCTGCCCATCTCCCGTGGGTGAGTGGACACAGCCGGATCCGCACTGCGCCCTGCATGCCCGTCTCCCGTGGGTGAGTGGACACAGCCAGATCCGCACTGCGCCTTGCCTGCCAGTCTCACGTTGGTGAGTGGACACAGCCAGATCCGCACTGCGCCCTGCCTGCCCGTCTCCCGTGGGTGAGTGGACACAGCCAGATCCGCACTGCACCCTGCCTGACCGTCTGCCGTGGGTTAGTGGACACAGCCAGATCTGGACTGCGCCCTGCCTGCCCGTCTGCCGTGGGTCAGTGGACATAGCCATATCCACACAGCACACTCTCTGCCCGTCTCCCGTGGGTGAGTGGACACAGCCAGGTCCACACTGCGCCTTGCCTGCCCGTCTCCCCTGGGTGAGTGGACACAGCCAGATCCGCACTGCGCTCTGCCTGAGCGCCTGCCGTGGGTGAGTGGACACAGCCGGATCCGCACTGCGTGCTGCCTGCCCGTCTCCCGTGGGTGAGTGGACACAGCCAGATCCGCACTGCGCCCTGCCTGCCCGTCTCCCGTGGGTGAGTGGACACAGCCAGAGACGCACTGCGCCCTGCCTGCCGGTCTCCCTGGGTGAGTGGACACAGCCAGATCCGCACTGAGCCTTGCCTGCCTGTCTCACGTGGGTGAGTGGACACATCCAGATCCGCACTGCACCCTGCATGCCCGTCTCCCGTGGGTGAGTGGACACAGCCGGATCCGCACTGCGCCCTGCATGCCCGTCTCCCGTGGGTGAGTGGACACAGCCGGATCCGCACTGCGCCTTGCCTGCCCGTCTCACGTTGGTGAGTGGACACAGCCAGATCCGCACTGCGCCCTGCCCGTCTCCCGTGGGTGAGTGGACACAGCCAGATCCGCACTGCGCCCTGGATGACCGCATGCTGTGGGTGCGTGGACACAGCCAGATCCGCACTGCGCCCTGCCTGACCGCCTGCCGTGGGTGAATGGACACAGCCAGATCCGCACTGCGCCCTGCCTGACCGTATGCCGGGGGTGAGTGGACACAGCCAGATCCGCATTGTACCCTGCCTGACCGCCTGCCGTGGGTGAGTGGACACAGCCAGATCCGCACTGCGCCCTTCCTGACCGTCTGCCGTGGGTGAGTGGACACAGCCAGATCCACACTGCGCCCTGCCTGCCCGTCTGCCGTGGGTGAGTGGACACAGCCAGATGCGCACTGCGCCCTGCCTGACCTTCTGCCGTGGGTGAGTGGACACAGCCAGATCCGCACTGCGCCCTGCCTGACCGCCTGCCGTGGGTGAGTGGACACAGCCAGATCCGCACTGCGCCCTGCCTGACCGCCTGCCGTGGGTGAGTGGACACAGCCAGATCCGTACTGTACCCTGCCTGCCCGTCTGCCGTGGGTCAGTGGACATAGCCAGATCCACACAGCACCGTCTCTGCCCATCTCCCGTGGGTGAGTGGACACAGCCGGATCCGCACTGCGCCCTGCCTGCCCGTCTCCCGTGGGTGAGTGGACACAGCCAGATCCGCACTGCGCCCTGCCTGACCGCCTGCCGTGGGTGAGTGGACACAGCCAGATCCGCACTGCGCCCTGCCTGCCCGTCTCCCGTGGGCGAGTGGACACAGCCAGATCCGCACTGCGCCCTGCCTGCCCGTCTCCCGTGGGCGAGTGGACACAGCCAGATCCGCACTGCGCCCTGCCTTCCCGTCTCCCGTGGGTGAGTGGACACAGCCAGATCCGCACTGCGCCCAGCCTGCCCGTCTCCCGTGGGTGAGTGGACACAGCCAGATCCGCACTGCGCCCTGCCTGCCCGTCTCCCGTGGGTGAGTGGACACAGCCAGATCCGCACTGCGTCTTGCCTGCCCGTCTTCCGTCAGTGAGTGGACACAGCCAGATCCGCACTGCGCCTTGCCTGCCCGACTCACGTTGGTGAGTGGACACAGCCAGATCCGCACTGCGCCCTGCCTGCCCGTCTCCCGTGGGTGAGTGGACACAGCCAGATCCGCACTGCACCCTGCCTGCTAGTCTGCCGTGGGTCAGGGGACATAGCCATATCCACACAGCACACTCTCTGCCCGTCTCCCGTGGGTGAGTGGACACAGCCAGGTCCACACTGCGCCTTGCATGCCCGTCTCACCTGGGTGAGTGGACACAGCCAGATCCGCACTGCGCCCTGCCTGCCCGTCTCCCGTGGGTGAGTGGACACAGCCAGCTCCGCACTGCGCCCTACCTGCCCGTCTCCCGTGGGTGAGTGGACACAGCCAGATCCGCACTGCGTCTTGCCTGCCCGTCTTCCGTCAGTGAGTGGACACAGCCAGATCCGACTGCGCCCTGCCTGCCCGTCTCCCGTGGGCGAGTGGACACAGCCAGATCCGCACTGCGCCCTGCCTACCCGTCTCCCGTGGGCGAGTGGACACAGCCAGATCCGCACTGCGCCCTGCCTGCCCGTCTGCCGTGGGCGAGTGGACATAGCCAGATCCGCACTGCGCCCTGCCTGACAGTCTGCCGTGGGTGAGTGTACACAGCCAGATCCGCACTGCCCGTCTCCCGTGGGTGAGTGGACACAGCCAGATCCGCACTGCGTCTTGCCTGCCCGTCTTCCGTCAGTGAGTGGACACAGCCAGATCCGACTGCGCCCTGCCTGCCCGTCTCCCGTGCGTAAGTGGACACAGCCAGATCCGCAATGCGCCCTGCCTGCCCGTCTCCCGTGGGCGAGTGGACACAGCCAGATCCGCACTGCGCCCTGCCTGCCCGTCTGCCGTGGGCGAGTGGACATAGCCAGATCCGCACTGCGCCCTGCCTGACAGTCTGCCGTGGGTGAGTGGACACAGCCAGATCCGCACTGCGCTCTGGCTGACCGCATGCTGTGGGTGCGTGGACACAGCCAGATCGGCACTGCGCCCTGCCTGACCGCCTGCCGTGGGTGAGTGGACACAGCCAGATCCGCACTGCGCCCTGCCTGACCGTCTGCCGTGGGTGAGTGGACACAGCCAGATCCGCACTGCGCCCTGCCTGACCGCCTGCCGTGGGTGAGTGGTCACAGCCAGATCCGCACTGCGCCCTGCCTGCCCGTCTCCCGTGGGCGAGTGGACACAGCCAGATCCGCACTGCGCCCTGCCTGCCCGTCTGCCGTGGGTGAGTGGACACAGCCAGATCCGCACTGCGCCCTGCCTGACCGTCTCCCGTGGGCGAGTCGACACAGCGAGATCCGCACTGCGCCCTGCCTGCCCGTCTCCCGTGGTTGAGTGGACACAGCCAGATCCGCAGTGCGCCCTGCCTTCCCGTCTCCCGTGGGTGAGTGGACACAGCCAGATCCGCACTGCGCCCAGCCTGCCCGTCTCCCGTGGGTGAGTGGACACAGCCAGATCCGCACTGCGCCCTGCCTGCCCGTCTCCCGTGGGTGAGTGGACACAGCCAGATCCGCACTGCGCCCTGCCTGCCCGTCTGCCGTGGGTGAGTGGACACAGCTAGATCCACACTGCGCCCTGCCTGCCCGTCTGCCGTGGGTGAGTGGACACAGCCAGATCCGCACTGCGCCCTGCCTGACCGTCTGCCGTGGGTGAGTGGACACAGCGAGATCCACACTGCGCCCTGCCTGCCCGTCTCCCGTGGGTGAGTGGAGACTGCCAGATCCGCACTGCGCCCTGCCTGCCCGTCTCCCGTGGGTGAGTGGACACAGCCAGAGACGCACTGCGCCCTGCCTGCCGGTCTCCCTGGGTGAGTGGACACAGCCAGATCCGCACTGAGCCTTGCCTGCCCGTCTCACGTGGGTGAGTGGACACATCCAGATCCGCACTGCGCCCTGCATGCCCGTCTCCCGTGGGTGAGTGGACACAGCCGGTTCCGCACTGCGCCCTGCATGCCCGTCTCCCGTGGGTGAGTGGACACAGCCGGATCCGCACTGCGCCTTGCCTGCCCGTCTCACGTTGGTGAGTGGACACAGCCAGATCCGCACTGCGCCCTGCCCGTCTCCCGTGGGTGAGTGGACACAGCCAGATCCGCACTGCGCCCTGGCTGACCGCATGCTGTGGGTGCGTGGACACAGCCAGATCCGCACTGCGCCCTGCCTGATCGCCTGCCGTGGGTGAGTGGACACAGCCTGATCCGCACTGCGCCCTGCCTGACCGTCTGCCGTGGGTGAGTGGACACAGCCAGATCCGCATTGTACCCTGCCTGACCGCCTGCCGTGGGTGAGTGGACACAGCCAGATCCGACTGCGCCCTGCCTGCCCGTCTCCCGTGCGTAAGTGGACACAGCCAGATCCGTACTGCGCCCTGCCTGCCCGTCTCCCGTGGGCGAGTGGACACAGCCAGATCCGCACTGCGCCCTGCCTGCCCGTCTGCCGTGGGCGAGTGGACATAGCCAGGTCCGCACTGCGCCCTGCCTGACAGTCTGCCGTGGGTGAGTGTACACAGCCAGATCCGCACTGCCCGTCTCCCGTGGGTGAGTGGACACAGCCAGATCCGCACTGCGTCTTCCCTGCCCGTCTTCCGTCAGTGAGTGGACACAGCCAGATCCGACTGCGCCCTGCCTGCCCGTCTCCCGTGCGTAAGTGGACACAGCCAGATCCGCACTGCGCCCTGCCTGCCCGTCTCCCGTGGGCGAGTGGACACAGCCAGATCCGCACTGCGCCCTGCCTGCCCGTCTGCCGTGGGCGAGTGGACATAGCCAGATCCGCACTGCGCCCTGCCTGACAGTCTGCCGTGGGTGAGTGGACACAGCCAGATCCGCACTGCGCTCTGCCTGAGCGCCTGCCGTGGGTGAGTGGACACAGCCAGATCCGCACTGCGCTCTGGCTGACCGCATGCTGTGTGTGCGTGGACACAGCCAGATCCGCACTGCGCCCTGCCTGACCGCCTGCCGTGGGTGAGTGGACACAGCCAGATCCGCACTGCGCCCTGCCTGACCGTCTCCCGTGGGTGAGTGGACACAGCCAGATCCGCACTGCACCCTGCCTGACCGTCTGCCGTGGGTTAGTGGACACAGCCAGATCTGGACTGCGCCCTGCCTGCCCGTCTGCCGTGGGTCAGTGGACATAGCCATATCCACACAGCACACTCTCTGCCCGTCTCCCGTGGGTGAGTGGACACAGCCAGGTCCACACTGCGCCTTGCCTGCCCGTCTCCCCTGGGTGAGTGGACACAGCCAGATCCGCACTGCGCTCTGCCTGAGCGCCTGCCGTGGGTGAGTGGACACAGCCAGATCCGCACTGCGCCCTGGCTGACTGCATGCTGTGGGTGCGTGGACACAGCCAGATCCGCACTGCGCCCTGCCTGACCGCCTGCTGTGGGTGCGTGGACACAGCCAGATCCGCACTGCTCCCTGCCTGACCGCCTGCCGTGGGTGAGTGGACACAGCCAGATCCGCACTGCGCCCTGCCTGACCGCTTGCCGTGGGAGAGTGGACACAGCCAGATCCGCACTGCGCCCTGCCTGCCCGTCTCGCGTGGGTGAGTGGACATAGCCAAATCTGCACTGAGCCTTGCCTGCCCGTCTCCCGTGGGTGAGTGGACACAGCCAGATCCGCACTGCGCCCTGCCTGCCCATCTCCCGTGGGTGAGTGGACACAGCCAGATCCGCACTGCGACCTGCCTGCCCGTCTCCCGTGGGTGAGTGGACACAGCCGGATCCGCACTGCGTGCTGCCTGCCCGTCTCCCGTGGGTGAGTGGACACAGCCAGATCCGCACTGCGCCCTGCCTGCCCGTCTCCCGTGGGTGAGTGGACACAGCCAGAGACGCACTGCGCCCTGCCTGCCGGTCTCCCTGGGTGAGTGGACACAGCCAGATCCGCACTGAGCCTTGCCTGCCTGTCTCACGTGGGTGAGTGGACACATCCAGATCCGCACTGCACCCTGCATGCCCGTCTCCCGTGGGTGAGTGGACACAGCCGGATCCGCACTGCGCCCTGCATGCCCGTCTCCCGTGGGTGAGTGGACACAGCCGGATCCGCACTGCGCCTTGCCTGCCCGTCTCACGTTGGTGAGTGGACACAGCCAGATCCGCACTGCGCCCTGCCCGTCTCCCGTGGGTGAGTGGACACAGCCAGATCCGCACTGCGCCCTGGATGACCGCATGCTGTGGGTGCGTGGACACAGCCAGATCCGCACTGCGCCCTGCCTGACCGCCTGCCGTGGGTGAATGGACACAGCCAGATCCGCACTGCGCCCTGCCTGACCGTATGCCGGGGGTGAGTGGACACAGCCAGATCCGCATTGTACCCTGCTGACCGCCTGCCGTGGGTGAGTGGACCCAGCCAGATCCGCACTGCGCCCTTCCTGACCGTCTGCCGTGGGTGAGTGGACACAGCCAGATCCACACTGCGCCCTGCCTGCCCGTCTGCCGTGGGTGAGTGGACACAGCCAGATGCGCACTGCGCCCTGCCTGACCTTCTGCCGTGGGTGAGTGGACACAGCCAGATCCGCACTGCGCCCTGCCTGACCGCCTGCCGTGGGTGAGTGGACACAGCCAGATCCGCACTGCGCCCTGCCTGACCGCCTGCCGTGGGTGAGTGGACACAGCCAGATCCGTACTGTACCCTGCCTGCCCGTCTGCCGTGGGTCAGTGGACATAGCCAGATCCACACAGCACCGTCTCTGCCCATCTCCCGTGGGTGAGTGGACACAGCCGGATCCGCACTGCGCCCTGCCTGCCCGTCTCCCGTGGGTGAGTGGACACAGCCAGATCCGCACTGCGCCCTGCCTGACCGCCTGCCGTGGGTGAGTGGACACAGCCAGATCCGCACTGCGCCCTGCCTGCCCGTCTCCCGTGGGCGAGTGGACACAGCCAGATCCGCACTGCGCCCTGCCTGCCCGTCTCCCGTGGGCGAGTGGACACAGCCAGATCCGCACTGCGCCCTGCCTTCCCGTCTCCCGTGGGTGAGTGGACACAGCCAGATCCGCACTGCGCCCAGCCTGCCCGTCTCCCGTGGGTGAGTGGACACAGCCAGATCCGCACTGCGCCCTGCCTGCCCGTCTCCCGTGGGTGAGTGGACACAGCCAGATCCGCACTGCGTCTTGCCTGCCCGTCTTCCGTCAGTGAGTGGACACAGCCAGATCCGCACTGCGCCTTGCCTGCCCGACTCACGTTGGTGAGTGGACACAGCCAGATCCGCACTGCGCCCTGGCTGCCCGTCTCCCGTGGGTGAGTGGACACAGCCAGATCCGCACTGCACCCTGCCTGCTAGTCTGCCGTGGGTCAGTGGACATAGCCATATCCACACAGCACACTCTCTGCCCGTCTCCCGTGGGTGAGTGGACACAGCCAGGTCCACACTGCGCCTTGCATGCCCGTCTCACCTGGGTGAGTGGACACAGCCAGATCCGCACTGCGCCCTGCCTGCCCGTCTCCCGTGGGTGAGTGGACACAGCCAGCTCCGCACTGCGCCCTGCCTGCCCGTCTCCCGTGGGTGAGTGGACACAGCCAGATCCGCACTGCGTCTTGCCTGCCCGTCTTCCGTCAGTGAGTGGACACAGCCAGATCCGACTGCGCCCTGCCTGCCCGTCTCCCGTGGGCGAGTGGACACAGCCAGATCCGCACTGCGCCCTGCCTACCCGTCTCCCGTGGGCGAGTGGACACAGCCAGATCCGCACTGCGCCCTGCCTGCCCGTCTGCCGTGGGCGAGTGGACATAGCCAGATCCGCACTGCGCCCTGCCTGACAGTCTGCCGTGGGTGAGTGTACACAGCCAGATCCGCACTGCCCGTCTCCCGTGGGTGAGTGGACACAGCCAGATCCGCACTGCGTCTTGCCTGCCCGTCTTCCGTCAGTGAGTGGACACAGCCAGATCCGACTGCGCCCTGCCTGCCCGTCTCCCGTGCGTAAGTGGACACAGCCAGATCCGCAATGCGCCCTGCCTGCCCGTCTCCCGTGGGCGAGTGGACACAGCCAGATCCGCACTGCGCCCTGCCTGCCCGTCTGCCGTGGGCGAGTGGACATAGCCAGATCCGCACTGCGCCCTGCCTGACAGTCTGCCGTGGGTGAGTGGACACAGCCAGATCCGCACTGCGCTCTGGCTGACCGCATGCTGTGGGTGCGTGGACACAGCCAGATCGGCACTGCGCCCTGCCTGACCGCCTGCCGTGGGTGAGTGGACACAGCCAGATCCGCACTGCGCCCTGCCTGACCGTCTGCCGTGGGTGAGTGGACACAGCCAGATCCGCACTGCGCCCTGCCTGACCGCCTGCCGTGGGTGAGTGGTCACAGCCAGATCCGCACTGCGCCCTGCCTGCCCGTCTCCCGTGGGCGAGTGGACACAGCCAGATCCGCACTGCGCCCTGCCTGCCCGTCTGCCGTGGGTGAGTGGACACAGCCAGATCCGCACTGCGCCCTGCCTGACCGTCTCCCTTGGGCGAGTCGACACAGCGAGATCCGCACTGCGCCCTGCCTGCCCGTCTCCCGTGGTTGAGTGGACACAGCCAGATCCGCAGTGCGCCCTGCCTTCCCGTCTCCCGTGGGTGAGTGGACACAGCCAGATCCGCACTGCGCCCAGCCTGCCCATCTCCCGTGGGTGAGTGGACACAGCCAGATCCGCACTGCGCCCTGCCTGCCCGTCTCCCGTGGGTGAGTGGACACAGCCAGATCCGCACTGCGCCCTGCCTGCCCGTCTGCCGTGGGTGAGTGGACACAGCTAGATCCACACTGCGCCCTGCCTGCCCGTCTGCCGTGGGTGAGTGGACACAGCCAGATTCGCACTGCGCCCTGCCTGACCGTCTGCCGTGGGTGAGTGGACACAGCGAGATCCACACTGCGCCCTGCCTGCCCGTCTCCCGTGGGTGAGTGGAGACTGCCAGATCCGCACTGCGCCCTGCCTGCCCGTCTCCCGTGGGTGAGTGGACACAGCCAGAGACGCACTGCGCCCTGCCTGCCGGTCTCCCTGGGTGAGTGGACACAGCCAGATCCGCACTGAGCCTTGCCTGCCCGTCTCACGTGGGTGAGTGGACACATCCAGATCCGCACTGCGCCCTGCATGCCCGTCTCCCGTGGGTGAGTGGACACAGCCGGTTCCGCACTGCGCCCTGCATGCCCGTCTCCCGTGGGTGAGTGGACACAGCTGGATCCGCACTGCGCCTTGCCTGCCCGTCTCACGTTGGTGAGTGGACACAGCCAGATCCGCACTGCGCCCTGCCCGTCTCCCGTGGGTGAGTGGACACAGCCAGATCCGCACTGCGCCCTGGCTGACCGCATGCTGTGGGTGCGTGGACACAGCCAGATCCGCACTGCGCCCTGCCTGATCGCCTGCCGTGGGTGAGTGGACACAGCCTGATCCGCACTGCGCCCTGCCTGACCGTCTGCCGTGGGTGAGTGGACACAGCCAGATCCGCATTGTACCCTGCCTGACCGCCTGCCGTGGGTGAGTGGACACAGCCAGATCCGACTGCGCCCTGCCTGCCCGTCTCCCGTGCGTAAGTGGACACAGCCAGATCCGTACTGCGCCCTGCCTGCCCGTCTCCCGTGGGCGAGTGGACACAGCCAGATCCGCACTGCGCCCTGCCTGCCCGTCTGCCGTGGGCGAGTGGACATAGCCAGGTCCGCACTGCGCCCTGCCTGACAGTCTGCCGTGGGTGAGTGTACACAGCCAGATCCGCACTGCCCGTCTCCCGTGGGTGAGTGGACACAGCCAGATCCGCACTGCGTCTTGCCTGCCCGTCTTCCGTCAGTGAGTGGACACAGCCAGATCCGACTGCGCCCTGCCTGCCCGTCTCCCGTGCGTAAGTGGACACAGCCAGATCCGCACTGCGCCCTGCCTGCCCGTCTCCCGTGGGCGAGTGGACACAGCCAGATCCGCACTGCGCCCTGCCTGCCCGTCTGCCGTGGGCGAGTGGACATAGCCAGATCCGCACTGCGCCCTGCCTGACAGTCTGCCGTGGGTGAGTGGACACAGCCAGATCCGCACTGCGCTCTGCCTGAGCGCCTGCCGTGGGTGAGTGGACACAGCCAGATCCGCACTGCGCTCTGGCTGACCGCATGCTGTGTGTGCGTGGACACAGCCAGATCCGCACTGCGCCCTGCCTGACCGCCTGCCGTGGGTGAGTGGACACAGCCAGATCCGCACTGCGCCCTGCCTGACCGTCTGCCGTGGGTGAGTGGACACAGCCAGATCCGAACTGCGCCCTGCCTGACCGCCTGCCGTGGGTGAGTGGACACAGCCAGATCCGCACTGCGCCCTGCCTGCCCGTCTCCCGTGGGCGAGTGGACACAGCCAGATCCGCACTGCGCCCTGCCTGCCCGTCTGCCGTGGGTGAGTGGACACAGCCAGATCCGCACTGCGCCCTGCCTGACCGTCTCCCGTGGGCGAGTCGACACAGCGAGATCCGCACTGCGCCCTGCCTGCCCGTCTCCCGTGGTTGAGTGGACACAGCCAGATCCGCACTGCGCCCTGCCTTCCCGTCTCCCGTGGGTGAGTGGACACAGCCAGATCCGCACTGCGCCCAGCCTGCCCGTCTCCCGTGGGTGAGTGGACACAGCGAGATCCGCACTGCGCCCTGCCTGCCCGTCTCCCGTGGGTGAGTGGACACAGCCAGATCCGCACTGCGCCCTGCCTGCCCGTCTGCCGTGGGTGAGTGGACACAGCCAGATCCGCACTGCGCCCTGCCTGCCCGTCTGCCGTGGGTGAGTGGACACAGCCAGATCCGCACTGCGCCCTGCCTGACCGTCTGCCGTGGGTGAGTGGACACAGCGAGATCCACACGGCGCCCTGCCTGCCCGTCTCCCGTGGGTGAGTGTAGACTGCCAGATCCGCACTGCGCCCTGCCTGCCCGTCTCCCGTGGGTGAGTGGACACAGCCAGAGACGCACTGCGCCCTGCCTGCCGGTCTCCCTGGGTGAGTGGACACAGCCAGATCCGCACTGAGCCTTGCCTGCCCGTCTCACGTGGGTGAGTGGACACAGCCAGATCCGTACTGTACCCTGCCTGCCCGTCTGCCGTGGGTCAGTGGACATAGCCAGATCCACACAGCACCGTCTCTGCCCATCTCCCGTGGGTGAGTGGACACAGCCAGATCCGCACTGCGCCTTGCCTGCCCGACTCACGTTGGTGAGTGGACACAGCCAGATCCGCACTGCGCCCTGCCTGCCCGTCTCCCGTGGGTGAGTGGACACAGCCAGATCCGCACTGCACCCTGCCTGACCGTCTGCCGTGGGTGAGTGGACACAGCCAGATCTGCACTGCGCCCTGCCTGCCCGTCTGCCGTGGGTCAGTGGACATAGCCATATCCACACAGCACACTCTCTGCCCGTCTCCCGTGGGTGAGTGGACACAGCCAAGTCCACACTGCGCCTTGCCTGCCCGTCTCCCCTGGGTGAGTGGACACAGCCAGATCCGCACTGCGCCCTGGCTGACCGCATGCTGTGGGTGCGTGGACACAGCCAGATCCGCACTGCACCCTGCCTGACCGTCTGCCGTGGGTGAGTGGACACAGCCAGATCCGCACTGCGCCCTGCCTGACCGCCTGCCGTGGGTGAGTGGACACAGCCAGATCCGCACTGCGCCCTGCCTGCCCGTCTCCCGTGGGCGAGTGGACACAGCCAGATCCGCACTGCGCCCTGCCTGCCCGTCTGCCGTGAGTGAGTGGACACAGCCAGATCCGCACTGCGCCCTGCCTGACCGTCTGCCGTGGGTGAGTGGATACAGCGAGATCCGCACTGCGCCCTGTCTGCCCGTCTCCCGTGGGTGAGTGGACACAGCCAGATCCGCACTGCGCACTGCCTTCCCGTCTCCCGTGGGTGAGTGGACACAGCCAGATCCGCACTGCGCCCAGCCTGCCCGTCTCCCGTGGGTGAGTGGACACAGCCAGATCCGCACTGCGCCCTGCCTGCCCGTCTCCCGTGGGTGAGTGGACAGAAGCAGATCCGCACTGCGCCCTGCCTGCCCGTCTCCCGTGGGTGAGTGGACACAGCCAGATTCGCATTGTACCCTGCCTGACCGCCTGTCGTGGAGAGTGGACACACCAGATCCGTACTGCGCACTGCCTGCCCGTCTGCCGTGGGTCAGTGGACATAGCCAGATCCACACAGCACCGTCTCTGCCCGTCTCCCGTGGGTGAGTGGACACAGCCGGATCCGCACTGCGCCCTGCCTGCCCGTCTCCCGTGGGTGAGTTGACACAGCCAGATCCGCACTGCGCCCTGCCTGCCCGTCTCCCGTGGGCGAGTGGACACAGCCGGATCCGCATTGCGCCTTGCCTGCCCGTCTCCCGTGGGTGAGTGGACACTGCCAGATACGCACTGCGCCCTGCCTGCCCGTCTCCCGTGGGTGAGTGGACACAGCCAGATCCGCACTGAGCCTTGCCTGCCCGTCTCACGTGGGTGAGTGGACACATCCAGATCCGCACTGCGCCCTGCCTGCCCGTCTGACGTGGGTCAGTGGACATAGCCAGATCCACACAGCACAGTCTCTGCCCATCTCCCGTGGGTGAGTGGACACAGCCGGATCCGCACTGCGCCCTGCATGCCCGTCTCCCATGGGTGAGTGGACACAGCCGGATCCGCACTGCGCCTTGCCTGCCAGTCTCACGTTGGTGAGTGGACACAGCCAGATCCGCACTGCGCCCTGCCTGCCCGTCTCCCGTGGGTGAGTGGACACAGCCAGATCCGCACTGCACCCTGCCTGACCGTCTGCCGTGGGTGAGTGGACACAGCCAGATCTGGACTGCGCCCTGCCTGCCCGTCTGCCGTGGGTCAGTGGACATAGCCATATCCACACAGCACACTCTCTGCCCGTCTCCCGTGGGTGAGTGGACACAGCCAGGTCCACACTGCGCCTTGCCTGCCCGTCTCCCCTGGGTGAGTGGACACAGCCAGATCCGCACTGCGCTCTGCCTGAGCGCCTGCCGTGGGTGAGTGGACACAGCCAGATCCGCACTGCGCCCTGGCTGACTGCATGCTGTGGGTGAGTGGACACAGCCAGATCCGCACTGCGCCCTGCCTGCCCGTCTGCCGTGGGTGAGTGGACACAGCCAGATCCGCACTGCGCCCTGCCTGACTGTCTGCCGTGGGTGTGTGGACACAGCCAGATCCGCACTGCGCCCTTCCTGCCCGTCTGCCGTGGGTGAGTGGACACAGGCAGATCCGCACTGCGCCCTGCCTGACCGTCTGCCGTGGGTGACTGGACACAGTGAGATCCACACTGCGCCCTGCCTGCCCGTCTCCCGTGGGTGAGGGACACAGCAAGATCCGCACTGCGTCTTGCCTGCCCGTCTTCCGTCAGTGAGTGGACACAGCCAGATCCGACTGCGCCCTGCCTGCCCGTCTCCCGTGCGTAAGTGGACACAGCCAGATCCGCACTGCGCCCTGCCTGCCCGTCTCCCGTGGGCGAGTGGACACAGCCAGATCCGCACTGCGCCCTGCCAGCCCGTCTGCCGTGGGCGAGTGGACATAGCCAGATCCGCACTGCGCCCTGCCTGACAGTCTGCCGTGGGTGAGTGTACACAGCCAGATCCGCACTGCCCGTCTCCCGTGGGTGAGTGGACACAGCCAGATCCGCACTGCGTCTTCCCTGCCCGTCTTCCGTCAGTGAGTGGACACAGCCAGATCCGACTGCGCCCTGCCTGCCCGTCTCCCGTGCGTAAGTGGACACAGCCAGATCCGCACTGCGCCCTGCCTGCCCGTCTCCCGTGGGCGAGTGGACACAGCCAGATCCGCACTGCGCCCTGCCTGCCCGTCTGCCGTGGGCGAGTGGACATAGCCAGATCCGCACTGCGCCCTGCCTGACAGTCTGCCGTGGGTGAGTGGACACAGCCAGATCCGCACTGCGCTCTGCCTGAGCGCCTGCCGTGGGTGAGTGGACACAGCCAGATCCGCACTGCGCTCTGGCTGACCGCATGCTGTGGGTGCGTGGACACAGCCAGATCCGCACTGCGCCCTGCCTGACCGCCTGCCGTGGGTGAGTGGACACAGCCAGATCCGCACTGCGCCCTGCCTGACCGTCTGCCGTGGGTGAGTGGACACAGCCAGATCCGCACTGCGCCCTGCCTGACCGCCTGCCGTGGGTGAGTGGACACAGCCAGATCCGCACTGCGCCCTGCCTGCCCGTCTCCCGTGGGCGAGTGGACACAGCCAGATCCGCACTGCGCCCTGCCTGCCCGTCTGCCGTGGGTGAGTGGACACAGCCAGATCCGCACTGCGCCCTGCCTGACCGTCTCCCGTGGGCGAGTCGACACAGCGAGATCCGCACTGCGCCCTGCCTGCCCGTCTCCCGTGGTTGAGTGGACACAGCCAGATCCACACTGCGCCCTGCCTTCCCGTCTCCCGTGGGTGAGTGGACACAGCCAGATCCGCACTGCGCCCAGCCTGCCCGTCTCCCGTGGGTGAGTGGACACAGCCAGATCCGCACTGCGCCCTGCCTGCCCGTCTCCCGTGGGTGAGTGGACACAGCCAGATCCGCACTGCGCCCTGCCTGCCCGTCTGCCGTGGGTGAGTGGACACAGCCAGATCCGCACTGCGCCCTGCCTGCCCGTCTGCCGTGGGTGAGTGGACACAGCCAGATCCGCACTGCGCCCTGCCTGACCGTCTGCCGTGGGTGAGTGGACACAGCGAGATCCACACGGCGCCCTGCCTGCCCGTCTCCCGTGGGTGAGTGTAGACTGCCAGATCCGCACTGCGCCCTGCCTGCCCGTCTCCCGTGGGTGAGTGGACACAGCCAGAGACGCACTGCGCCCTGCCTGCCGGTCTCCCTGGGTGAGTGGACACAGCCAGATCCGCACTGAGCCTTGCCTGCCCGTCTCACGTGGGTGAGTGGACACAGCCAGATCCGTACTGTACCCTGCCTGCCCGTCTGCCGTGGGTCAGTGGACATAGCCAGATCCACACAGCACCGTCTCTGCCCATCTCCCGTGGGTGAGTGGACACAGCCAGATCCGCACTGCGCCTTGCCTGCCCGACTCACGTTGGTGAGTGGACACAGCCAGATCCGCACTGCGCCCTGCCTGCCCGTCTCCCGTGGGTGAGTGGACACAGCCAGATCCGCACTGCACCCTGCCTGACCGTCTGCCGTGGGTGAGTGGACACAGCCAGATCTGCACTGCGCCCTGCCTGCCCGTCTGCCGTCGGTCAGTGGACATAGCCATATCCACACAGCACACTCTCTGCCCGTCTCCCGTGGGTGAGTGGACACAGCCAGGTCCACACTGCGCCTTGCCTGCCCGTCTCCCCTGGGTGAGTGGACACAGCCAGATCCGCACTGCGCCCTGGCTGACCGCATGCTGTGGGTGCGTGGACACAGCCAGATCCGCACTGCACCCTGCCTGACCGTCTGCCGTGGGTGAGTGGACACAGCCAGATCTGCACTGCGCCCTGCCTGCCCGTCTCCCGTGGGTGAGTGGACCCAGCCAGATCCGCACTGCGCCCTGCCTGCCCGTCTCCCGTGGGTGAGTGGACACAGCCGGATCCGCACTGCGCCTTGCCTGCCAGTCTCACGTTGGTGAGTGGACACAGCCAGATCCGCACTGCGCCCTGCCTGCCCGTCTCCCGTGGGTGAGTGGACACAGCCAGATCTGCACTGCGCCCTGCCTGCCCGTCTCCCGTGGGTGAGTGGACCCAGCCAGATCCGCACTGCGCCCTGCCTGCCCGTCTCCCGTGGGTGAGTGGACACAGCCGGATCCGCACTGCGTGCTGCCTGCCCGTCTCCCGTGGGTGAGTGGACACAGCCAGATCCGCACTGCCCCCTGCCTGCCCGTCTCCCGTGCGTGAGTGGACACAGCCAGAGACGCACTGCGCCCTGCCTGCCGGTCTCCCTGGGTGAGTGGACACAGCCAGATCCGCACTGAGCCTTGCCTGCCCGTCTCACGTGGGTGAGTGGACACATCCAGATCTGCACTGCGCCCTGCATGCCCGTCTCCCGTGGGTGAGTGGACACAGCCGGATCCGCACTGCGCCCTGCATGCCCGTCTCCCGTGGGTGAGTGGACACAGCCGGATCCGCACTGCGCCTTGCCTGCCCGTCTCACGTTGGTGAGTGGACACAGCCAGATCCGCACTGCGCCCTGCCCGTCTCCCGTGGGTGAGTGGACACAGCCAGATCCGCACTGCGCCCTGGCTGACCGCATGCTGTGGGTGCGTGGACACAGCCAGATCCGCACTGCGCCCTGCCTGACCGCCTGCCGTGGGTGAGTGGACACAGCCAGATCCGCACTGCGCCCTGTCTGACCGTATGCCAGGGGTGAGTGGACACAGCCAGATCCGCATTGTACCCTGCCTGACCGCCTGCCGTGGGTGAGTGGACACAGCCAGATCCGCACTGCGCCCTTCCTGACCGTCTGCCGTGGGTGAGTGGACACAGCCAGATCCACACTGCGCCCTGCCTGCCCGTCTGCCGTGGGTGAGTGGACACAGCCAGATCCGCACTGCGCCCTGCCTGACCGCCTGCCGTGGGTGAGTGGACACAGCCAGATCCGCACTGCGCCCTGCCTGACCGCCTGCCGTGGGTGAGTGGACACAGCCAGATCCGCACTGCGCCCTGCCTGACCGCCTGCCGTGGGTGAGTGGACACAGCCAGATCCGTACTGTACCCTGCCTGCCCGTCTGCCGTGGGTCAGTGGACATAGCCAGATCCACACAGCACCGTCTCTGCCCATCTCCCGTGGGTGAGTGGACACAGCCAGATCCGTACTGTACCCTGCCTGCCCGTCTCCCGTGGGTGAGTGGACACTGGCAGATCTGCACTGCGCCTTGCCTGCCCGACTCACGTTGGTGAGTGGACACAGCCAGATCCGCACTGCGCCCTGCCTGCCCGTCTCCCGTGGGTGAGTGGACACAGCCAGATCCGCACTGCACCCTGCCTGACCGTCTGCCGTGGGTGAGTGGACACAGCCAGATCTGCACTGCGCCCTGCCTGCCCGTCTGCCGTGGGTCAGTGGACATAGCCATATCCACACAGCACACTCTCTGCCCGTCTCCCGTGGGTGAGTGGACACAGCCAGACCCGCACTGCGCCCTGCCTGACCGTCTGCCGTGGGTGAATGGACACAGCCAGATCCGCACTGCGCCCTGCCTGACCGCCTGCCGTGGGTGAGTGGACACAGCCAGATCCGCACTGCGCCCTGCCTGCCCGTCTCCCGTGGGCGAGTGGACACAGCCAGATCCGCACTGCGCCCTGCCTTCCCGTCTCCCGTGGGTGAGTGGACACAGCGAGATCCGCACTGCGCCCTGCCTGCCCGTCTCCCGTGGGTGAGTGGACACAGCCAGATCCGCACTGCGCCCTGCCTTCCCGTCTCCCGTGGGTGAGTGGACACAGCCCGATCCGCACTGCGCCCAGCCTGCCCGTCTCCCGTGGGTGAGTGGACACAGCCAGATCCGCACTGCGCCCTGCCTGCCCGTCTCCCGTGGGTGAGTGGACACAGCCAGATCCGCACTGCGTCTTGCCTGCCCGTCTTCCGTCAGTGAGTGGACACAGCCAGATCCGCACTGCGCCCTGCCTGCCCGTCTGCCGTGGGTGAGTGGACACAGCCAGATCCGCACTGCGCCCTGCCTGACCGTCTGCCGTGGGTGAGTGGACACAGCGAGATCCACACTGCGCCCTGCCTGCCCGTCTCCCGTGGGTGAGAGGACACAGCCAGATCCGCACTGCGCCCTGCCTGCCCGTCTCCCGTGGGTGAGTGGACATAGCCAGATCTGCACTGAGCCTTGCCTGCCCGTCTCCCGTGGGTGAGTGGACACAGCCAGATCCGCACTGCGCCCTGCCTGCCCGTCTCCCGTGGGTGAGTGGACACAGCCAGATCCGCACTGCGCCCTGCCTGCCCGTCTCCCGTGGGTGAGTGTCCACAGCCATATCCGCACTGAGGCTTGCCTGCCCGTCTCACTTGGGTGAGTGGACACAGCCAGATCCGCACTGCGCCCTGCTTGACCGTCTGCCGTGGGTGATTGGACACAGCCAGAACCGCACCGCGCCCTGTCTGACCGCCTGCCGTGGGTGAGTGGACACAGCCAGATCCGTACTGTACCCTGCCTGCCCGTCTGCCGTGGGTCAGTGGACATAGCCAGATCCACACAGCACCGTATCTGCCCATCTCCCGTGGGTGAGTGGACACAGCTGGATCCGCACTGCGCCCTGCCTGGCCGTCTCCCGTGGGTGAGTGGACACAGCCAGATCCGCACTGCGCCTTGCCTGCCCGACTCACGTTGGTGAGTGGACACATCCAGATCCGCACTGCGCCCTGCCTTCCCGTCTCCCGTGGGTGAGTGGACACAGCCAGATCCGCACTGCACCCTGCCTGACCGTCTGCCGTGGGTGAGTGGACACAGCCAGATCTGCACTGCGCCCTGCCTGCCCGTCTGCCGTGGGTCAGTGGACATAGCCATATCCACACAGCACACTCTCTGCCCGTCTCCAGTGGTCGAGTGGACACAGCCAGGTCCACACTGCGCCTTGCATGCCCGTCTCCCCTGGGTGAATGGACACAGCCAGATCCGCACTGCGCTCTGCCTGAGCGCCTGCCGTGGGTGAGTGGACACAGCCAGATCCGCACTGCGCCCTGGCTGACCGCATGCTGTGGGTGCGTGGACACAGCCAGATCCGCACTGCGCCCTGCCTGACCGCCTGCCGTGGGTGAGTGGACACAGCCAGATCCGCACTGCGCCCTGCCTGACCGTCTGCCGTGGGAGAGTGGACACAGCCAGATCCGCACTGCGCCCTGCCTGACCGCCTGCCGTGGGTGAGTGGACACAGCCAGATCCGCACTGCGCCCTGCCTGCCCGTCTCCCGTGGGCGAGTGGACACAGCCAGATCCGCACTGCGCCCTGCCTGCCCGTCTCCCGTGGGCGAGTGGACACAGCCAGATCCGCACTGCGCCCTGCCTTCATGTCTCCCGTGGGTGAGTGGACACAGCCAGATCCGCACTGCGCCCAGCCTGCCCGTCTCCCGTTGGTGAGTGGACACAGCCAGATCCGCACTGCGCCCTGCCTTCCCGTCTCCCGTGGGTGAGTGGACACAGCCAGATCCGCACTGCACCCTGCCTGACCGTCTCCCCTGGGTGAGTGGACACAGCCAGATCCGCACTGCGCTCTGCCTGAGCGCCTGCCGTGGGTGAGTGGACACAGCCAGATCCGCACTGCGCCCTGGCTGACCGCATGCTGTGGGTGCGTGGACACAGCCAGATCCGCACTGCGCTCTGCCTGAGCGCCTGCCGTGGGTGAGTGGACACAGCCAGATCCGCACTGCGCCCTGGCTGACCGCATGCTGTGGGTGCGTGGACACAGCCAGATCCGCACTGCGCCCTGCCTGACCGCCTGCCGTGGGTGAGTGGACACAGCCAGATCCGCACTGCGCCCTGCCTGCCCGTCTGCCGTGGGTGAGTGGACACAGCCAGATCCGCACTGCGCCCTGCCTGACAGTCTGCCGTGGGTGAGTGGACACAGCGAGATCCACACTGCGCCCTGCCTGCCCGTCTCCCGTGGGTGAGTGGACACAGCCAGATCCGCACTGCGCCCTGCCTGCCCGTCTCCCGTGGGTGAGTGGACACAGCCAGATACGCACTGCGCCCTGCCTGCCCGTCACCCGTGGGTGAGTGGACACAGCCATATCCGCACTGAGCCTTGCCTGCCCGTCTCACTTGGGTGAGTGGACACAGCCAGATCCGCACTGCGCCCTGCCTGCCCGTCTCCCGTGGTGAGTGGACACAGCCAGATCCGCACTGCGCCCTGCCTGACCGTCTGCCGTGGGTGAGTGGACACAGCCAGATCCGCACCGCGCCCTGTCTGACCGCCTGCCGTGGGTGAGTGGACACAGCCAGATCCGTACTGTACCCTGCCTGCCCGTCTGCCGTGGGTCAGTGGACATAGCCAGATCCACACAGCACCGTCTCTGCCCATCTCCCGTGGGTGAGTGGACACAGCTGGATCCGCACTGCGCCCTGCCTGGCCGTCTCCCGTGGGTGAGTGGACACAGCCAGATCCGCACTGCGCCTTGCCTGCCCGACTCACGTTGGTGAGTGGACACAGCCAGATCCGCACTGCGCCCTGCCTGCCCGTCTCCCGTGGGTGAGTGGACACAGCCAGATCCGCACTGCACCCTGCCTGACCGTCTGCCGTGGGTGAGTGGACACAGCCAGATCTGCACTGCGCCCTGCCTGCCCGTCTGCCGTGGGTCAGTGGACATAGCCATATCCACACAGCACACTCTCTGCCCGTCTCCCGTGGGTGAGTGGACACAGCCAGGTCCACACTGCGCCTTGCCTGCCCGTCTCCCCTGGGTGAGTGGACACAGCCAGATCCGCACTGCGCTCTGCCTGAGCGCCTGCCGTGGGTGCGTGGACACAGCCAGATCCGCACTGCGCCCTGGCTGACCGCATGCTGTGGGTGCGTGGACACAGCCAGATCCGCACTGCACCCTGCCTGACCGCCTGCCGTGGGTGAGTGGACACAGCCAGATCCGCACTGCGCCCTGCCTGACCGTCTGCCGTGGGTGAGTGGACACAGCCAGATCCGCACTGCGCCCTGCCTGACCGCCTGCCGTGGGTGAGTGGACACAGCCAGATCCGCACTGCGCCCTGCCTGCCCGTCTCCCGTGGGCGAGTGGACACAGCCAGATCCGCACTGCGCCCTGCCTGCCCATCTGCCGTGGGTGAGTGGACACAGCCAGATCCGCACTGCGCCCTGCCTGACCGTCTGCCGTGGGTGAGTGGATACAGCGAGATCCGCACTGCGCCCTGCCTGCCCGTCTTCCGTGGGCGAGTCGACACAGCGAGATCCGCACTGCGCCCTGCCTGCCCGTCTCCCGTGGTTGAGTGGACACAGCCAGATCCGCACTGCGCCCTGCCTTCCCGTCTCCCGTGGGTGAGTGGACACAGCCAGATCCGCACTGCGCCCAGCCTGCCCGTCTCCCGTGGGTGAGTGGACACAGCCAGATCCGCACTGCGCCCTGCCTGCCCGTCTCCCGTGGGTTAGTGGACACAGCCAGATCCGCACTGCGCCCTGCCTGCCCGTCTGCCGTGGGTGAGTGGACACAGCCAGATCCGCACTGCGCCCTGCCTGCCCGTCTGCCGTGGGTGAGTGGACACAGCCAGATTCGCACTGCGCCCTGCCTGACCGTCTGCCGTGGGTGAGTGGACACAGCGAGATCCACACTGCGCCCTGCCTGCCCGTCTCCCGTGGGTGAGTGTAGACTGCCAGATCCGCACTGCGCCCTGCCTGCCCGTCTCCCGTGGGTGAGTGGACACAGCCAGAGACGCACTGCGCCCTGCCTGCCGGTCTCCCTGGGTGAGTGGACACAGCCAGATCCGCACTGAGCCTTGCCTGCCCGTCTCCCGTGGGTGAGTTGACACAGCCAGATCCGCACTGCGCCCTGCCTGACCGTCTGCCGTGGGTGAGTGGACACAGCCAGATCTGCACTGCGCCCTGCCTGCCCGTCTGCGGTGGGTCAGTGGACATAGCCATATCCACACAGCACACTCTCTGCCCGTCTCCCGTGGGTGAGTGGACACAGCGAGATCCGCACTGCGCCCTGCCTGACCGCCTGCCGTGGGTGAGTGGACACAGCCAGATCCGCACTGCGCCCTGCCTGCCCGTCTCCCGTGGGCGAGTGGACACAGCCAGATCCGCACTGCGCCCTGCCTGCCCGTCTACCGTGGGTGAGTGGACACAGCCAGATCCGCACTGCGCCCTGCCTGACCGTCTGCCGTGGGTGAGTGGACACAGCGAGATCAGCACTGCGCCCTGCCTGCCCGTCTCCCGTGGGTGAGTGGACACAGCCAGATCCGCACTGCGCCCTGCCTTCCCGTCTCCCGTGGGTGAGTGGACACAGCCAGATCCGCACTGCGCCCAGCCAGCCCGTCTCCCGTGGGTGAGTGGACACAGCCAGATCCGCACTGCGCCCTGCCTGCCCGTCTCCCGTGGGTGAGTGGACACAGCCAGATCCGCACTGCGTCTTGCCTGCCCGTCTTCCGTCAGTGAGTGGACACAGCCAGATCCGCACTGCGCCCTGCCTGCCCGTCTGCCGTGGGTGAGTGGACACAGCCAGATCCGCACTGCGCCCTGCCTGACGGTCTGCCGTGGGTGAGTGGACACAGCGAGATCCACACTGCGCACTGCCTGCCCGTCTCCCGTGGGTGAGTGGACACAGCCAGATCCGCACTGCGCCCTGCCTGCCCGTCTCCCGTGGGTGAGTGGACATAGCCAGATCTGCACTGAGCCTTGCCTGCCCGTCTCCCAAGGGTGAGTGGACACAGCCAGATCCGCATGCGCCCTGCCTGCCCGTCTCCCGTGGGTGAGTGGACACAGCCAGATCCGCACTGCGCCCTGCCTGCCCGTCTCCCGTGGGTGAGTGGACACAGCCATATCCGCACTGAGCCTTGCCTGCCCGTCTCACTTGGGTGAGTGGACACAGCCAGATCCGCACTGCGCCCTGCCTGCCCGTCTCCCGTGGTGAGTGGACACAGCCAGATCTGCACTGCACCCTGTCTGACCGTCTGACGTGGGTGAGTGGACACAGCCAGATCCGCACTGCGCCCTGCCTGCCCGTCTGCCGTTGGCGAGTGGAAACAGCCAGATCCGCACTGCGCCCTGCCTGCCAGTCTCCCGTGGGTGAGTGCACACAGCCGGATCCGCACTGCATGCTGCCTGCCCGTCTCCCGTGGGTGAGTGGACACAGCCAGATCCGCACTGCGCCCTGCCTGACCGTCTGCCGTGGGTGAGTGGACACAGCCAGATCCGCACCGCGCCCTGTCTGACCGCCTGCCGTGGGTGAGTGGACACAGCCAGATCCGTACTGTACCCTGCCTGCCCGTCTGCCGTGGGTCAGTGGACATAGCCAGATCCACACAGCACCGTCTCTGCCCATCTCCCGTGGGTGAGTGGACACAGCCAAATCCGCACTGCGCCCTGGCTGACCGCATTGTGTGGGTGCGTGGACACAGCCAGATCCGCACTGCACCCTGCCTGACCGCTTGCCGTTGGTGAGTGGACACAGCCAGATCCGCACTGCGCCCTGCCTGACCGTCTGCCGTGGGTGAATAGACACAGCCAGATCCGCACTGCGCCCTGCCTGACCGCCTGCCGTGGGTGAGTGGACACAGCCAGATCCGCACTGCACCCTGGCTGACCGCTTGCCGTTGGTGAGTGGACACAGCCAGATCCGCACTGCGCCCTGCCTGACCGTCTGCCGTGGGTGAATAGACACAGCCAGATCCGCACTGCGCCCTGCCTGACCGCCTGCCGTGGGTGAGTGGACACAGCCAGATCCGCACTGCGCCCTGCCTGCCCGTCTCCCGTGGGCGAGTGGACACAACCAGATCCGCACTGCGCCCTGCCTGCCCGTCTGCCGTGGGTGAGTGGACACAGCCAGATCCGCACTGCGCCCTGCCTGCCCGTCTCCCGTGGGTGAGGGGACACAGCCAGATCCGCACTGCGCCCTGCCTTCCCGTCTCCCGTGGGTGAGTGGACACAGCCAGATCCGCACTGTGCCCAGCCTGCCCGTCTCCCGTGGGTGAGTGGACACAGGCAGATCCGCACTGCGCCCTGCCTGCCCGTCTCCCGTGGGTGAGTGGACACAGCCAGATCCGCACTGCGTCTTGCCTGCCCGTCTTCCGTCAGTGAGTGGACACAGCCAGATCCGCACTGCGCCCTGCCTGCCCGTGTGCCGTGGGTGAGTGGACACAGCCAGATCTGCACTGCGCCCTGCCTGACCGTCTGCCGTGGGTGAGTGGACACAGCGAGATCCACACTGCGCCCTGCCTGCCCGTCTCCCGTGGGTGAGTGGACACAGCCAGATCCGCACTGCGCCCTGCCTGCCCGTCTCCCGTGGGTGAGTGGACATAGCCAGATCTGCACTGAGCCTTGCCTGCCCGTCTCCCGTGGGTGAGTGGACACAGCCAGATCCGCACTGCGCCCTGCCTGCCCGTCTCCCGTGGGTGAGTGGACACAGCCAGATCCGCACTGCGCCCTGCCTGCCCGTCTCCCGTGGGTGAGTGGACACAGCCATATCCGCACTGAGCCTTGCCTGCCCGTCTCACTTGGGTGAGTGGACACAGCCAGATCCGCACTGCGCCCTGCCTGCCCGTTTCCCGTGGTGAGTGGACACAGCCAGATCCACACTGCACCCTGTCTGACCGTCTGACGTGGGTGAGTGGACACAGCCAGATCCGCACTGCGCCCTGCCTGCCCGTCTGCCGTTGGCGAGTGGAAACAGCCAGATCCGCACTGCGCCCTGCCTGCCCGTCTCCCGTGGGTGAGTGGACACAGCCGGATCCGCACTGCGTGCTGCCTGCCCGTCTCCCATGGGTGAGTGGACACAGCCAGATCCGCACTGCGCCCTGCCTGACCGTCTGCCGTGGGTGAGTGGACACAGCCAGATCCGCACCGCGCCCTGTCTGACCGCCTGCCGTGGGTGAGTGGACACAGCCAGATCCTTACTGTACCCTGCCTGCCCGTCTGCCGTGGGTCAGTGGACATAGCCAGATCCACACAGCACCGTCTCTGCCCATCTCCCGTGGGTGAGTGGACACAGCTGGATCCGCACTGCGCCCTGCCTGGCCGTCTCCCGTGGGTGAGTGGACACAGCCAGATCCGCACTGCGCCTTGCCTGCCCGACTCACGTTGGTGAGTGGACACAGCCAGATCCGCACGGCGCCCTGCCTGCCCGTCTCCCGTGGGTGAGTGGACACAGCCAGGTCCACACTGCGCCTTGCCTGCCCGTCTCCCCTGGGTGAGTGGACACAGCCAGATCCGCACTGCGCTCTGCCTGAGCGCCTGCCGTGGGTGAGTGGACACAGCCAGATCCGCACTGCGCCGTGGCTGACTGCATGCTGTGGGTGCGTGGACACAGCCAGATCCGCACTGCACTCTGCCTGACCGCCTGCCGTGGGTGAGTGGACACAGCCAGATCCGCACTGCGCCCTGCCTGTCTGTCTGCCGTGGGTGAGTGGACACAGCCAGATCCGCACTGCGCCCTGCCTGACCGCCTGCCGTGGGTGAGTGGACACAGCCAGATCCGCACTGCGCCCTGCCTGCCCGTCTCCCGTGGGCGAGTGGACACAGCCAGATCCGCACTGCGCCCTGCCTTCCCGTCTGCCGTGGGTGAGTGGACACAGCCAGATCCGCACTGCACCCTGCCTGCCCGTCTGCCGTGGGTGAGTGGACACAGCCAGATCCGCACTGCGCCCTTCCTGCCCGTCTGCCGTGGGTGAGAGGACACAGCCAGATCCGCACTGCGCCCTGCCTGACCGTCTGCCGTGGGTGAGTGGACACAGCGAGATCCACACTGCGCCCTGCCTGCCCGTCTCCCGTGGGTGAGTGGACACAGCGAGATCCGCACTGCGCCCTGCCTGCCCGTCTCGCGTGGGTGAGTGGACATAGCCAGATCTGCACTGAGCCTTGCCTGCCCGTCTCCCGTGGGTGAGTGGACACAGCTAGATCTGCACTGCGCCCTGCCTGCCCGTCTCCCGTGGGTGAGTGGACACAGCCAGATCCGCACTGCGCCCTGCCTGCCCGTCTGCCGTGGGCGAGTGGACATAGCCAGATCCGCACGGCGCCCTGCCTGACAGTCTGCCGTGGGTGAGTGGACACAGCCAGATCCGCACTGCGCTCTGCCTGAGCGCCTGCCGTGGGTGAGTGGACACAGCCAGATCCGCACTGCGCCCTGGCTGACCGCATGCTGTGGGTGCGTGGACACAGCCGGATCCGCACTGCGCCCTGCCTGACCGCCTGCCGTGGGTGAGTGGACACAGCCGGATCCGCACTGCGCCCTGCCTGGCCGTCTCCCGTGGGTGAGTTGACACAGCCAGATCCGCACTGCGCCTTGCCTGCCTGACTCACGTTGGTGAGTGGACACAGCCAGATCCGCACTGCGCCCTGCCTGCCCGTCTCCCGTGGGTGAGTGGACACAGCAAGATCCGCACTGCGCCCTGCCTGCCCGTCTCCCGTGGGTGAGTGGACACAGCCAGATCCGCACTGCGCCCAGACTGAACGTCTGCCGTGGGTGAGTGGACACAGCGAGATCCGCACTGCGCCCTGCCTGCCCGTCTCCCGTGGGTGAGTGGACACAGCCAGATCCGCACTGCGCCCTGCCTGCCCGTCTGCCGTGGGTGAGTGGACACAGCCAGATCCGCATTGCGCCCAGCCTGACCGTCTGCCGTGGGTGAGTGGACACAGCGAGATCCGCACTGCGCCCTGCCTGCCCGTCTCCCGTGGGTGAGTGGACACAGCCAGATCCGCACTGCGCCCTGCCTTCCCGTCTCCCGTGGGTGAGTGGACACAGCCAGATCCGCACTGCGCCCAGCCTGCCCGTCTCCCGTGGTTGAGTGGACACAGCCATATCCGCACTGCGCCCTGCCTGCCCGTCTCCCGTGGGTGAGTGGAGACAGCCAGATCCGCACTGCGTCTTGTTTGCCCGTCTTCCGTCAGTGAGTGGACACAGCCAGAACCGCACTGCGCCCTGCCTGCCCGTCTGCCGTGGGTGAGTGGACACAGCCAGATCCGCACTGCGCCCTGCCTGACCGTCTGCCGTGGGTGAGTGGACACAGCGAGATCCACACTGCGCCCTGCCTGCCCGTCTCCCGTGGGTGAGTGGACACAGCCAGATCCGCACTGCGCCCTGCCTGCCCGTCTCCCGTGGGTGAGTGGACATAGCCAGATCTGCACTGAGCCTTGCCTGCCCGTCTCCCGTGGGTGAGTGGACACAGCCAGATCCGCACTGCGCCCTGCCTGCCCGTCTCCCGTGGGTGAGTGGACACAGCCAGATCCGCACTGCGCCCTGCCTGCCCGTCTCCCGTGGGTGAGTGGACACAGCCATATCCGCACTGAGCCTTGCCTGCCCGTCTCACTTGAGTGAGTGGACACAGCCAGATCCGCACTGCGCCCTGCCTGCCCGTCTCCCGTGGTGAGTAGACACAGCCAGATCTGCACCGCGCCCTGTCTGACCGCCTGCCGTGGGTGAGTGGACACAGCCAGATCCGTACTGTACCCTGCCTGCCCGTCTGCCGTGGGTCAGTGGACATAGCCAGATCCACACAGCACCGTCTCTGCCCATCTCCCGTGGGTGAATGGACACAGCTGGATCCGCACTGCGCCCTGCCTGGCCGTCTCCCGTGGGTGAATGGACACAGCCAGATCCGCACTGCGCCTTGCCTGCCCGACTCACGTTGGTGAGTGGACACAGCCAGATCCGCATTGCGCCCTGCCTGCCCGTCTCCCGTGGGTGAGTGGACACAGCCAGATCCGCACTGCACCCTGCCTGACCGTCTGCCGTGGGTCAGTGGACATAGCCATATCCACACAGCACACTCTCTGCCCGTCTCCCGTGGTTGAGTGGACACAGCCAGGTCCACACTGCGCCTTGCATGCCCGTCTCCCCTGGGTGAGTGGACACAGCCAGATCCGCACTGCGCCCTGCCTGCCCGTCTCCCGTGGGTGAGTGGACACAGCCAGCTCCGCACTGCGCCCTGCCTGCCCGTCTCCCGTGGGTGAGTGGACACAGCCAGATCCGCACTGCGTCTTGCCTGCCCGTCTTCCGTCAGTGAGTGGACACAGCCAGATCCGACTGCGCCCTGCCTGCCCGTCTCCCGTGCGTAAGTGGACACAGCCAGATCCGCACTGCGCCCTGCCTGCCCGTCTCCCGTGGGCGAGTGGACACAGCCAGATCCGCACTGCGCCCTGCCTGCCCGTCTGCCGTGGGCGAGTGGACATAGCCAGATCCGCACTGCGCCCTGCCTGACAGTCTGCCGTGGGTGAGTGTACACAGCCAGATCCGCACTGCCCGTCTCCCGTGGGTGAGTGGACACAGCCAGATCCGCACTGCGTCTTGCCTGCCCGTCTTCCGTCAGTGAGTGGACACAGCCAGATCCGACTGCGCCCTGCCTGCCCGTCTCCCGTGCGTAAGTGGACACAGCCAGATCCGCACTGCGCCCTGCCTGCCCGTCTCCCGTGGGCGAGTGGACACAGCCAGATCCGCACTGCGCCCTGCCTGCCCGTCTGCCGTGGGCGAGTGGACATAGCCAGATCCGCACTGCGCCCTGCCTGACAGTCTGCCGAGGGTGAGTGGACACAGCCAGATCCGCACTGCGCTCTGCCTGAGCGCCTGCCGTGGGTGAGTGGACACAGCCAGATCCGCACTGCGCTCTGGCTGACCGCATGCTGTGGGTGCGTGGACACAGCCAGATGCGCACTGCGCCCTGCCTGACCGCCTGCCGTGGGTGAGTGGACACAGCCAGATCCGCACTGCGCCCTGCCTGACCGTCTGCCGTGGGTGAGTGGACACAGCCAGATCCGCACTGCGCCCTGCCTGACCGCCTGCCGTGGGTGAGTGGACACAGCCAGATCCGCACTGCGCCCTGCCTGCCCGTCTCCCGTGGGCGAGTGGACACAGCCAGATCCGCACTGCGCCCTGCCTGCCCGTCTGCCGTGGGTGAGTGGACATAGCCAGATCCGCACTGCGCCCTGCCTGACCGTCTCCCGTGGGCGAGTCGACACAGCGAGATCCGCACTGCGCCCTGCCTGCCCGTCTCCCGTGGTTGAGTGGACACAGCCAGATCCGAACTGCGCCCTGCCTTCCCGTCTCCCGTGGGTGAGTGGACACAGCCAGATCCGTACTGTACCCTGCCTGCCCGTCTGCCGTGGGTCAGTGGACATAGCCAGATCCGTACTGTACCCTGCCTGCCCGTCTGCCGTGGGTCAGTGGACATAGCCAGATCCACACAGCACCGTCTCTGCCCATCTCCCGTGGGTGAGTGGACACAGCCGGATCCGCACTGCGCCCTGCCTGCCCGTCTCCCGTGGGTGAGTGGACACATGGAGATCCGCACTGCGCCTTGCCTGCCCGACTCACGTTGGTGAGTGGACACAGCCAGATCCGCACTGCGCCCTGCCTGCCCGTCTCCCGTGGGTGAGTGGACACAGCCAGATCCGCACTGCACCCTGCCTGACCGTCTGCCGTGGGTGAGTGGACACAGCCAGATCTGCACTGCGCCCTGCCTGCCCGTCTGCCGTGGGTCAGTGGACATAGCCATATCCACACAGCACACTCTCTGCCCGTCTCCCGTGGGTGAGTGGACACAGCCAGATCCGCACTGCGCCCTGCCTGACCGTCTGCCGTGGGTGAATGGACACAGCCAGATCCGCACTGCGCCCTGCCTGCCCGTCTCCCGTGGGCGAGTGGACACAGCCAGATCCGCACTGCGCCCTGCCTGCCCGTCTGCCGTGGGTGAGTGGACACAGCCAGATCCGCACTGCGCCCTGCCTGACCGTCTGCCGTGGGTGAGTGGACACAGCGAGATCCGCACTGCGCCCTGCCTGCCCGTCTCCCGTGGGTGAGTGGACACAGCCAGATCCGCACTGCGCCCTGCCTTCCCGTCTCCCGTGGGTGAGTGGACACAGCCAGATCCGCACTGCGCCCAGCCTGCCCGTCTCCCGTGGGTGAGTGGACACAGCCAGATCCGCACTGCGCCCTGCCTGCCCGTCTCCCGTGGGTGAGTGGACACAGCCAGATCCGCACTGCGCCCTGCCTGCCCGTCTGCCGTGGGTGAGTGGACACAGCCAGATCCGCACTGCGCCCTGCCAGACCGTCTGCCGTGGGTGAGTGGACACAGCGAGATCCACACTGCGCCCTGCCTGCCCGTCTCCCGTGGGTGAGTGGACACAGCCAGATCCGCACTGCGCCCTGCCTGCCCGTCTCCCGTGGGTGAGTGGACATAGCCAGATCTGCACTGAGCCTTGCCTGCCCGTCTCCCGTGGGTGAGTGGACACAGCCAGATCCGCATGCGCCCTGCCTGCCCGTCTCCCGTGGGTGAGTGGACACAGCCAGATCCGCACTGCGCCCTGCCTGCCCGACTCCCGTGGGTGAGTGGACACAGCCATATCCGCACTGAGCCTTGCCTGCCCGTCTCACTTGGGTGAGTGGACACAGCCAGATCCGCACTGCGCCCTGCCTGCCCGTCTCCCGTGGTGAGTGGACACAGCCAGATCCGCACTGCACCCTGTCTGACCGTCTGACGTGGGTGAGTGGACACAGCCAGATCCGCACTGCGCCCTGCCTGCCCGTCTGCCGTTGGCGAGTGGAAACAGCCAGATCCGCACTGCGCCCTGCCTGCCCGTCTCCCGTGGGTGAGTGGACACAGCCGGATCCGCACTGCATGCTGCCTGCCCGTCTCCCGTGGGTGAGTGGACACAGCCAGATCCGCACTGCGCCCTGCCTGACCGTCTGCCGTGGGTGAGTGGACACAGCCAGATCCGCACCGCGACCTGTCTGACCGCCTGCCGTGGGTGAGTGGACACAGCCAGATCCGTACTGTACCCTGCCTGCCCGTCTGCCGTGGGTCAGTGGACATAGCCAGATCCACACAGCACCGTCTCTGCCCATCTCCCGTGGGTGAGTGGACACAGCCAGATCCGCACTGCGCCCTGGCTGACCGCATTCTGTGGGTGCGTGGACACAGCCAGATCCGCACTGCACCCTGCCTGACCGCCTGCCGTAGGTGAGTGGACACAGCCAAATCCGCACTGCGCCCTGCCTGACCGTCTGCCGTGGGTGAATGGACACAGCCAGATCCGCACTGTGCCCTGCCTGACCGCCTGCCGTGGGTGAGTGGACACAGCCAGATCCGCACTGCGCCCTGCCTGCCCGTCTCCCGTGGGCGAGTGGACACAGCCAGATCCGCACTGCGCCCCGCCTGCCCGTCTGCCGTTGGCGAGTGGAAACAGCCAGATCCGCACTGCGCCCTGCCTGCCCGTCTCCCGTGTGTGAGTGGACACAGCCGGATCCGCACTGCGTGCTGCCTGCCCGTCTCCCGTGGGTGAGTGGACACAGCCAGATCCGCACTGCGCCCTGCCTGACCGTCTGCCGTGGGTGAGTGGACACAGCCAGATCCGCACCGCGCCCTGTCTGACCGCCTGCCGTGGGTGAGTGGACACAGCCAGATCCGTACTGTACCCTGCCTGCCCGTCTGCCGTGGGTCAGTGGACATAGCCAGATCCACACAGCACCGTCTCTGCCCATCTCCCGTGGGTGAGTGGACACAGCTGGATCCGCACTGCGCCCTGCCTGGCCGTCTCCCGTGGGTGAATGGACACAGCCAGATCCGCACTGCGCCTTGCCTGCCCGACTCACGTTGGTGAGTGGACACAGCCAGATCCGCACTGCGCCCTGCCTGCCCGTCTCCCGTGGGTGAGTGGACACAGCCAGATCCGCACTGCACCCTGCCTGACCGTCTGCCGTGGGTCAGTGGACATAGCCATATCCACACAGCACACTCTCTGCCCGTCTCCCGTGGTTGAGTGGACACAGCCAGGTCCACACTGCGCCTTGCATGCCCGTCTCCCCTGGGTGAGTGGACACAGCCAGATCCGCACTGCGCCCTGCCTGCCAGTCTCCCGTGGGTAAGTGGACACAGCCAGCTCCGCACTGCGCCCTGCCTGCCCGTCTCCCGTGGGTGAGTGGACACAGCCGGATCCGCACTGCGTCTTGCCTGCCCGTCTTCCGTCAGTGAATGGACACAGCCAGGTCCGACTGCGCCCTGCCTGCCCGTCTCCCGTGCGTAAGTGGACACAGCCAGATCCGCACTGCGCCCTGCCTGCCCGTCTCCCGTGGGCGAGTGGACACAGCCAGATCCGCACTGCGCCCTGCCTGCCCGTCTGCCGTGGGCGAGTGAACATAGCCAGATCCGCACTGCGCCCTGCCTGACAGTCTGCCGTGGGTGAGTGTACACAGCCAGATCCGCACTGCCCGTCTCCCGTGGGTGAGTGGACACAGCCAGATCCGCACTGCGTCTTGCCTGCCCGTCTTCCGTCAGTGAGTGGACACAGCCAGATCCGACTGCGCCCTGCCTGTTCGTCTCCCGTGCGTAAGTGGACACAGCCAGATCCGCACTGCGCCCTGCCTGACTGTCTCCCGTGGGCGAGTCGACACAGCGAGATCCGCACTGCGCCCTGCCTGCCCGTCTCCCGTGGTTGAGTGGACACAGCCAGATCCGAACTGCGCCCTGCCTTCCCGTCTCCCGTGGGTGAGTGGACACAGCCAGATCCGCACTGCGCCCAGCCTGCCCGTCTACCGTGGGTGAGTGGACACAGCCAGATCCGCACTGCGCCCTGCCTGCCCGTCTCCCGTGGGTGAGTGGACACAGCCAGATCCGCACTGCGCCCTGCCTGCCCGTCTGCCGTGGGTGAGTGGACACAGCCAGATCCGCACTGCGCCCTGCCTGCCCGTCTGCCGTGGGTGAGTGGACACAGCCAGATCCGCACTGCGCCCTGCCTGCCCGTCTCCCGTGGGTGAGTGGACACAGCCAGAGACGCACTGCGCCCTGCCTGCCGGTCTCCCTGGGTGAGTGGACACATCCAGATCCGCACTGAGCCTTGCCTGCCCGTCTCACGTGGGTGAGTGGACACATCCAGATCCGCACTGCGCCCTGCATGCCCGTCTCCCGTTGGTGAGTGGACACAGCCAGATCCGCACTGTGCCCTGCATGCCCGTCTCCCGTGTGTGAGTGGACACAGCCGGATCCGCACTGCGCCTTGCCTGCCCGTCTCACGTTGGTGAGTGGACACAGCCAGATCCGCACTGCGCCCTGCCCGTCTCCCGTGGGTGAGTGGACACAGCCAGATCCGCACTGCGCCCTGGCTGACCGCATGCTGTGGGTGCGTGGACACAGCCAGATCCGCACTGCGCCCTGCCTGCCCGTCTGCCGTGGGTGAGTGGACACAGCCAGATCCGCACTGCGCCCTGCCTGCCCGTCTCCCGTGGGTGAATGGACACAGCTGGATCCGCACTGCGCCCTGCCTGGCCGTCTCCCGTGGGTGAATGGACACAGCCAGATCCGCACTGCGCCTTGCCTGCCCGACTCACGTTGGTGAGTGGACACAGCCAGATCCGCATTGCGCCCTGCCTGCCCGTCTCCCGTGGGTGAGTGGACACAGCCAGATCCGCACTGCACCCTGCCTGACCGTCTGCCGTGGGTCAGTGGACATAGCCATATCCACACAGCACACTCTCTGCCCGTCTCCCGTGGTTGAGTGGACACAGCCAGGTCCACACTGCGCCTTGCATGCCCGTCTCCCCTGGGTGAGTGGACACAGCCAGATCCGCACTGCGCCCTGCCTGCCCGTCTCCCGTGGGTGAGTGGACACAGCCAGCTCCGCACTGCGCCCTGCCTGCCCGTCTCCCGTGGGTGAGTGGACACAGCCAGATCCGCACTGCGTCTTGCCTGCCCGTCTTCCGTCAGTGAGTGGACACAGCCAGATCCGACTGCGCCCTGCCTGCCCGTCTCCCGTGCGTAAGTGGACACAGCCAGATCCGCACTGCGCCCTGCCTGCCCGTCTCCCGTGGGCGAGTGGACACAGCCAGATCCGCACTGCGCCCTGCCTGCCCGTCTGCCGTGGGCGAGTGGACATAGCCAGATCCGCACTGCGCCCTGCCTGACAGTCTGCCGTGGGTGAGTGTACACAGCCAGATCCGCACTGCCCGTCTCCCGTGGGTGAGTGGACACAGCCAGATCCGCACTGCGTCTTGCCTGCCCGTCTTCCGTCAGTGAGTGGACACAGCCAGATCCGACTGCGCCCTGCCTGCCCGTCTCCCGTGCGTAAGTGGACACAGCCAGATCCGCACTGCGCCCTGCCTGCCCGTCTGCCGTGGGTGAGTGGACACAGCCAGATCTGCACTGCGCCCTGCCTGCCCGTCTGCCGTGGGTCAGTGGACATAGCCATATCCACACAGCACACTCTCTGCCCGTCTCCCGTGGGTGAGTGGACACAGCCAGGTCCACACTGCGCCTTGCCTGCCCGTCTCCCCTGGGTGAGTGGACACAGCCAGATCCGCACTGCGCTCTGCCTGAGCGCCTGCCGTGGGTGAGTGGACACAGCCAGATCCGCACTGCGCCCTGGCTGACTGCATGCTGTGGGTGCGTGGACACAGCCAGATCCGCACTGCACCCTGCCTGACCGCCTGCCGTGGGTGAGTGGACACAGCCATATCCGCACTGCGCCCTGCCTGACCGTCTGCCGTGTGTGAGTGGACACAGCCAGATCCGCACTGCGCCCTGCCTAACCGCCTGCCGTGGGCGAGTGGACACAGCTCGATCCGCACTGCGCCCTGCCTGCCCGTCTCCCGTGGGCGAGTGGACACAGCCAGATCCGCACTGCGCCCTGCCTGCCCGTCTGCCGTGGGTGAGTGGACACAGCCAGATCCGTACTGCGCCCTGCATGACTGTCTGCCGTGGGTGTGTGGACACAGCCAGATCCGCACTGCGCCCTTCCTGCCCGTCTGCCGTGGGTGAGTGGACACAGCCAGATCCGACTGCGCCCTGCCTGCCCGTCTCCCGTGGGTAAGTGGACACAGCCAGATCTGCACTGCGCCCTGCCTGCCCGTCTCCCGTGGGCGACTGGACACAGCCAGATCCGCACTGCGCCCTGCCTGCCCGTCTGCCGTGGGCGAGTGGACATAGCCAGATCCGCACGGCGCCCTGCCTGACAGTCTGCCGTGGGTGAGTGGACACAGCCAGATCCGCACTGCGCTCTGCCTGAGCGCCTGCCGTGGGTGAGTGGACACAGCCAGATCCGCACTGCGCCCTGGCTGACCACATGCTGTGGGTGCGTGGACACAGCCAGATCCGCACTGCGCCCTGCCTGACCGCCTGCCGTGGGTGAGTGGACACAGCCGGATCCGCACTGTGCCCTGCCTGGCCGTCTCCCGTGGGTGAGTGGCCACAGCCAGATCCGCACTTCGCCTTGCCAGCCCGACTCACGTTGGTGAGTGGACACAGCCAGATCCCCACTGCGCCCTGCCTGCCCGTCTGCCATGGGTGAGTGGACACAGCCAGATCCGCACTGCGCCCTTCCTGCCCGTCTCCCGTGGGCGAGTGGACACAGCCAGATCCGCACTGCGCCCTGCCTGCCCGTCTGCCATGGGTGAGTGGACACAGCCAGATCCGCACTGCGCCCTGCCTGACCGTCTGCCGTGGGTGAGTGGACACAGCGAGATCCGCACTGCGCCCTGCCTGCCCGTCTCCCGTGGGTGAGTGGACACAGCCAGATCCGCACTGCGCCCTGCCTTCCCGTCTCCAGTGGGTGAGTGGACACAGCCAGATCCGCACTGCGCCCAGCCTGCCCGTCTCCCGTGGGTGAGTGGACACAGCCAGATCCGCAGTGCGCCCTGCCTGCCCGTCTCCCGTGGGTGAGTGGACACAGCCAGATCCGCACTGCGTCTTGCCTGCCCGTCTTCCGTCAGTGAGTGGACACAGCCAGATCCGCACTGCGCCCTGCCTGCCCGTCTGCCGTGGGTGAGTGGACACAGCCAGATCCGCACTGCGTCCTGCCTGACCGTCTGCCGTGGGTGAGTGGACACATCGAGATCCACACTGCGCCCTGCCTGCCCGTCTCCCGTGGGTGAGTGGACACAGCCAGATCCGCACTGCGCCCTGCCTGCCCGTCTCCCGTGGGTGAGTGGACATAGCCAGATCTGCACTGAGCCTTGCCTGCCCGTCTCCCGTGGGTGAGTGGACACAGCCAGATCCGCATGCGCCCTGCCTGCCCGTCTCCCGTGGGTGAGTGGACACAGCCAGATCCGCACTGCGCCCTGCCTGCCCGTCTCCCGTGGGTGAGTGGACATAGCCAGATCTGCACTGAGCCTTGCCTGCCCGTCTCCCGTGGGTGAGTGGACACAGCCAGATCCGCACTGCGCCCTGCCTGCCCGTCTCCCGTGGTGAGTGGACACAGCCAGATCCGCACTGCACCCTGTCTGACCGTCTGACGTGGGTGAGTGGACACAGCCAGATCTGCACTGCGCCCTGCCTGCCCGTCTGCCGTTGGTCAGTGGACATAGCCATATCCACACAGCACACTCTCTGCCCGTCTCCCGTGGGTGAGTGGACACAGCCAGGTCCACACTGCGCCTTGCCTGCCCGTCTCCCCTGGGTGAGTGGACACAGCCAGATCCGCACTGCGCTCTGCCTTAGCGCCTGCCGTGGGTGAGTGGACACAGCCAGATCCGCACTGCGCCCTGGCTGACTGCATGCTGTGGGTGCGTGGACACAGCCAGATCCGCACTGCCCCCTGCCTGACCGCCTGCCGTGGGTGAGTGGACACAGCCAGATCCGCACTGCGCCCTGCCTGCCCGTCTCCCGTGGGCGAGTGGACACAGCCAGATCCGCACTGCGCCCTGCCTGCCCGTTTGCCGTGGGTGAGTGGACACACCGAGATCCGCACTGCACCCTGCCTGCCCATCTCCCGTGGGTGAGTGGACACAGCCAGATCCGCACTGCGCCCTTCCTGCCTGTCTGCCGTGGGTGAGTGGACACAGCCAGATCCGCACTGCGCCCTGCCTGACCGTCTGCCGTGGGTGAGTGGACACAGCGAGATCCACACTGCGCCCTGCCTGCCCGTCTCCCGTGGGTGAGTGGACACAGCCGGATCCACACTGCGCCCTGCCTGCCCGTCTCTCGTGGGTGAGTGGACATAGCCAGATCTGCACTGAGCCTTGCCTGCCCGTCTCCCGTGGGTGAGTGGACACAGCCAGATCTGCACTGCGCCCTGCCTGCCCGTCACTCGTGGGTGAGTGGACACAGCCAGATCCGCACTGCGCCCTGCCTGCCCGTCTCCCGTGGGTGAGTGGACACAGCCGGATCCACACTGCGTGCTGCCTGCCCGTCTCCCGTGGGTGAGTGGACACAGCCAGATCCGCACTGCGCCCTGCCTGACCGTCTGCCGTCGGTGAGTGGACACAGCCAGATCCGCACTGCGCCCTGCCTGACTTCCTGCCGTGGGTGAGTGGACACAGCCAGATCCGTACTGTACCCTGCCTGCCCGTCTGCCGTGGGTCAGTGGACATAGCCAGATCCACACAGCACCGTCTCTGCCCATCTCCCGTGGGTGAGTGGACACAGCCGGATCCGCACTGCGCCCTGCCTGCCCGTCTCCCGTGGGTGAGTGGACACAGCCAGATCCGCACTGCGCCTTGCATGCCCGACTCACGTTGGTGAGTGGATACAGCCAGATCCGCACTGCGCCCTGCCTGCCCGTTTCCCGTGGGTGAGTGGACACAGCCAGATCCGCACTGCACCCTGCCTGACCGTCTGCCGTGGGTGAGTGGACACAGCCAGATCTGCACTGCGCCCTGCCTTCCCGTCTGCCGTGGGTCAGTGGACATAGCCATATCCACACAGCACACTCTCTGCCCGTCTCCCGTGGGTGAGTGGACACAGCCAGGTCCACACTGCGCCTTGCCTGCCCGTCTCCCCTGGGTGAGTGGACACAGCCAGATCCGCATAGCGCTCTGCCTGAGCGCCTGCCGTGTGTGAGTGGACACAGCCAGATCCGCACTGCGCCCTGGCTGACCGCATGCTGTGGGTGCGAGGACACAGCCAGATCCACACTGCACCCTGCCTGACCGCCTGCCGTGGGTGAGTGGACACAGCCAGATCCGCACTGCGCCCTGCCTGACCGTCTGCCGTTGGTGAGTGGACACAGCCAGATCCGCACTGCGCCCTGCCTGACCGCCTGCCGTGGGTGAGTGGACACAGCCAGATCCGCACTGCGCCCTGCCTGCCCGTCTCCCGTGGGCGAGTGGACACAGCCAGATCCGCACTGCGCCCTGCCTGCCCGTCTGCCGTGGGTGAGTGGACACAGCCAGATCTGCACTGCGCCCTGCCTGACTGTCTGCCGTGGGTGAGTGGACACAGCGAGATCCGCACTGCGCCCTGCCTGCCCGTCTCCCGTGGGTGAGTGGACACAGCCAGATCCGCACTGCGCCCTGCCTACCCGTCTCCCGTGGGTGAGTGGACACAGCCAGATCCGCACTGCGCCCAGCCTGCCCGTCTCCCGTGGGTGAGTGGACACAGCCAGATCCGCACTGCGCCCTGCCTGCCCGTCTCCCGTGGGTGAGTGGACACAGCCAGATCCGCACTGCGTCTTGCCTGCCCGTCTTCCGTCAGTGAGTGGACACAGCCAGATCCTACTGCGCCCTGCCTGCCCGTCTCCCGTGGGTAAGTGGACACAGCCAGATCCGCACTGCGCCCTGCCTGCCCGTTTCCCGTGGGCGAGTGGACACAGCCAGATCCGCACTGCGCCCTGCCTGACAGTCTGCCGTGGGTGAGTGGACACAGCCAGATCCGCACTGCGCTCTGCCTGAGCGCCTGCCGTGGGTGAGTGGACACAGCCAGATCCGCACTGCGCCCTGGCTGACCGCATTCTGTGGGTGCGTGGACACAGCCGGATCCGCACTGCGCCCTGCCTGACCGCCTGCCGTGGGTGAGTGGACACAGCCGCATCCGCACTGCGCCCTGCCTGGCCGTCTCCCGTGGGTGAGTGGACACAGCCAGATCCGCACTGCGCCTTGCCTGCCCGACTCACGTTGGTGAGTGGACACAGCCAGATCCGCACTGCGCCCTGCCTGCCCGTCTCCCGTGGGTGAGTGGACACAGCGAGATCCGCACTGCGCCCTGCCTGCCCGTCTCCCGTGGGTGAGTGGACACAGCCAGATCCGCACTGCGCCCAGCCTGACCGTCTGCCGTGGGTGAGTGGACACAGCGAGATCCGCACTGCGCCCTGCCTGCCCGTCTCCCGTGGGTGAGTGGACACAGCCAGATCCGCACTGCGCCCTGCCTGCCCGTCTGCCGTGGGTGAGTGGACACAGCCAGATCCGCACTGCGCCCAGCCTGACCGTCTGCCGTGGGTGAGTGGACACAGCGAGATCCGCACTGCGCCTTGCCTGCCCGTCTCCCGTGGATGAGTGGACACAGCCAGATCCGCACTGCGCCCTGCCTTCCCGTCTCCCGTGGGTGAGTGGACACAGCCAGATCCGCACTGCGCCCAGCCTGCCCGTCTCCCGTGGTTGAGTGGACACAGCCAGATCCGACTGCGCCCTGCCTGCCCGTCTCCCGTGGGTGAGTGGAGACAGCCAGATCCGCACTGCGTCTTGCCTGCCCGTCTTCCGTCAGTGAGTGGACACAGCCAGAACCGCACTGCGCCCTGCCTGCCCGTCTGCCGTGGGTGAGTGGACACAGCCAGATCCGCACTGCGCCCTGCCTGACCGTCTGCCGTGGGTGAGTGGACACAGCGAGATCCACACTGCGCCCTGCCTGCCCGTCTCCCGTGGGTGAGTGGACACAGCCTGATCCGAACTGCGCCCTGCCTGCCCGTCTCCCGTGGGTGAGTGGACATAGCCAGATCTGCCCTGAGCCTTGCCTGCCCGTCTCCCGTGGGTGAGTGGACACAGCCAGATCCGCACTGCGCCCTGCCTGCCCGTCCCCGTGGGTGAGTGGACACAGCCAGATCCGCACTGCGCCCTGCCTGCCCGTCTCCCGTGGGTGAGTGGACACAGCCATATCCGCACTGAGCCTTGCCTGCCCGTCTCACTTGGGTGAGTGGACACAGCCAGATCCGCACTGCGCCCTGCCTGCCCGTCTCCCGTGGTGAGTGGACACAGCCAGATCCGCACTGCACCCTGTCTGACCGTCTGACGTGGGTGAGTGGACACAGCAGGATCCGCACTGCGCCCCGCCTGCCCGTCTGCCGTTGGCGAGTGGAAACAGCCAGATCCGCACTGCGCCCTGCCTGCCCGTCTCCCGTGTGTGAGTGGACACAGCCAGATCCGCACTGCGCCCTGCCTGACCGTCTGCCGTGGGTGAGTGGACACAGCCAGATCCGCACCGCGCCCTGTCTGATCGCCTGCCGTGGGTGAGTGGACACAGCCAGATCCGTACTGTACCCTGCCTGCCCGTCTGCCGTGGGTCAGTGGACATAGCCAGATCCACACAGCACCGTCTCTGCCCATCTCCCGTGGGTGAGTGGACACAGCTGGATCCGCACTGCGCCCTGCCTGCCCGTCTGCCGTTGGCGAGTGGAAACAGCCAGATCCGCACTGCGCCCTGCCTGCCCGTCTCCCGTGTGTGAGTGGACACAGCCGTATCCGCACTGCGTGCTGCCTGCCCGTCTCCCGTGGGTGAGTGGACACAGCCAGATCCGCACTGCGCCCTGCCTGACCGTCTGCCGTGGGTGAGTGGACACAGCCAGATCCGCACCGCGCCCTGTCTGACCGCCTGCCGTGGGTGAGTGGACACAGCCAGATCCGTACTGTACCCTGCCTGCCCGTCTGCCGTGGGACAGTGGACATAGCCAGATCCACACAGCACCGTCTCTGCCCATCTCCCGTGGGTGAGTGGACACAGCTGGATCCGTACTGCGCCCTGCCTGACCGCCTGCCGTGGGTGAGTGGACACAGCCAGATCCGCACTGCGCCTTGCCTGACCGTCTGCCGTGGGTGAATGGACACAGCCAGATCCGCACTGCGCCCTGCCTGCCCGTCTCCCGTGGGCGAGTGGACACAGCCAGATCCGCACTGCGCCCTGCCTGACCGCCTGCCGTGGGTGAGTGGACACAGCCAGATCCACACTGCGCCCTGCCTGCCCGTCTCCCGTGGGCGAGTGGACACAGCCAGATCCGCACTGCGCCCTGCCTGCCCGTCTGCCGTGGGTGAGTGGACACAGCCAGATCCGCACTGCGCCCTGCCTGACCGTCTGCCGTGGGTGAGTGGACACAGCGAGATCCGCACTGCGCCCTGCCTGCCAGTCTCCCGTGGGTGAGTGGACACAGCCAGATCCGCACTGCGCCCTGCCTGCCCGTCTCCCGTGGGTGAGTGGACACAGCCATATCCGCACTGAGCCTTGCCTGCCCGTCTCACTTGGGTGAGTGGACACAGCCAGATCCGCACTGCGCCCTGCCTGCCCGTCTCCCGTGGTGAGTGGACACAGCCAGATCCGCACTGCACCCTGTCTGACCGTCTGACGTGGGTGAGTGGACACAGCCAGATCCGCACTGCGCCCTGCCTGACCGCCTGCCGTTGGCGAGTGGAAACAGCCAGATCCGCACTGCGCCCTGCCTGCCCGTCTCCCGTGGGTGAGTGGACACAGCCGTATCCGCACTGCGTGCTGCCTGCCCGTCTCCCGTGGGTGAGTGGACACAGCCAGATCCGCACTGCGCCCTGCCTGACCGTCTGCCGTGGGTGAGTGTACACAGCCAGATCCGCACCGCGCCCTGTCTGACCGCCTGCCGTGGGTGAGTGGACACAGCCAGATCCGTACTGTACCCTGCCTGCCCGTCTGCCGTGGGACAGTGGACATAGCCAGATCCACACAGCACCGTCTCTGCCCATCTCCCGTGGGTGAGTGGACACAGCTGGATCCGCACTGCGCCCTGCCTGGCCGTCTCCCGTGGGTGAGTGGACACAGCCAGATCCGCACTGCGCCTTGCCTGCCCGACTCACGTTGGTGAGTGGACACAGCCAGATCCGCACTGCGCCCTGCCTGCCCGTCTCCCGTGGGTGAGTGGACACAGCGAGATCCGCACTGCACCCTGCCTGACCGTCTGCCGTGGGTGAGTGGACACAGTCAGATCTGCACTGCGCCCTGCCTTCCCGTCTGCCGTGGGTCAGTGGACATAGCCATATCCACACAGCACAGTCTCTGCCCGTCTCCCGTGGGTGAGTGGACACAGCCAGGTCCACACTGCGCCTTGCCTGCCCGTCTCCCCTGGGTGAGTGGACACAGCCAGATCCGCATAGCGCTCTGCCTGAGCGCCTGCCGTGGGTGAGTGGACACAGCCAGATCCGCACTGCGCCCTGGCTGACCGCATGCTGTGGGTGCGTGGACACAGCCAGATCCGCACTGCACCCTGCCTGACCGCCTGCCGTGGGTGAGTGGACACAGCCAGATCCGCACTGCGCCCTGCCTGACCGTCTGCCGTTGGTGAGTGGACACAGCCAGATCCGCACTGCGCCCTGCCTGACCGCCTGCCGTGGGTGAGTGGACACAGCCAGATCCGCACTGCGCCCTGCCTGCCCGTCTCCCGTGGGCGAGTGGACACAGCCAGATCCGCACTGCGCCCTGCCTGCCCGTCTGCCGTGGGTGAGTGGAAACAGCCAGATCCGCACTGCGCCCTGCCTGACTGTCTGCCGTGGGTGAGTGGACACAGCGAGATCCGCACTGCGCCCTGCCTGCCCGTCTCCCGTGGGTGAGTGGACACAGCCAGATCCGCACTGCGACCTGCCTACCCGTCTCCCGTGGGTGAGTGGACACAGCCAGATCCGCACTGCGCCCAGCCTGCCCGTCTCCCGTGGGTGAGTGGACACAGCCAGATCCGCACTGCGCCCTGCCTGCCCGTCTCCCGTGGGTGAGTGGACACAGCCAAATCCGCACTGCGTCTTGCCTGCCCGTCTTCCGTCAGTGAGTGGACACAGCCAGATCCGACTGCGCCCTGCCTGCCCGTCTCCCGTGGGTAAGTGGACACAGCCAGATCCGCACTGCGCCCTGCCTGCCCGTTTCCCGTGGGCGAGTGGACACAGCCAGATCCGCACTGCGCCCTGCCTGACAGTCTGCCGTGGGTGAGTGGACACAGCCAGATCCGCACTGCGCTCTGCCTGAGCGCCTGCCGTGGGTGAGTGGACACAGCCAGATCCGCACTGCGCCCTGGCTGACCGCATTCTGTGGGTGCGTGGACACAGCCGGATCCGCACTGCGCCCTGCCTGACCGCCTGCCGTGGGTGAGTGGACACAGCCGGATCCGCACTGCGCCCTGCCTGGCCGTCTCCCGTGGGTGAGTGGACACAGCCAGATCCGCACTGCGCCTTGCCTGCCCGACTCACGTTGGTGAGTGGACACAGCCAGATCCGCACTGCGCCCTGCCTGCCCGTCTCCCGTGGGTGAGTGGACACAGCGAGATCCGCACTGCGCCCTGCCTGCCCGTCTCCCGTGGGTGAGTGGACACAGCCAGATCCGCACTGCGCCCAGCCTGACCGTCTGCCGTGGGTGAGTGGACACAGCGAGATCCGCACTGCGCCCTGCCTGCCCGTCTCCCGTGGGTGAGTGGACACAGCCAGATCCGCACTGCGCCCTGCCTGCCCGTCTGCCGTGGGTGAGTGGACACAGCCAGATCCGCACTGCGCCCAGCCTGACCGTCTGCCGTGGGTGAGTGGACACAGCGAGATCCGCACTGCGCCTGGCCTGCCCGTCTCCCGTGGATGAGTGGACACAGCCAGATCCGCACTGCGCCCTGCCTTCCCGTCTCCCGTGGGTGAGTGGACACAGCCAGATCCGCACTGCGCCCAGCCTGCCCGTCTCCCGTGGTTGAGTGGACACAGCCAGATCCGCACTGCGCCCTGCCTGCCCGTCTCCCGTGGGTGAGTGGAGACAGCCAGATCCGCACTGCGTCTTGCCTGCCCGTCTTCCGTCAGTGAGTGGACACAGCCAGAACCGCACTGCGCCCTGCCTGCCCGTCTGCCGTGGGTGAGTGGACACAGCCAGATCCGCACTGCGCCCTGCCTGACCGTCTGCCGTGGGTGAGTGGACACAGCGAGATCCACACTGCGCCCTGCCTGCCCGTCTCCCGTGGGTGAGTGGACACAGCCTGATCCGCACTGCGCCCTGCCTGCCCGTCTCCCGTGGGTGAGTGGACATAGCCAGATCTGCCCTGAGCCTTGCCTGCCCGTCTCCCGTGGGTGAGTGGACACAGCCAGATCGGCACTGCGCCCTGCCTGCCCGTCTCCCGTGGGACAGTGGACATAGCCAGATCCATACAGCACCGTCTCTGCCCATCTCCCGTGGGTGAGTGGACACAGCTGGATCCGCACTGCGCCCTGCCTGCCCGTCTCCCGTGGGTGAGTGGACACAGCCATATCCGCACTGAGCCTTGCCTGCCCGTCTCACTTGGGTGAGTGGACACAGCCAGATCCGCACTGCGCCCTGCCTGCCCGTCTCCCGTGGTGAGTGGACACAGCCAGATCCGCACTGCACCCTGTCTGACCGTCTGACGTGGGTGAGTGGACACAGCCAGATCCGCACTGCGCCCTGCCTGCCCGTCTGCCGTTGGCGAGTGGAAACAGCCAGATCCGCACTGCGCCCTGCCTGCCCGTCTCCCGTGGGTGAGTGGACACAGCCGTATCCGCACTGCGTGCTGCCTGCCCGTCTCCCGTGGGTGAGTGGACACAGCCAGATCCGCACTGCGCCCTGCCTGACCGTCTGCCGTGGGTGAGTGGACACAGCCAGATCCGCACCGCGCCCTGTCTGACCGCCTGCCGTGGGTGAGTGGACACAGCCAGATCCGTACTGTACCCTGCCTGCCCGTCTGCCGTGGGACAGTGGACATAGCCAGATCCACACAGCACCGTCTCTGCCCATCTCCCGTGGGTGAGTGGACACAGCTGGATCCGCACTGCGCCCTGCCTGGCCGTCTCCCGTGGGTGAGTGGACACAGCCAGATCCGCACTGCGCCTTGCCTGCCCGACTCACGTTGGTGAGTGGACACAGCCAGATCCGCACTGCGCCCTGCCTGCCCGTCTCCCGTGGGTGAGTGGACACAGCCAGATCCGCACTGCACCCTGCCTGACCGTCTGCCGTGGGTGAGTGGACACAGCCAGATCTGCACTGCGCCCTGCCTGCCCGTCTGCCGTGGGTCAGTGGACATAGCCATATCCACACAGCACACTCTCTGCCCGTCTCCCGTGGGTGAGTGGACACAGCCAGGTCCACACTGCGCCTTGCCTGCCCGTCTCCCCTGGGTGAGTGGACACAGCCAGATCCGCACTGCGCTCTGCCTGAGCGCCTGCCGTGGGTGAGTGGACACAGCCAGATCCGCACTGCGCCCTGGCTGACCGCATGCTGTGGGTGCGTGGACACAGCCAGATCCGCACTGCACACTGCATGACCGCCTGCCGTGGGTGAGTGGACATAGCCAGATCTGCACTGAGCCTTGCCTGCCCGTCTCCCGTTGGTGAGTGGACACAGCCAGATCCGCACTGCGCCCTGCCTGCCCGTCTCCCGTGGGTGAGTGGACACAGCCAGATCCGCACTGCGCCCTGCCTGCCCGTCTCCCGTGGGTGAGTGGACACAGCCATATCCGCACTGAGCCTTGCCTGCCCGTCTGCCGTGGGTCAGTGGACACAGCCAGATCCGCACTGCGCCCTGCCTGCCCGTCTCCCGTGGTGAGTGGACACAGCCAGATCCGCACTGCACCCTGTCTGACCGTCTGACGTGGGTGAGTGGACACAGCCAGATCCGCACTGCGCCCCGCCTGCCCGTTTGCCGTTGGCGAGTGGAAACAGCCAGATCCGCACTGCGCCCTGCCTGCCCGTCTCCCGTGTGTGAGTGGACACAGCCGGATCCGCACTGCGTGCTGCCTGCCCGTCTCCCGTGGGTGAGTGGACACAGCCAGATCCGCACTGCGCCCTGCCTGACCGTCTGCCGTGGGTGAGTGGACACAGCCAGATCCGCACCGCGCTTTGTCTGACTGCCTGCCGTGGGTGAGTGGACACAGCCAGATCCGTACTGTACCCTGCCTGCCCGTCTGCCCTGGGTCAGTGGACATAGCCAGATCCACACAGCACCGTCTCTGCCCATCTCCCGTGGGTGAGTGGACACAGCTGGATCCGCACTGCGCCCTGCCTGGCCGTCTCCCGTGGGTGAGTGGACACAGCCAGATCCGCACTGCGCCTTGCCTGCCCGACTCACGTTGGTGAGTGGCCACAGCCATATCTGCACTGCACCCTGCATGACCGCCTGCCGTGGGTGAGTGGACATAGCCAGATCTGCACTGAGCCTTGCCTGCCCGTCTCCCGTTGGTGAGTGGACACAGCCAGATCCGCACTGCGCCCTGCATGCCCGTCTCCCGTGGGTGAGTGGACACAGCCAGATCCGCACTGCGCCCTGCCTGCCCGTCTCCCGTGGGTGAGTGGACACAGCCATATCCGCACTGAGCCTTGCCTGCCCGTCTGCCGTGGGTCAGTGGACACAGCCAGATCCGCACTGCGCCCTGCCTGCCCATCTCCCGTGGTGAGTGGACACAGCCAGATCCGCACTGCACCCCGTCTGACCGTCTGACGTGGGTGAGTGGACACAGCCAGATCCGCACTGCGCCCCGCCTGCCCGTCTGCCGTTGGCGAGTGGAAACAGCCAGATCCGCACTGCGCCCTGCCTGCCCGTCTCCCGTGTGTGAGTGGACACAGCCGGATCCGCACTGCGTGCTGCCTGCCCGTCTCCCGTGGGTGAGTGGACACAGCCAGATCCGCACTGCGCCCTGCCTGACCGTCTGCCGTGGGTGAGTGGACACAGCCAGATCCGCACCGCGCTTTGTCTGACTGCCTGCCGTGGGTGAGTGGACACAGCCAGATCCGTACTGTACCCTGCCTGCCCGTCTGCCGTGGGTCAGTGGACATAGCCAGATCCACACAGCACCGTCTCTGCCCATCTCCCGTGGGTGAGTGGACACAGCTGGATCCGCACTGCGCCCTGCCTGGCCGTCTCCCGTGGGTGAGTGGACACAGCCAGATCCGCACTGCGCCTTGCCTGCCCGACTCACGTTGGTGAGTGGACACAGCCATATCTGCACTGCGCCCTGCCTGCCCGTCTCCCGTGGGTGAGTGGACACAGCCAGATCCGCACTGCGCCCTGCCTGCCCGTCTCGCGTGGGTGAGTGGACATAGCCAGATCTGCACTGAGCCTTGCCTGCCCGTCTCCCGTGGGTGAGTGGACACAGCCAGATCTGCACTGCGCCCTGCCTGCCCGTCTCCCGTGGGTGAGTGGACACAGCCAGATCCGCACTGCGCCCTGCCTGCCCGTCTCCCGTGGGTGAGTGGACACAGCCGGATCCGCACTGCGTGCTGCCTGCCCGTCTCCCGTGGGTGAGTGGACACAGCCAGATCCGCACTGCGCCCTGCCTGACCGTCTGACGTCGGTGAGTGGACACAGCCAGATCCGCACTGCGCCCTGCCTGACCGCCTGCCGTGGGTGAGTGGACACAGCCAGATCCGTACTGTACCCTGCCTGCCCGTCTGCCGTGGGTCAGTGGACATAGCCAGATCCACACAGCACCGTCTCTGCCCATCTCCCGTGGGTGAGTGGACACAGCCGGATCCGCACTGCGCCCTGCCTGCCCGTCTCCCGTGGGTGAGTGGACACAGCCAGATCCGCACTGCGCACTCCCTGCCCGTCTGCCGTGGGTGAGTGGACACAGCCAGATCCGCACTGCGCCCTGCCTGACTGTCTGCCGTGGGTGAGTGGACACATCGAGATCCGCACTGCGCCCTGCCTGCCCCTCTCCCGTGGTAAGTGGACACAGCCAGATCCGCACTGCACCCTGCCTTCCCGTCTCCCGTGGGTGAGTTGACACAGCCAGATCCGCACTGCGCCCAGCCTGCCCGTCTCCCGTGGGTGAGTGGACACAGCCAGATCCGCACTGCGCCCTGCCTGCCCGTCTCCCGTGGGTGAGTGGACACAGCCAGATCCGCACTGCGTCTTGCCTGCCCGTCTTCCGTCAGTGAGTGGACACAGCCAGATCCGCACTGCGCCCTGCCTGCCCGTCTCCCGTGGGCGAGTGGACACAGCCAGATCCGCACTGCGCCCTGCCTGCCCGTCTGCCGTGGGCGAGTGGACATAGCCAGATCCGCACGGCGCCCTGCCTGACAGTCTGCCGTGGGTGAGTGGAAACAGCCAGATCCGCACTGCGCTCTGCCTGAGCGCCTGCCGTGGGTGAGTGGACACAGCCAGATCCGCACTGCGCCCTGGCTGACCGCATGCTGTGGTTGCGTGGACACAGCCAGATCCGCACTGCGCCCTGCCTGACCGCCTGCCGTGGGTGAGTGGACACAGCCGGATCCGCACTGCGCCCTGCCTGGCCGTCTCCCGTGGGTGAGTGGACACAGCCAGATCCGCACTGCGCCTTGCCTGCCCGACTCACGTTGGTGAGTGGACACAGCCAGATCCGCACTGCGCCCTGCCTGCCCGTCTCCCGTGGGTGAGTGGACACAGCCAGATCCGCACTGCACCCTGCCTGACCGTCTGCCGTGGGTGAGTGGACACAGCCAGATCTGCACTGCGCCCTGCCTGCCCGTCTGCCGTGGGTCAGTGGACATAGCCATATCCACACAGCACACTCTCTGCCCGTCTCCCGTGGGTGAGTGGACACAGCCAGGTCCACACTGCGCCTTGCCTGCCCGTCTCCCCTGGGTGAGTGGACACAGCCAGATCCGCACTGCGCTCTGCCTGAGCGCCTGCCGGGGGTGAGTGGACACAGCCAGATCCGCACTGCGCCCTGGCTGACCGCATGCCGTGGGTGAGTGGACACAGCCAGATCCGCACTGCGCCCTGCCTGACCGCCTGCCGTGGGTGAGTGGACACAGCCAGATCCGCACTGCGCCCTGCCTGCCCGTCTCCCGTGGGCTAGTGGACACAGCCAGATCCGCACTGCGCCCTGCCTGCCCGTCTGCCGTGGGTGAGTGGACACAGCCAGATCCGCACTGCGCCCTGCCTGACCGTCTGCCGTGGGTGAGTGGACACAGCGAGATCCGCACTGCGCCCTGCCTGCCCGTCTCCCGTGGGTGAGTGGACACAGCCAGACCCGCACTGCGCCCGGCCTTCCCGTCTCCCGTGGGTGAGTGGACACAGCCAGATCCGCACTGCACCCAGCCTGCCCGTCTCCCGTGGGTGAGTGGACACAGCCAGATCCGCACTGCGCCCTGCCTGCCCGTCTCCCGTGGGTGAGTGGACACAGCCAGATCCGCACTGCGTCTTGCCTGCTCGTCTTCCGTCAGTGAGTGGACACAGCCAGATCCGCACTGCGCCCTGCCTGCCCGTCTGCCGTGGGTGAGTGGACACAGCCAGATCCGCACTGCGCCCTGACTGACCGTCTGCCGTGGGTGAGTGGACACAGCGAGATCCACACTGCGCCCTGCCTGACCGTCTCCCGTGGGTGAGTGGACACAGCCAGATCCGCACTGCGCCCTGCCTGCCTGTCTCCCGTGGGTGAGTGGACATAGCCAGATCTGCACTGAGCCTTGCCTGCCCGTCTCCCGTGGGTGAGTGGACACAGCCAGATCCGCATGCGCCCTGCCTGCCCGTCTCCCGTGGGTGAGTGGACACAGCCAGATCCGCACTGCGCCCTGCCTGCCCGTCTCCCGTGGGTGAGTGGACACAGCCATATCCGCACTGAGCCTTGCCTGCCCGTCTCACTTGGGTGAGTGGACACAGCCAGATCCGCACTGCGCCCTGCCTGCCCGTCTCCCGTGGTGAGTGGACACAGCCAGATCCGCACTGCACCCTGTCTGACCGTGTGACGTGGGTGAGTGGACACAGCCAGATCCGCACTGCGCCCTGCCTGCCCGTCTGCCGTTGGCGAGTGGAAACAGCCAGATCCGCACTGCGCCCTGCCTGCCCGTCTCCCGTGTGTGAGTGGACACAGCCGGATCCGCACTGCGTGCTGCCTGCCCGTCTCCCGTGGGTGAGTGGACACAGCCAGATCCGCACTGCGCCCTGCCTGACCATCTGCCGTGGGTGAGTGGACACAGCCAGATCCGCACCGCGCTTTGTCTGACTGCCTGCCGTGGGTGAGTGGACACAGCCAGATCCGTACTGTACCCTGCCTGCCCGTCTGCCGTGGGTCAGTGGACATAGCCAGATCCACACAGCACCGTCTCTGCCCATCTCCCGTGGGTGAGTGGACACAGCTGGATCCGCACTGCGCCCTGCCTGGCCGTCTCCCGTGGGTGAGTGGACACAGCCAGATCCGCACTGCGCCTTGCCTGCCCGACTCACGTTGGTGAGTGGACACAGCCATATCTGCACTGCGCCCTGCCTGCCCGTCTCCCGTGGGTGAGTGGACACAGCCAGATCCGCACTGCGCCCTGCCTGCCCGTCTCGCGTGGGTGAGTGGACATAGCCAGATCTGCACTGAGCCTTGCCTGCCCGTCTCCCGTGGGTGAGTGGACACAGCCAGATCTGCACTGCGCCCTGCCTGCCCGTCTCCCGTGGGTGAGTGGACACAGCCAGATCCGCACTGCGCCCTGCCTGCCCGTCTCCCGTGGGTGAGTGGACACAGCCAGATCCGCACTGCATGCTGCCTGCCCGTCTCCCGTGGGTGAGTGGACACAGCCAGATCCGCACTGCGCCCTGCCTGACCGTCTGCCGTGGGTGAGTGGACACAGCCAGATCCGCACCGCGCCCTGTCTGACCGCCTGCCGTGGGTGAGTGGACACAGCCAAATCCGTACTGTACCCTGCCTGCCCGTCTGCCGTGGGTCAGTGGACATAGCCAGATCCACACAGCACCGTCTCTGCCCATCTCCCGTGGGTGAGTGGACACAGCTGGATCCGCACTGCGCCCTGCCTGGCCGTCTCCCGTGGGTGAGTGGACACAGCCAGATCCGCACTGCGCCTTGCCTGCCCGACTCACGTTGGTGAGTGGACACAGCCAGATCAGCACTGCGCCCTGCCTGCCCGTCTCCCGTGGGTGAGTGGACACAGCCAGATCCGCACTGCACCCTGCCTGACTGTCTGCCGTGGGTGAGTGGACACAGCCAGATCTGCACTGCGCCCTGCCTGCCTTTCTGCCGTGGGTCAGTGGACATAGCCATATCCACACAGCACACTCTCTGCCCGTCTCCCGTGGGTGAGTGGACACAGCCAGGTCCACAATGCGCCTTGCCTGCCCGTCTCCACTGGGTGAGTGGACACAGCCAGATCCGCACTGCGCTCTGCCTGAGCGCCTGCCGTGGGTGAGTGGACACAGCCAGATCCGCACTGCGCCGTGGCTGACCGCATGCTGTGGGTGCGTGGACACAGCCAGATCCGCACTGCACCCTGCCTGACCGCCTGCCGTTGGTGAGTGGACACAGCCAGATCCGCACTGCGCCCTGCCTGACCGTCTGCCGTGGGTGAATGGACACAGCCAGATCCGCACTGCGCCCTGCCTGACCGCCTGCCGTGGGTGAGTGGACACAGCCAGATCCGCACTGCGCCCTGCCTGCCCGTCTCCCGTGGGCGAGTGGACACAGCCAGATCCGCACTGCGCCCTGCCTGCCCGTCTGCCGTGGGTGAGTGGACACAGCCAGATCCGCACTGCGCCCTGCCTGACCGTCTGCCGTGGGTGAGTGGACACAGCGAGATCCGCACTGCGCCCTGCCTGCCCGTCTCCCGTGGGTGAGTGGACACAGCCAGATCCGCACTGCGCCCTGCCTTCCCGTCTCCCGTGGGTGAGTGGACACAGCCAGATCCGCACTGCGCCCAGCCTGCCCGTCTCCCGTGGGTGAGTGGACACAGCCAGATCCGCACTGCGCCCTGCCTGCCCGTCTCCCGTGGGTGAGTGGACACAGCCAGATCAGCACTGCGTCTTGCCTGCCCGTCTTCCGTCGGTGAGTGGACACAGCCAGATCCGCACTGCGCCCTGCCTGCCCGTCTGCCGTGGGTGAGTGGAAACAGCCAGATCCGCACTGCGCCCTGCCTGACCGTCTGCCGTGGGTGAGTGGACACAGCGAGATCCACACTGCGCCCTGCCTGCCCGTCTCCCGTGGGTGAGTGGACACAGCCAGATCCGCACTGCGCCCTGCCTTCCCGTCTCCTGTCGGCGAGTGGACACAGCCAGATCCGCACTGCGCCCTGCCTGCCCGTCTGCCGTGGGTGAGTGGACACAGCCAGATCCGCACTGCGCCCTGCCTGACCGTCTGCCGTGGGTGAGTGGACACAGCGAGATCCGCACTGCGCCCTGCCTGCCAGTCTCCCGTGGGTGAGTGGACACAGCCAGATCCGCACTGCGCCCTGCCTTCCCGTCTCCCGTGGGTGAGTGGACACAGCCAGATCCGCACTGCGCCCAGCCTGCCCGTCTCCCGTGGGTGAGTGGACACAGCCAGATCCGCACTGAGCCCTGCTTGCCCGTCTCCCGTGGGTGAGTGGACACAGCCAGATCCGCACTGCGTCTTGCCTGCCCGTCTTCCGTCAGTGAGTGGACACAGCCAGATCCGCACTGCGCCCTGCCTGCCCGTCTGCCGTGGGTGAGTGGACACAGCCAGATCCGCACTGCGCCCTGCCTGACCGTCTGCCGTGGGTGAGTGGACACAGCGAGATCCACACTGCGCCCTGCCTGCCCGTCTCCCGTGGGTGAGTGGACACAGCCAGATCCGCACTGCGCCCTGCCTGCCCGTCTCCCGTGGGTGAGTGGACATAGCCAGATCTGCACTGAGCCTTGCCTGCCCGTCTCCCGTGGGTGAGTGGACACAGCCAGATCCGCACTGCGCCCTGCCTGCCCGTCTCCCGTGGGTGAGTGGACACAGCCGGATCCGCACTGCGCCCTGCCTGCCCGTCTCCCGTGGGTGAGTGGACACAGCCATATCTGCACTGAGCCTTGCCTGCCGGTCTCACTTGGGTGAGTGGACACAGCCAGATCCGCACCGCGCCCTGTCTGACCGCCTGCCGTGGGTGAGTGGACACAGCCAGATCCTTACTGTACCCTGCCTGCCCGTCTGCCGTGGGTCAGTGGACATAGCCAGATCCACACAGCACCGTCTCTGCCCATCTCCCGTGGGTGAGTGGACACAGCTGGATCCGCACTGCGCCCTGCCTGGCCGTCTCCCGTGGGTGAGTGGACACAGCCAGATCCGCACTGCGCCTTGCCTGCCCGACTCACGTTGGTGAGTGGACACAGCCAGATCCGCACTGCGCCCTGCCTGCCCGTCTCCCGTGGGTGAGTGGACACAGCCGGATCCGCACTGCGCCTTGCCTGCCAGTCTCACGTTGGTGAGTGGACACAGCCAGATCCGCACTGCGCCCTGCCTGCCCGTCTCCCTTGGGTGAGTGGACACAGCCAGATCCGAACTGCACCCTGCCTGACCGTCTGCCGTGGGTGAGTGGACACAGCCAGATCTGCACTGCGCCCTGCCTGCCCGTCTGCCGTTGGTCAGTGGACATAGCCATATCCACACAGCACACTCTCTGCCCGTCTCCCGTGGGTGAGTGGACACAGCCAGGTCCACACTGCGCCTTGCCTGCCCGTCTCCCCTGGGTGAGTGGACACAGCCAGATCCGCACTGCGCTCTGCCTGAGCGCCTGCCGTGGGTGAGTGTACACAGCCAGATCCGCACTGCGCCCTGGCTGACGGCATGCTGTGGGTGCGTGGACACAGCCAGATCCGCACTGCACCCTGCCTGACCGCCTGCCGTGGGTGAGTGGACACAGCCAGATCCGCACTGCGCCCTGCCTGTCTGTCTGCCGTGGGTGAGTGGACACAGCCAGATCCGCACTGCGCCCTGCCTGACCGCCTGCCGTGGGTGAGTGGACACAGCCAGATCCGCACTGCGCCCTGCCTGCCCGTCTCCCGTGGGCGAGTGGACACAGCCAGATCCGCACTGCGCCCTGCCTGCCCGTCTGCCGTGGGTGAGTGGACACAGCCAGATCCGCACTGCGCCCTGCCTGCCCGTCTGCCGTGGGTGAGTGGACACAGCCAGATCCGCACTGCGCCCTGCCTGACTGTCTGCCGTGGGTGAGTGGACACAGCGAGATCCGCACTGCGCCCTGCCTGCCCGTCTCCCGTGGGTGAGTGGACACAGCCAGATCCGCACTGCGCCCTGCCTGCCCGTCTTCCGTGGGTGAGTGGACACAGCCAGATCCGCACTGCGCCCTGCCTGCCCGTCTCCCATGGGTGAGTGGACACAGCCATATCCGCACTGAGCCTTGCCTGCCCGTCTCACTTGGGTGAGTGGACACAGCCAGATCCGCACTGCGCCCTGCCTTCCCGTCTCCCGTGGTGAGTGGACACAGCCAGATCCGCACTGCGCCCTGCCTGACCGTCTGCCGTGGGTGAGTGGACACAGCCAGATCCGCACCACGCCCTGTCTTACCGCCTGCCGTGGGTGAGTGGACACAGCCAGATCCGTACTGTACCCTGCCTGCCCGTCTGCCGTGGGTCAGTGGACATAGCCAGATCCACACAGCACCGTCTCTGCCCATCTCCCGTGGGTGAGTGGACACAGCCAGATCCGCACTGCGTCCTGCCTGCCCGTCTCGCGTGGGTGAGTGGACATAGCCAGATCTGCACTGAGCCTTGCCTGCCCGTCTCCCGTGGGTGAGTGGACACAGCCAGATCTTCACTGCGCCCTGCCTGCCCGTCTCCCGTGGGTGAGTGGACACAGCCAGATCCGCACTGCGCCCTGCCTGCCCGTCTCCCGTGGGTGAGTGGACACAGCCGGATCCGCACTGCGTGCTGCCTGCCCGTCTCCCGTGGGTGAGTGGACACAGCCAGATCCGCACTGCGCCCTGCCTGCCCGTCTCCCGTGGGTGAGTGGACACAGCCAGATCCGCACTGCGTCTTGCCTGCCCGTCTTCCGTCAGTGAGTGGACACAGCCAGATCCGACTGCGCCCTGCCTGCCCGTCTCCCGTGGGTAAGTGGACACAGCCAGATCCGCACTGCGCCCTGCCTGCCCGTCTCTCGTGGGCGAGTGGACACAGCCAGATCCGCTCTGCGCCCTGCCTGCCCGTCTGCCGTGGGCGAGTGGACATAGCCAGATCCGCCCGGCGCCCTGCCTGACAGTCTGCCGTGGGTGAGTGGACACAGCCAGATCCGCACTGCGCTCTGCCTGAGCGCCTGCCGTGGGTGAGTGGACACAGCCAGATCCGCACTGCGCCCTGGCTGACCGCATGCTGTGGGTGCGTGGACACAGCCAGATCCGCACTGCGCCCTGCCTGACCGCCTGCCGTGGGTGAGTGGACACAGCCGGATCCGCACTGCGCCCTGCCTGGCCGTCTCCCGTGGGTGAGTGGACACAGCCAGATCCGCACTGCGCCTTGCCTGCCCGACTCACGTTGGTGAGTGGACACAGCCAGATCCGCACTGCGCCCTTCCTGCCCGTCTGCCGTGGGTGAGTGGACACAGCCAGATCCGCACTGCGCCCTGCCTGACCGTCTGCCGTGGGTCAGTGGACACAGCGAGATCCACACTGCGCCCTGCCTGCCCGTCTCCCGTGGGTGAGTGGACACAGCCAGATCCGCACTGCGTCCTGCCTGCCCGTCTCGCGTGGGTGAGTGGACATAGCCAGATCTGCACTGAGCCTTGCCTGCCCGTCTCCCGTGGGTGAGTGGACACAGCCAGATCTGCACTGCGCCCTGCCTGCCCGTCTCCCGTGGGTGAGTGGACACAGCCAGATCCGCACTGCGCCCTGCCTGCCCGTCTCCCGTGGGTGAGTGGACACAGCCGGATCCGCACTGCGTGCTGCCTGCCCGTCTCCCGTGGGTGAGTGGACACAGCCAGATCCGCACTGCGCCCTGCCTGACCGCCTGCCGTGGGTGAGTGGACACAGCCAGATCCGTACTGTACCCTGCCTGCCCGTCTGCCGTGGGTCAGTGGACATAGCCAGATCCACACAGCACCGTCTCTGCCCATCTCCCGTGGGTGAGTGGACACAGCCGGATCCGCACTGCGCCCTGCCTGCCCGTCTCCCGTGGGTGAGTGGACACAGCCAGATCCGCACTGCGCCTTGCCTGCCCGACTCACGTTGGTGAGTGGAGACATCCAGATCCGCACTGCGCCCTGCCTGCCCGTTTCCCGTGGGTGAGTGGACACAGCCAGATCCGCACTGCACCCTGCCTGACCGTCTGCCGTGGGTGAGTGGACACAGCCAGATCTGCACTGCGCCCTGCATTCCCGTCTGCCGTGGGTCAGTGGACATAGCCATATCCACACAGCACACTCTCTGCCCGTCTCCCGTGGGTGAGTGGACACAGCCAGGTCCACACTGCGCCTTGCCTGCCCGTCTCCCCTGGGTGAGTGGACACAGCCAGATCCGCACTGCGCTCTGCCTGAGCGCCTGCCGTGGGTGAGTGGACACAGCCAGATCCGCACTGCGCCCTGGCTGACCGCATGCTGTGGGTGCGTGGACACAGCCAGATCCGCACTGCACCCTGCCTGACCGCCTGCCGTGGGTGAGTGGATACAGCCAGATCCGCACTGCGCCCTGCCTGACCGTCTGCCGTGGGTGAGTGGACACAGCCAGATCCGCACTGCGCCCTGCCTGACCGCCTGCCGTGGGTGAGTGGACACAGCCAGATCCGCACTGCGCCCTGCCTGCCCGTCTCCCGTGGGCGAGTGGACACAGCCAGATCCGCACTGCGCCCTGCCTGCCCGTCTCCCGTGGGTGAGTGGACACAGCCAGATCCGCACTGCGCCCAGCCTGCCCGTCTCCCGTGGGTGAGTGGACACAGCCAGATCCGCACTGCGCCCTGCCTGCCCGTCTCCCGTGGGTGAGTGGACACAGCCAGATCCGCACTGCGTCTTGCCTGCCCGTCTTCCGTCAGTGAGTGGACACAGCCAGATCCGACTGCGCCCTGCCTGCCCGTCTCCCGTGGGTAAGTGGACACAGCCAGATCCGCACTGCGCCCTGCCTGGCCGTCTCCCGTGGGTGAGTGGACACAGCCAGATCCGCACTGCGCCTTGCCTGCCCGACTCACGTTGGTGAGTGGACACAGCCAGATACGCACTGCGCCCTGCCTGCCCATCTCCCGTGGGTGAGTGGACACAGCGAGATCCGCACTGCGCCCTGCCTGACCGTCTGCCGTGGGTGAGTGGACACAGCGAGATCCACACTGCGCCCTGCCTGCCCGTCTCCCGTGGGTGAGTGGACACAGCCAGATCCGCACTGCGCCCTGCCTGACCATCTGCCGTGGGTGAGTGGACACAGCGAGATCCACACTGCGCCCTGCCTGCCCGTCTCCCGTGGGCGAGTGGACACAGCCAGATCCGCACTGCGCCCTGCCTGCCCGTCTCCCGTGGGTGAGTGGACATAGCCAGATCTGCACTGAGCCTTGCCTGCCCGTCTCCCGTGGGTGAGTGAACACAGCCAGATCCGCACTGCGCCCTGCCTGCCCGTCTCCCGTGGGTGAGTGGACACAGCCAGATCCGCACTGCGCCCTGCCTGCCCGTCTCCCGTAGGTGAGTGGACACAGCCAGATCCGCACTGCGCCCTGCTGCCCGTCTCCCGTGGGTGAGTGGAGACAGCCAGATCCGCACTGCGTCTTGCCTGCCCGTCTTCTGTCAGTGAGTGGACACAGCCAGAACCGCACTGCGCCCTGCCTGCCCGTCTGCCGTGGGTGTGTGGACACAGCCAGATCCGCACTGCACCCTGTCTGACCGTCTGACGTGGGTGAGTGGACACAGCCAGATCCGCACTGCGCCCCGCCTGCCCGTCTGCCGTTGGCGAGTGGAAACAGCCAGATCCGCACTGCGCCCTGCCTGCCCGTCTGACGTGGGTCAGTGGACATAGCCAGATCCACACAGCACAGTCTCTGCCCATCTCCCGTGGGTGAGTGGACACAGCCAGATCCGCAGTGCGCCCTGGCTGACCGCATGCTGTGGGTGCGTGGACACAGCCAGATCCGCACTGCGCCCTGCCTGACCGCCTGCCGTGGGTGAGTGGACACAGCCAGATCCGCACTGCGCCCTGCCTGACCGTCTGCCGTGGGTGAGTGGACACAGCCAGATCCGCACTGCGCCCTGCCTGACCGCCTGCCGTGGGTGAGTGGACACAGCCAGATCCGCACTGCGCCCTGCCTGCCCGTCTCCCGTGGGCGAGTGGACACAGCCAGATCCGCACTGCGCCCTGCCTGCCCGTCTGCCGTGGGTGAGTGGACACAGCCAGATCCGCACTGCGCCCTGCCTGACCGTCTGCCATGGGTGAGTGGACACAGCCAGATCCGCACTGCGCCCTGCCTTCCCATCTCCCGTGGGTGAGTGGACACAGCCAGATCAGCACTGCGCCCTGCCTGCCCGTCTCCCGTGGGTGAGTGGACACAGCCAGATCCGCACTGCGCCCTGCCTGCCCGTCTCCCGTGGGCGAGTGGACACAGCCAGATCCGCACTGCGCCTTGCCTGCCCGTCTCCCGTGGGTGAGTGGACACAGCCAGATACGCACTGCGCCCTGCCTGCCCGTCTCCCGTGGGTGAGTGGACACAACCAGATCCGCACTGCGCCCTGCCTGCCCGTCTCCCGTGGGTGAGTGGACACAGCCAGATCCGCACTGCGCCCTGCCTGCCCGTCTCCCGTGGGTGAGTGGACACAGCCAGTTCCGCACTGCGCCCTGCCTACCCATCTCCCGTGGGTGAGTGGACACAGTCAGATCCGCATTGTACCCTGCCTGCCCGTCTCCCGTGGGCGAGTGGACACAGCCAGATCCGCACTGCGCCTTGCCTGCCCGTCTCCCGTGGGCGGGTGGACACAGCCAGATCCGCACTGCGCCCTGCCTGCCCGTCTCCCGTGGGCGAGTCGACACAGCCAGATCCGCACTGCGCCCTGCCTGCCCGTCTGCCGTGGGTCATTGGACATAGCCAGATCCACACAGCACCGTCTCTGCCCGTCTCCCATGGGTGAGTGGACACAGCCAGATCCGCACTGCGCCTTGCCTGCCCATCTCCAGTGGGTGAGTGGACACAGCCAGATCCGCACTGCGCCCTGCCTGCCCGTCTCCCGTGGGAGAGTGGACACAGCCAGATACGCACTGCGCCCTGCCTGACCGTCTGCCATGCGTGAGTGGACACAGCCAGATCCGCACTGCGCCCTGCCTGACCGTCTGCCGTGGGTGAGTGGACACAGCCAGATCCGCACTGCGCCCTGCCTGACCGCCTGCCGTGGGTGAGGGGACACAGCCAGATCCGCACTGCGCCCTGCCTGACCGCCTGCCGTGGGCGAGTGGACACAGCCAGATCCGCACTGCGCCCTGCCTGCCCGTCTGCCGTGGGTGAGTGGACACAGCCAGATCCTCACTGCGCCCTGCCTGACCGTCTGCCGTGGGTGAGTGGACACAGCCAGATCCGTACTGTACCCTGCCTGCCCATCTGCCGTGGGTCAGTGGACATAGCCAGATCCACACAGCACCGTCTCTGCCCATCTCCCGTGGGTGAGTGGACACAGCCGGATCCGCACTGCGCCCTGCCTGCCCGTCTCCCGTGGGTGAGTGGACACAGCCAGATCCGCACTGCGCCTTGCCTGCCCGAATCACGTTGGTGAGTGGACACAGCCAGATCCGCACTGCGCCCTGCCTACCCGTCTCCCGTGGGTGAGTGGACACAGCCAGATCCGCACTGCACCCTGCCTGACCGTCTGCCGTGGGTGAGTGGACACAGCCAGATCTGCACTGCGCCCTGCCTGCCCGTCTGCCGTGGGTCAGTGGACATAGCCATATCCACACAGCACACTCTCTGCCCGTCTCCCGTGGGTGAGTGGACACAACCAGGTCCACACTGCGCCTTGCCTGCCCGTCTCCCCTGGGTGAGTGGACACAGCCAGACCCGCACTGCGCTCTGCCTGAGCGCCTGCCGTGGGTGAGTGGACACAGCCAGATCCGCACTGCGCCCTGGCTGACCGCATGCTGTGGGTGCGTGGACACAGCCAGATCCGCACTGCACCCTGCATGACCGCCTGCCGTGGGTGAGTGGACACAGCCAGATCCGCACTGCGCCCTGCCTGACCGTCTGCCGTGGGTGAGTGGACACAGCCAGATCCGCACTGCGCCCTGCCTGACCGCCTGCCGTGGGTTAGTGGACACAGCCAGATCCGCATTGCGCCCTGCCTGCCCGTCTCCCGTGGGCGAGTCGACACAGCCAGATCCGCACTGCGCCCTGCCTGCCCGTCTGCCGTGGGTCAGTGGACATAGCCAGATCCACACAGCACCGTCTCTGCCCGTCTCCCGAGGGCGAGTGTACACAGCCAGATCCGCACTGCGCCCTGCCTGCCCGTCTCCCGTGGGCGAGTCGACACAGCCAGATCCGCACTGCGCCCTGCCTGCCCGTCTGCCGTGGGTCAGTGGACATAGCCAGTTCCACACAGCACCGTCTCTGCCCGTCTCCCGTGGGTAAGTGGACACAGCCAGATCCGCACTGCGCCCTGCCTGCCCGTCTCCCGTGGGCGAGTGGACACAGCCAGATCCGCACAGCGCCCTGCCTGCCCGTCTGCCGTGGGCGAGTGGACATAGCCAGATCCGCACGGCGCCCTGCCTGACAGTCTGCCGTGGGTGAGTGGACATAGCCAGATCCGCACTGCGCTCTGCCTGAGCGCCTGCCGTGGGTGAGTGGACACAGCCAGGTCTGCACTGCGCCCTGGCTGACCGCATGCCGTGGGTGAGTGGACACAGCCAGATCCGCACTGCGCCCTGCCTGACCGTCTGCGGTGGGTGAGTGGACACAGCCAGATCCGCACTGCGCCCTGCCTGACCGCCTGCCGTGGGTGAGTGGACACAGCCAGATCCGCACTGCGCCCTGCCTGCCCGTCTCCCGTGGGCGAGTCGACACAGCCAGATCCGCACTGCGCCCTGCCTGCCCGTCTGCCGTGGGTCAGTGGACATAGCCAGATCCACACAGCACCGTCTCTGCCCGTCTCCCGTGGGCGAGTGGACACAGCCAGATCCGCACTGCGCCCTGCCTGCCCGTCTCCCGTGGGCGAGTCGACACAGCCAGATCCGCACTGCGCCCTGCCTGCCCGTCTGCCGTGGGTCAGTGGACATAGCCAGATCCACACAGCACCGTCTCTGCCCGTCTCCAGTGGGTGAGTGGACACAGCCAGATCCGCACTGCGCCTTGCCTGCCCATCTCCCGTGGGTGAGTGGACACAGCCAGATCCGCACTGCCCCCTGCCTGCCCGTCTCCCGTGGGAGAGTGGACACAGCCAGATCCGCACTGCGCCCTGCCTGACCGTCTGCCGTGCGTGAGTGGACACAGCCAGATCCGAACTGCCCCCGCCTGACCGCCTGCCGTGGGTGAGTGGACACAGCCAGATCCGCACTGCGCCCTGCCTGACTGCCTGCCGTGGGTGAGTGGACACAGCCAGATCCGTACTGCGCCCTGCCTTCCCGTCTCCCGTGGGTGAGTGGACACAGCCAGATCCGCACTGTGCCCAGCCTGCCCGTCTCCCGTGGGTGAGTGGACACAGCCAGATCCGCACTGCGTCTTGCCTGCCCATCTTCCGTCAGTGAGTGGACACAGCCAGATCAGACTGCGCCCTGCCTGCCCGTCTCCCGTGGGTAAGTGGACACAGCCAGATCCGCACTGCGCCCTGCCTGCCCGTCTCCCGTGGGCGAGTGGACACAGCCAGATCCGCACTGCGCCCTGCCTGCCCGTCTGCCGTGGGCGAGTGGACATAGCCAGATCCGCACGGCGCCCTGCCTGACAGTCTGCCGTGGGTGAGTGGACACTGCCAGATCCGCACTGCGCTCTGCCTGAGCGCCTGCCGTGGGTGAGTGGACACAGCCAGATCCGCACTGCGCCCTGGCTGACCGCATGCTGTGGGTGCGTGGACACAGCCAGATCCGCACTGCGCCCTGCCTGACCGCCTGCCGTCGGTGAGTGGACACAGCCAGATCCGCACTGCGCCCTGCCTGACCGTCTGCCGTGGGTGAGTGGACACAGCCAGATCCGACTGCGCCCTGCCTGCCCGTCTCCCGTGGGTAAGTGGACACAGCCAGATCCGCACTGCGCCCTGCCTGCCCGTCTCCCGTGGGCGAGTGGACACAGCCAGACCCGCACTGCGCCCTGCCTGCCCGTCTGCCGTGGGTGAGTGGACACAGCCAGATCCGCACTGCGCCCTGCCTGACCGTCTGCCGTGGGTGAGTGGACACAGCGAGATCCGCACTGCGCCCTGCCTGCCCGTCTCCCGTGGGTGAGTGGACACAGCCAGATCCGCACTGCGCCCTGCCTGCCCGTCTCCCGTGGGAGAGTGGACACAGCCAGATCCGCACTGCGCCCTGCCTGACCGTCTGCCGTGCGTGAGTGGACACAGCCAGATCCGCACTGCGCCCTGCCTGACCGCCTGCCGTGGGTGAGTGGACACAGCCAGATCCGCACTGCGCCCTGCCTGACTGCCTGCCGTGGGTGAGTGGACACAGCCAGATCCGTACTGCGCCCAGCCTTCCCGTCTCCCGTGGGTGAGTGGACACAGCCAGATCCGCACTGCGCCCAGCCTGCCCGTCTCCCGTGGGTGAGTGGACACAGCCAGATCCGCACTGCGCCCTGCCTGCCCGTCTCCCGTGGGTGAGTGGACACAGCCAGATCCGCACTGCGTCTTGCCTGCCCGTCTTCCGTCAGTGGGTGGACACAGCCAGATCCGACTGCGCCCTGCCTGCCCGTCTCCCGTGGGTAAGTGGACACAGCCAGATCCGCACTGCGCCCTGCCTGCCCCTCTCCCGTGGGCGAGTGGACACAGCCAGATCCGCACTGCGCCCTGCCTGCCCGTCTGCCGTGGGCGAGTGGACATAGCCAGATCCGCACGGCGCCCTGCCTGACAGTCTGCCGTGGGTGAGTGGACACAGCCAGATCCGCACTGCGCCCTGCCTGCTCGTCTGCCGTGGGTGAGTGGACACAGCCAGATCCGCACTGCGCCCTGCCTGCCCGTCTGCCGTGGGTGAGTGGACACAGCCAGATCCGCACTGCGCCCTGCCTGCCCGTCTGCCGTGGGTGAGTGGACACAGCCAGATCCGCACTGCGCCCTGCCTGCCCGTCTGCCGTTGGCGAGTGGAAACAGCCAGATCCGCACTGCGCCCTGCCTGCCCGTCTCCCGTGGGTGAGTGGACACAGCCGTATCCGCACTGCGTGCTGCCTGCCCGTCTCCCGTGGGTGAGTGGACACAGCCAGATCCGCACTGCGCCCTGCCTGACCGTCTGCCGTGGGTGAGTGGACACAGCCAGATCCGCACCGCGCCCTGTCTGACCGCCTGCCGTGGGTGAGTGGACACAGCCAGATCCGTACTGTACCCTGCCTGCCCGTCTGCCGTGGGTCAGTGGACATAGCCAGATCCACACAGCACCGTCTCTGCCCATCTCCCGTGGGTGAGTGGACACAGCTGGATCCGCACTGCGCCCTGCCTGGCCGTCTCCCGTGGGTGAGTGGACACAGCCAGATCCGCACTGCGCCTTGCCTGCCCGACTCACGTTGGTGAGTGGACACAGCCAGATCCGCACTGCGCCCTGCCTGCCCGTCTCCCGTGGGTGAGTGGACACAGCCAGATCCGCAATGCACCCTGGCTGACCGCATGCTGTGGGTGCGTGGACACAGCCAGATCCGCACTGCACCCTGCCTGACCGCCTGCCGTGGGTGAGTGGACACAGCCAGATCCGCACTGCGCCCTGCCTGACCGTCTGCCGTGGGTGAGTGGACACAGCCAGATCCGCACTGCGCCCTGCCTGACCGCCTGCCGTGGGTGAGTGGACACAGCCAGATCCGCACTGCGCCCTGCCTGCCCGTTTCACGTGGGTGAGTGGACACAGCCAGATCTGCACTGCGCCCTGCCTGCCCGTCTCCCGTGGTGAGTGGACACAGCCAGATCCGCACTGCACCCTGTCTGACCGTCTGACGTGGGTGAGTGGACACAGCCAGATCCGCACTGCGCCCTGCCTGCCCGTCTGCCGTTGGCGAGTGGAAACAGCCAGATCCGCACTGCGCCCTGCCTGCCCGTCTCACGTGGGTGAGTGCACACAGCCGGATCCGCACTGTGTGCTGCCTGCCCGTCTCCCGTGGGTGAGTGGACACAGCCAGATCCGCACTGCGCCCTGCCTGACCGTCTGCCGTGGGTGAGTGGACACAGCCAGATCCGCACTGCGCCTTGCGTGCCCATCTCCCGTGGGTGAGTGGACACAGCCAGATCCGCACTGCGCCCTGCCTGCCCGTCTCCCGTGGGAGAGTGGACACAGCCAGATCCGCACTGCGCCCTGCCTGACCGTCTGCCGTGCGTGAGTGGACACAGCGAGATCCGCACTGCGCCCTGCCTGACCGCCTGCCGTGGGTGAGTGGACACAGCCAGATCCGCACTGCGCCCTGCCTGACTGCCTGCCCTGGGTGAGTGGACACAGCCAGATCCGTTCTGCGCCCTGCCTTCCCGTCTCACGTGGGTGAGTGGACACAGCCAGATCCGCACTGCGCCCAGCCTGCCCGTCTCCCGTGGGTGAGTGGACACAGCCAGATCCGCACTGCGCCCTGCCTGCCCGTCTCCCGTGGGTGAGTGGACACAGCCAGATCCGCACTGCGTCTTGCCTGCCCGTCTTCCGTCAGTGAGTGGACACAGCCAGATCCGACTGCGCCCTGCCTGCCCGTCTCCCGTGGGTAAGTGGACACAGCCAGATCCGCACTGCGCCCTGCCTGCCCGTCTCCCGTGGGCGAGTGGACACAGCCAGATCCGCACTGCGGCCTGCCTGCCCGTCTGCCGTGGGCGAGTGGACATAGCCAGATCCGCACGGCGCCCTGCCTGACAGTCTGCCGTGGGTGAGTGGACACAGCCAGATCCGCACTGCGCTCTGCCTCAGCGCCTGCCGTGGGTGAGTGGACACAGCCAGATCCGCACTGCGCCCTGGCTGACCGCATGCTGTGGGTGCGTGGACACAGCCAGATCCGCACTGCGCCCTGCCTGACCGCCTGCCGTGGGTGAGTGGACACAGCCAGATCCGCACTGCGCCCTGCCTGACCGTCTGCCGTGGGTGAGTGGACACAGCCAGATCCGCACTGCGCCCTGCCTGACCGCCTGCCGTGGGTAAGTGGACACAGCCAGATCCGCACTGCGCCCTGCCTACCCATCTCCCGTGGGCGAGTGGACACAGCCAGATCCGCACTGCGCCCTGCCTGCCCGTCTGCCGTGGGTGAGTGGACACAGCCAGATCCGCACTGCGCCCTGCCTGACTGTCTGCCGTGGGTGAGTGGACACAGCGAGATCTGCACTGCGCCCTGCCTGCCCGTCTCCCGTGGGTGAGTTGACACAGCCAGATCCGCACTGCGCCCTGCCTTCCCGTCTCCCGTGGGTGAGTGGACACAGCCAGATCCGCACTGCGCCCAGCCTGCCCGTCTCCCGTGGGTGAGTGGACACAGCCAGATCCGCACTGCGCCCTGCCTGCCCGTCTCCCGTGGGTGAGTGGACACAGCCAGATCCGCACTGCGCCCTGCCTGCTCGTCTGCCGTGGGTGAGTGGACACAGCCAGATCCGCACTGCGCCCTGCCTGCCCGTCTGCCGTGGGTGAGTGGACACAGCCAGATCCGCATTGCGCCCTGCCTGACCGTCTACCGTGGGTGAGTGGACACAGCGAGATCCACACTGCGCCCTGCCTGTCCGTCTCCCGTGGGTGAGTGGACACAGCCAGATCCGCACTTCGCCCTGCCTGCCCGTCTCCCGTGGGTGAGTGGACATAGCCAGATCTGCACTGAGCCTTGCCTGCCCGTCTCCCGTGGGTGAGTGTACACAGCCAGATCCGCACTTCGCCCTGCCTGCCCGTCTCCCGTGGGTGAGTGGACATAGCCAGATCTGCACTGAGCCTTGCCTGCCCGTCTCCCGTGGGTGAGTGGACACAGCCAGATCCGCACTGCGCCCTGCCTGCCCGTCTGCCGTTGGCGAGTGGAAACAGCCAGATCCGCACTGCGCCCTGCCTGCCCGTCTCCCGTGGGTGAGTGGACACAGCCGTATCCGCACTGCGTGCTGCCTGCCCGTCTCCCGTGGGTGAGTGGACACAGCCAGATCCGCACTGCGCCCTGCCTGACCGTCTGCCGTGGGTGAGTGGACACAGCCAGATCCGCACCGCGCCCTGTCTGACCGCCTGCCGTGGGTGAGTGGACACAGCCAGATCCATACTGTACCCTGCCTGCCCGTCTGCCGTGGGTCAGTGGACATAGCCAGATCCACACAGCACCGTCTCTGCCCATCTCCCGTGGGTGAGTGGACACAGCCGGATCCGCACTGCGCCCTGCCTGGCCGTCTCCCGTGGGTGAGTGGACACAGCCAGATCCGCACTGCGCCTTGCCTGCCCGACTCACGTTGGTGAGTGGACACAGCCAGATCCGCACTGCGCCCTGCCTGCCCGTCTCCCGTGGGTGAGTGGACACAGCCAGATCCGCACTGCACCCTGCCTGCCCGTCTGCCGTGGGTGAGTGGACACAGCCAGATCTGCACTGCGCCCTGCCTGCCCGTCTGCCGTGGGTCAGTGGACATAGCCATATCCACACAGCACACTCTCTGCCCGTCTCCCGTGGGTGAGTGGACACAGCCAGGTCCACACTGCGCCTTGCCTGCCCGTCTCCCCTGGGTGAGTGGACACAGCCAGATCCGCACTGCGCTCTGCCTGAACGCCTGCCCTGGGTGAGTGGACACAGCCAGATCCGCACTGCGCCCTGGCTGACCGCATGCTGTGGGTGCGTGGACACAGCCAGATCCGCACTGCACCCTGCCTGACCGCCTGCCGTGGGTGAGTGGACACAGCCAGATCCGCACTGCGCCCTGCCTGACCGTCTGCCGTGGGTCAGTGGACACAGCCAGATCCGCACTGCGCCCTGCCTGACCGCCTGCCGTGGGTGAGTGGACACAGCCAGATCCGCACTGCGCCCTGCCTGCCCGTCTCACGTGGGTGAGTGGACACAGCCAGATCTGCACTGCGCCCTGCCTGCCCGTCTCCCGTGGTGAGTGGACACAGCCAGATCCGCACTGCACCCTGTCTGACCGTCTGACGTGGGTGAGTGGACACAGCCAGATCCGCACTGCGCCCTGCCTGCCCGTCTGCCGTTGGCGAGTGGAAACAGCCAGATCCGCACTGCGCCCTGCCTGCCCGTCTCACGTGGGTGAGTGCACACAGCCGGATCCGCACTGTGTGCTGCCTGCCCGTCTCCCGTGGGTGAGTGGACACAGCCAGATCCGCACTGCGCCCTGCCTGACCGTCTGCCGTGGGTGAGTGGACACAGCCAGATCCGCACTACGCCTTGCCTGCCCATCTCCCGTGGGTGAGTGGACACAGCCAGATCCGCACTGCGCCCTGCCTGCCCGTCTCCCGTGGGAGAGTGGACACAGCCAGATCCGCACTGCGCCCTGCCTGACCGTCTGCCGTGCGTGAGTGGACACAGCCAGATCCGCACTGCGCCCTGCCTGACCGCCTGCCGTGAGTGAGTGGACACAGCCAGATCCGCACTGCGCCCTGCCTGACTGCCTGCCCTGGGTGAGTGGACACAGCCAGATCCGTTCTGCGCCCTGCCTTCCCGTCTCACGTGGGTGAGTGGACACAGCCAGATCCGCACTGCGCCCAGCCTGCCCGTCTCCCGTGGGTGAGTGGACACAGCCAGATCCGCACTGCGCCCTGCCTGCCCGTCTCCCGTGGTGAGTGGACACAGCCAGATCCGCACTGCACACTGTCTGACCGTCTGACGTGGGTGAGTGGACACAGCCAGATCCGCACTGCGCCCCGCCTGCCCGTCTGCCGTGGGTGAGTGGACACAGCCAGATCTGCACTGCGCCCTGCCTGCCCGTCTGCCGTGGGTCAGTGGACATAGCCATATCCACACAGCACACTCTCTGCCCGTCTCCCGTGGGTGAGTGGACACAGCCAGGTCCACACTGCGCCTTGCCTGCCCGTCTCCCCTGGGTGAGTGGACACAGCCAGATCCGCACTGCGCTCTGCCTGAACGCCTGCCCTGGGTGAGTGGACACAGCCAGATCCGCACTGCGCCCTGGCTGACCGCATGCTGTGGGTGCGTGGACACAGCCAGATCCGCACTGCACCCTGCCTGACCGCCTGCCGTGGGTGAGTGGACACAGCCAGATCCGCACTGCGCCCTGCCTGACCGTCTGCCGTGGGTCAGTGGACACAGCCAGATCCGCACTGCGCCCTGCCTGACCGCCTGCCGTGGGTGAGTGGACACAGCCAGATCCGCACTGCGCCCTGCCTGCCCGTCTCACGTGGGTGAGTGGACACAGCCAGATCTGCACTGCGCCCTGCCTGCCCGTCTCCCGTGGTGAGTGGACACAGCCAGATCCGCACTGCACCCTGTCTGACCGTCTGACGTGGGTGAGTGGACACAGCCAGATCCGCACTGCGCCCTGCCTGCCCGTCTGCCGTTGGCGAGTGGAAACAGCCAGATCCGCACTGCGCCCTGCCTGCCCGTCTCACGTGGGTGAGTGCACACAGCCGGATCCGCACTGTGTGCTGCCTGCCCGTCTCCCGTGGGTGAGTGGACACAGCCAGATCCGCACTGCGCCCTGCCTGACCGTCTGCCGTGGGTGAGTGGACACAGCCAGATCCGCACTACGCCTTGCCTGCCCATCTCCCGTGGGTGAGTGGACACAGCCAGATCCGCACTGCGCCCTGCCTGCCCGTCTCCCGTGGGAGAGTGGACACAGCCAGATCCGCACTGCGCCCTGCCTGACCGTCTGCCGTGCGTGAGTGGACACAGCCAGATCCGCACTGCGCCCTGCCTGACCGCCTGCCGTGAGTGAGTGGACACAGCCAGATCCGCACTGCGCCCTGCCTGACTGCCTGCCCTGGGTGAGTGGACACAGCCAGATCCGTTCTGCGCCCTGCCTTCCCGTCTCACGTGGGTGAGTGGACACAGCCAGATCCGCACTGCGCCCAGCCTGCCCGTCTCCCGTGGGTGAGTGGACACAGCCAGATCCGCACTGCGCCCTGCCTGCCCGTCTCCCGTGGTGAGTGGACACAGCCAGATCCGCACTGCACACTGTCTGACCGTCTGACGTGGGTGAGTGGACACAGCCAGATCCGCACTGCGCCCCGCCTGCCCGTCTGCCGTTGGCGAGTGGAAACAGCCAGATCCGCACTGCGCCCTGCCTGCCCGTCTCCCGTGTGTGAGTGGACACAGCCGGATCCGCACTGCGTGCTGCCTGCCCGTCTCCCGTGGGTGAGTGGACACAGCCAGATCCGCACTGCGCCCTGCCTGACCGTCTGCCGTGGGTGAGTGGACACAGCCAGATCCGTACTGTACCCTGCCTGCCCGTCTGCCGTGGGTCAGTGGACATAGCCAGATCCACACAGCACCGTCTCTGCCCATCTCCCGTGGGTGAGTGGACACAGCTGTATCTGCACTGCACCCTGCCTGTCCGTCTCCCGTGGGTGAATGGACACAGCCAGATCCGCACTGCGCCTTGCCTGCCCGACTCACGTTGGTGAGTGGACACAGCCATATCCGCACTGCGCCCTGCCTGCCCGTCTCCCGTGGGTGAGTGGACACAGCCAGATCCGCACTGCACCCTGCCTGACCGTCTGCCGTGGGTGAGTGGACACAGCCAGATCTGCACTGCGCCCTGCCTGCCCGTCTGCCGTGGGTCAGTGGACATAGCCATATCCACACAGCACACTCTCTGCCCGTCTACCGTGGGTGAGTGGACACAGCCAGGTCCACACTGCGCCTTGCCTGCCCGTCTCCCCTGGGTGAATGGACACAGCCAGATCCGCACTGCGCTCTGCCTGAGCGCCTGCCCTGGGTGAGTGGACACAGCCAGATCCGCACTACGCCCTGGCTGACCGCATTCTGTGGGTGTGTGGACACAGCCAGATCCGCACTGCGCCCTGCCTGACCGTCTGCCGTGGGTTAGTGGACACAGCCAGATCCGCACTGCGCCCTGCCTGACCGCCTGCCGTGGGTGAGTGGACACAGCCAGATCCGCACTGCGCCCTGCCTGCCCGTCTCCCGTGGGCGAGTGGACACAGCCAGATCCGCACTGCGCCTTGCCTGCCCGACTGACGTTGGTGAGTGGACACAGCCAGATCCGCACTGCGCCCTGCCTGCCCGTCTCCCGTGGGTGAGTGGACACAGCCAGATCCGCACTGAACCCTGCCTGCCCGTCTGCCGTGGGTGAGTGGACACAGCCAGATCTGCACTGCGCCCTGCCTGCCCGTCTGCCGTGGGTGAGTGGACACAGCCAGATCCGCACTGCGCCCTGCCTGACCGTCTGCCGTGGGTGAGTGGACACAGCGAGATCCACACTGCGCCCTGCCTGCCCGTCTCCCGTGGGTGAGTGGACACAGCCAGATCCGCACTGCGCCCTGCCTGCCCGTCTCCCATGGGTGAGTGGACACAGCCATATCCGCACTGAGCCTTGCCTGCCCGTCTCCCGTGGGTGAGTGGACACAGCCAGATCCGCACTGCGCCCTGCCTGCCCGTCTCCCGTGGTGAGTGGACACAGCCAGATCCGCACTGCACCCTGTCTGACCGTCTGACGTGGGTGAGTGGACACAGCCAGATCCGCACTGCGCCCTGCCTGCCCGTCTGCCGTTGGCGAGTGGAAACAGCCTGATCCGCACTGCGTGCTGCCTGCCCGTCTCCCGTGGGTGAGTGGACACAGCCAGATCCGCACTGCGCCCTGCCTGACCGTCTGCCGTGTGTGAGTGGACACAGCCTGATCTGCACCGCGCCCTGTCTGACCGCCTGCCGTGGGTGAGTGGACACAGCCAGATCCGTAGTGTACCCTGCCTGCCCGTCTGCCGTGGGTCAGTGGACATAGCCAGATCCACAGAGCACCGTCTCTGCCCATCTCCCGTGGGTGAGTGGACACAGCTGGATCCGCACTGCGCCCTGCCTGGCCGTCTCCCGTGGGTGAGTGGACACAGCCAGATCCGCACTGCGCCTTGCCTGCCCGACTGACGTTGGTGAGTGGACACAGCCAGATCCGCACTGCGCCCTGCCTGCCCGTCTCCCGTGGGTGAGTGGACACAGCCAGATCCGCACTGAACCCTGCCTGCCCGTCTGCCGTGGGTGAGTGGACACAGCCAGATCTGCACTGCGCCCTGCCTGCCCATCTGCCGTGGGTCAGTGGACATAGCCATATCCACACAGCACACTCTCTGCCCGTCTCCCGTGGTCGAGTGTACACAGCCAGGTCCACACTGCGCCTTGCATGCCCGTCTCCCCTGGGTGAGTGGACACAGCCAGATCCGCACTGCGCTCTGCCTGAGCGCCTGCCGTGGGTGAGTGGACACAGCCAGATCCGCACTGCGCCCTGGCTGACCGCATGCTGTGGGTGCGTGGACACAGCCAGATCCGCACTGCGCCCTGCCTGACCGTCTGCCGTGGGTGAGTGGACACAGCCAGATCCGCACTGCGCCCTGCCTGACCGCCTGCCGTGGGTGAGTGGTCACAGCCAGATCCGCACTGCGCCCTGCCTGCCCGTCTCCCGTGGGCGAGTGGACACAGCCAGATCCGCACTGCGCCCTGCCTGCCCGTCTCCCGTGGGCGAGTGGACACAGCCAGATCCGCACTGCGCCCAGCCTACCCGTCTCCCGTTGGTGAGTGGACACAGCCAGATCCGCACTGCGCCCTGCCTGCCCGTCTCCCGTGGGTGAGTGGACACAGCCAGATCCGCACTGCGTCTTGCCTGCCCGTCTTCCGTCAGTGAGTGGACACAGCCAGATCCGCACTGCGCCTTGCCTGCCCGACTCACGTTGGTGAGTGGACACAGCCAGATCCGCACTGCGCCCAGCCTGCCCGTCTCCCGTGGGTGAGTGGACACAGCCAGATCCGCACTGCGCCCTGCCTGCCCGTCTCCCGTGGGTGAGTGGACACAGCCAGATCCGCACTGCGCCCTGCCTGCTCGTCTGCCGTGGGTGAGTGGACACAGCCAGATCCGCACTGCGCCCTGCCTGCCCGTCTGCCGTGGGTGAGTGGACACAGCCAGATCCGCATTGCGCCCTGCCTGACCGTCTGCCGTGGGTGAGTGGACACAGCGAGATCCACACTGCGCCCTGCCTGCCCGTCTCCCGTGGGTGAGTGGACACAGCCAGATCCGCACTGCGCCCTGCCTGCCCGTCTCCCGTGGGTGAGTGGACATAGCCAGATCTGCACTGAGCCTTGCCTGCCCGTCTCCCGTGGGTGAGTGGACACAGCCAGATCCGCACTGCGCCCTGCCTGCCCGTCTGCCGTTGGCGAGTGGAAACAGCCAGATTCGCACTGCGTGCTGCCTGCCCGTCTCCCGTGGGTGAGTGGACACAGCCGTATCCGCACTGCGCCCTGCCTGACCGTCTGCCGTGGGTGAGTGGACACAGCCAGATCCGCACCGCGCCCTGTCTGACCGCCTGCCGTGGGTGAGTGGACACAGCCAGATCCGTACTGTACCCTGCGTGCCCGTCTGCCGTGGGTCAGTGGACATAGCCAGATCCACACAGCACCGTCTCTGCCCATCTCCCGTGGGTGAGTGGACACAGCTGGATTCGCACTGCGCCCTGCCTGGCCGTCTCCCGTGGGTGAGTGGACATAGCCAGATCCGCACTGCGCCTTGCCTGCCCGACTCACGTTGGTGAGTGGACACAGCCAGATCCGCACTGCGCCCTGCCTGCCCGTCTCCCGTGGGTGAGTGGACACAGCCAGATCCGCACTGCACCCTGCCTGACCGTCTGCCGTGGGTGAGTGGACACAGCAAGATCTGAACTGCGCCCTGCCTGCCCGTCTGCCGTGGGTCAGTGGACATAGCCATATCCACACAGCACACTCTCTGCCCGTCTCCCGTGGGTGAGTGGACACAGCCAGGTCCACAGTGCGCCTTGCCTGCCCGTCTCCCCTGGGTGAGTGGACACAGCCAGATCCGCACTGCGCTCTGCCTGAGCGCCTGCCGTGGGTGAGTGGACACAGCCAGATCCGCACTGCGCCCTGGCTGACCGCATGCTGTGGGTGCGTGGACACAGCCAGATCTGCACTGCGCCCTGCCTGCCCGTCTGCCGTGGGTCAGTGGACATAGCCATATCCACACAGCACACTCTCTGCCCGTCTCCTGTGGGTGAGTGGACACAGCCAGGTCCACACTGCGCCTTGCCTGCCCGTCTCCCCTGGGTGAATGGACACAGCCAGATCCGCACTGCGCTCTGCCTGAGCGCCTGCCGTGGGTGAGTGGACACAGCCAGATCCGCACTGCGCCCTGGCTGACCGCATTCTGTGGGTGTGTGGACACAGCCAGATCCGCACTGCACCCTGCCTGACCGCCTGCCGTGGGTGAGTGGACACAGCCAGATCCGCACTGCGCCCTGCCTGACCGTCTGCCGTGGGTGAGTGGACACAGCCAGATCCGCACTGCGCCCTGCCTGACCGCCTGCCGTGGGTGAGTGGACACAGCCAGATCCGCACTGCGCCCTGCCTGCCCGTCTCCCGTGGGCGAGTGGACACAGCCAGATCCGCACTGCGCCCTGCCTGCCCGTCTGCCGTGGGTGAGTGGACACAGCCAGATCCGCACTGCGCCCTGCCTGACCGTCTGCCGTGGGTGAGTGGACACAGCGAGATCCGCACTGCGCCCTGCCTGCCAGTCTCCCGTGGGTGAGTGGACACAGCCAGATCCGCACTGCGCCCTGCCTTCCCGTCTCCCGTGGGTGAGTGGACACAGCCAGATCCGCACTGCGCCCAGCCTGCCCGTCTCCCGTGGGTGAGTGGACACAGCCAGATCCGCACTGCGCCCTGCCTGCCCGTCTCCCGTGGGTGAGTGGACACAGCCAGATCCGCACTGCGTCTTGCCTGCCCGTCTTCCGTCAGTGATTGGACACAGCCAGATCCGCACTGCGCCCTGCCTGCCCGTCTGCCGTGGGTGAGTGGACACAGCCAGATCCGCACTGCGCCCTGCCTGACCGTCTGCCGTGGGTGAGTGGACACAGCGAGATCCACACTGCGCCCTGCCTGCCCGTCTCCCGTGGGTGAGTGGACACAGCCAGATCCGCACTGCGCCCTGCCTGCCCGTCTCCCGTGGGTGAGTGGACACAGCCAGATCCGCACTGCGCCCTGCCTGCCCGTCTCCCGTGGGTGAGTGGACACAGCCATATCCGCACTGAGCCTTGCCTGCCCGTCTCACTTGGGTGAGTGGACACAGCCAGATCCGCACTGCGCCCTGCCTGCCCGTCTCCCGTGGTGAGTGGACACAGCCAGATCCGCACTGCACCCTGTCTGACCGTCTGACGTGGGTGAGTGGACACAGCCAGATCCGCACTGCGCCCTGCCTGCCCGTCTGCCGTTGGCGAGTGGAAACAGCCAGATCCGCACTGCGTGCTGCCTGCCCGTCTCCCGTGGGTGAGTGGACACAGCCAGATCCGCACTGCGCCCTGCCTGACCGTCTGCCGTGGGTGAGTGGACACAGCCAGATCTGCACCGCGCCCTGTCTGACCGCCTGCCGTGGGTGAGTGGACACAGCCAGATCCGTAGTGTACCCTGCCTGCCCGTCTGCCGTGGGTCAGTGGACATAGCCAGATCCACAGAGCACCGTCTCTGCCCATCTCCCGTGGGTGAGTGGACACAGCTGGATCCGCACTGCGCCCTGCCTGGCCGTCTCCCGTGGGTGAGTGGACACAGCCAGATCCGCACTGCGCCTTGCCTGCCCGACTCACGTTGGTGAGTGGACACAGCCAGATCCGCACTGCGCCCTGCCTGCCCGTCTCCCGTGGGTGAGTGGACACAGCCAGATCCGCACTGAACCCTGCCTGCCCGTCTGCCGTGGGTGAGTGGACACAGCCAGATCTGCACTGCGCCCTGCCTGCCCATCTGCCGTGGGTCAGTGGACATAGCCATATCCACACAGCACACTCTCTGCCCGTCTCCCGTGGGTGAGTGGACACAGCCAGGTCCACACTGCGCCTTGCATGCCCGTCTCCCCTGGGTGAGTGGACACAGCCAGATCCGCACTGCGCTCTGCCTGAGCGCCTGCCGTGGGTGAGTGGACACAGCCAGATCCGCACTGCGCCCTGGCTGACCGCATGCTGTGGGTGCGTGGACACAGCCAGATCCACACTGCGCCCTGCCTGACCGTCTGCCGTGGGTGAGTGGACACAGCCAGATCCGCACTGCGCCCTGCCTGACCGCCTGCCGTGGGTGAGTGGACACAGCCAGATCCGCACTGCGCCCTGCCTGCCCGTCTCCCGTGGGCGAGTGGACACAGCCAGATCCGCACTGCGCCCTGCCTGCCCGTCTCCCGTGGGCGAGTGGACACAGCCAGATCCGCACCGCGCCCTGTCTGACCGCCTGCCGTGGGTGAGTGGACACAGCCAGATCCGCACCGCGCCCTGCCTGCCCGTCTCCCGTGGGCGAGTGGACACAGCCAGATCTGCACTGCGCCCTGCCTGCCCGTCTGCCGTGGGTCAGTGGACATAGCCATATCCACACAGCACACTCTCTGCCCGTCTCCCGTGGGTGAGTGGACACAGCCAGGTCCACACTGCGCCTTGCATGCCCGTCTCCCCTGGGTGAGTGGACACAGCCAGATCGGCACTGCGCCCTGCCTGCCCGTCTCCCGTGGGTGAGTGGACACAGTCAGCTCCGCACTGCGCCCTGCCTGCCCGTCTCCCGTGGGTGAGTGGACACAGCCAGATCCGCACTGCGTCTTGCCTGCCCGTCTTCCGTCAGTGAGTGGACACAGCCAGATCCGACTGCGCCCTGCCTGCCCGTCTCCCGTGCGTAAGTGGACACAGCCAGATCCGCACTGCGCCCTGCCTGCCCGTCTCCCGTGGGCGAGTGGACACAGCCAGATCCGCACTGTGCCCTGCCTGCCCGTCTGCCGTGGGCGAGTGGACATAGCCAGATCCGCACTGCGCCCTGCCTGGCAGTCTGCCGTGGGTGAGTGGACACAGCCAGATCCGCACTGCGCTCTGCCTGAGCGCCTGCCGTGGGTGAGTGGACACAGCCAGATCCGCACTGCGCTCTGGCTGACCGCATGCTGTCGGTGCGTGGACACAGCCAGATCCGCACTGCGCCCTGCCTGACCGCCTGCCGTGGGTGAGTGGACACAGCCAGATCCGCACTGCGCCCTGCCTGACCGTCTGCCGTGGGTGAGTGGACACAGCCAGATCCGCACTGCGCCCTGCCTGACCGCCTGCCGTGGGTGAGTGGTCACAGCCACATCCGCACTGCGCCCTGCCTGCCCGTCTCCCGTGGGCGAGTGGACACAGCCAGATCCGCACTGCGCCCTGCCTGCCCGTCTGCCGTGGGTGAGTGGACACAGCCAGATCCGCACTGCGCCCTGCCTGACCGTCTCCCGTGGGCGAGTCGACACCGCGAGATCCGCACTGCGCCCTGCCTGCCCGTCTCCCGTGGTTGAGTGGACACAGCCAGATCCGCACTGCGCCCTGCCTTCCCGTCTCCCGTGGGTGAGTGGACACAGCCAGATCCGCACTGCGCCCAGCCTGCCCATCTCCCGTGGGTGAGTGGACACAGCCAGATCCGCACTGCGCCCTGCCTGCCCGTCTCCCGTGGGTGAGTGGACACAGCCAGATCCGCACTGCGCCCTGCCTGCCCGTCTGCCGTGGGTGAGTGGACACAGCCAGATCCACACTGCGCCCTGCCTGCCCGTCTGCCGTGGGTGAGTGGACACAGCCAGATTCGCACTGCGCCCTGTCTGACCGTCTGCCGTGGGTGAGTGGACACAGCGAGATCCACACTGCGCCCTGCCTGCCCGTCTCCCGTGGGTGAGTGGAGACTGCCAGATCCGCACTGCGCCCTGCCTGCCCGTCTCCCGTGGGTGAGTGGACACAGCCAGAGACGCACTGCGCCCTGCCTGCCGGTCTCCCTGGGTGAGTGGACACAGCCAGATCCGCACTGAGACTTGCCTGCCCGTCTCACGTGGGTGAGTGGACACATCCAGATCCGCACTGCGCCCTGCATGCCCGTCTCCCGTGGGTGAGTGGACACAGCCGGATCCGCACTGCGCCCTGCATGCCCGTCTCCCGTGGGTGAGTGGACACAGCCGGATCCGCACTGCGCCTTGCCTGCCCGTCTCACGTTGGTGAGTGGACACAGCCAGATCCGCACTGCGCCCTGCCCGTCTCCCGTGGGTGAGTGGACACAGCCAGATCCGCACTGCGCCCTGGCTGACCGCATGCTGTGGGTGCGTGGACACAGCCAGATCCGCACTGCGCCCTGCCTGACCGCCTGCCGTGGGTGAGTGGACACAGCCAGATCCGCACTGCGCCCTGCCTGACCGCCTGCCGTGGGTGAGTGGACACAGCCAGATCCGTACTGTACCCTGCCTGCCCGTCTGCCGTGGGTCACTGGACATAGCCAGATCCACACAGCACCGTCTCTGCCCATCTCCCGTGGGTGAGTGGACACAGCCGGATCCGCACTGCGCCCTGCCTTCCCGTCTCCCGTGGGTGAGTGGACACAGGCAGATCCGCACTGCGCCTTGCCTGCCCGACTCACGTTGGTGAGTGGACACAGCCAGATCCGCACTGCGCCCTGCCTGCCCGTCTCCCGTGGGTGAGTGGACACAGCCAGATCCGCAGTGCACCCTGCCTGACCGTCTGCCGTTGGTGAGTGGACACAGCCAGATCTGCACTGCGCCCTGCCGGCCCGTCTGCCGTGGGTCAGTGGACATAGCCATATCCACACAGCACACTCTCTGCCCGTCTCCCGTGGGTGAGTGGACACAGCCAGATCCGCACTGCGCCCTGCCTGACCGTCTGCCGTGGGTGAATGGACACAGCCAGATCCGCACTGCGCCCTGCCTGACCGCCTGCCGTGGGTGAGTGGACACAGCCAGATCCGCACTGCGCCCTGCCTGCCCGTCTCCCGTGGGCGAGTGGACACAGCCAGATCCGCACTGCGCCCTGCCTGCCCGTCTACCGTGGGTGAGTGGACACAGCCAGATCCGCACTGCGCCCTGCCTGACCGTCTGCCGTGGGTGAGTGGACACAGCGAGATCCGCACTGCGCCCTGCCTGCCCGTCTCCCGTGGGTGAGTGGACACAGCCAGATCCGCACTGCGCCCTGCCTTCCCGTCTCCCGTGGGTGAGTGGACACAGCCAGATCCGCACTGCGCCCAGCCTATCCGTCTCCCGTGGGTGAGTGGACACAGCCAGATCCGCACTGCGCCCAGCCTGCCCGTCTCCCGTGGGTGAGTGGACACAGCCAGATCCGCACTGCGCCCTGCCTGCCCGTCTCCCGTGGGTGAGTGGACACAGCCAGATCCGCACTGCGTCTTGCCTGCCCGTCTTCCGTCAGTGAGTGGACACAGCCAGATCCGCACTGCGCCCTGCCTGCCCGTCTGCCGTGGGTGAGTGGACACAGCCAGATCCGCACTGCGCCCTGCCTGACCTTCTGCCGTGGGTGAGGGGACACAGCGAGATCCACACTGCGCCCTGCCTGCCCGTCTCCCGTGGGTGAGTGGACACAGCCAGATCCGCACTGCGCCCTGCCTGCCCGTCTCCCGTGGGTGAGTGGACATAGCCAGATCTGCACTGAGCCTTGCCTGCCCGTCTCCCGTGGGTGAGTGGACACAGCCAGATCCGCACTGCGCTCTGCCTGCCCGTCTCCCGTGGGTGAGTGGACACAGCCAGATCCGCACTGCGCCCTGCCTGCCCGTCTCCCATGGGTGAGTGGACACAGCCATATCCGCACTGAGCCTTGCCTGCCCGTCTCACTTGGGTGAGTGGACACAGCCAGATCCGCACTGCGCCCTGCCTGCCCGTCTCCCGTGGTGAGTGGACACAGCCCGATCCGCACTGCACCCTGTCTGACCGTCTGACGTGGGTGAGTGGACACAGCCAGATCCGCACTGCGCCCTGCCTGCCCGTCTGCCGTTGGCGAGTGGAAACAGCCAGATCCGCACTGCGCCCTGCCTGCCCGTCTCCCGTGGGTGAGTGGACATAGCCAGATCCGCACTGCGCCCTGCCTGCCCGTCTCCCGTGGGTGAGTGGACACAGCCAGATCCGCACTGCGCCCTGCCTGCCCGTCTCCCGTGGGTGAGTGGACACAGCCATATCCGCACTGAGCCTTGCCTGCCCGTCTCACTTGGGTGAGTGGACACAGCCAGATCCGCACTGCGCCCTGCCTGCCCGTCTCCCGTGGTGAGTGGACACAGCCAGATCCGCACTGCGCCCTGCCTGACCGTCTGCCGTGGGTGAGTGGACACAGCCAGATCCGCACCGCGCCCTGTCTGACCGCCTGCCGTGGGTGAGTGGACACAGCCAGATCCGTACTGTACCCTGCCTGCCCGTCTGCCGTGGGTCAGTGGACATAGCCAGATCCACACAGCACCGTCTCTGCCCATCTCCCGTGGGTGAGTGGACACAGCTGGATCCGCACTGCGCCCTGCCTGGCCGTCTCCCGTGGGTGAGTGGACACAGCCAGATCCGCACTGCGCCTTGCCTGCCCGACTCACGTTGGTGAGTGGACACAGCCAGATCCGCACTGCGCCCTGCCTGCCCGTCTCCCGTGGGTGAGTGGACACAGCCAGATCCGCACTGCACCCTGCCTGACCGTCTGCCGTGGGTGAGTGGACACAGCCAGATCTGCACTGCGCCCTGCCTGCCCGTCTGCCGTGGGTCAGTGGACATAGCCATATCCACACAGCACACTCTCTGCCCGTCTCCCGTGGGTGAGTGGACACAGCCAGGTCCACACTGCGCCTTGCCTGCCCGTCTCCCCTGGGTGAGTGGACACAGCCAGATCCGCACTGCGCTCTGCCTGAGCGCCTGCCGTGGGTGAGTGGACACAGCCAGATCCGCACTGCGCCCTGGCTGACCGCATGCTGTGGGTGCGTGGACACAGCCAGATCCGCACTGCACCCTGCCTGACCGCCTGCCGTGGGTGAGTGGACACAGCCAGATCCGCACTGCGCCCTGCCTGACCGTCTGCCGTGGGTGAGTGGACAGAGCCAGATCCGCACTGCGCCCTGCCTGACCGCCTGCCGTGGGTGAGTGGACATAGCCAGATCCGCACTGCGCCCTGCCTGCCCGTCTCCCGTGGGCGAGTGGACACAGCCAGATCTGCACTGCGCCCTGCCTGCCCGTCTGCCGTGGGTGAGTGGACACAGCCAGATCCGCACTGCTCCCTGCCTGACCGTCTGCCGTGGGTGAGTGGATACAGCGAGATCCGCACTGCGCCTTGCCTGCCCGTCTCCCGTGGGTGAGAGGACACAGCCAGATCCGCACTGCGCACTTCCTTCCCGTCTCCCGTGGGTGAGTGGACACAGCCAGATCCGCACTGCGCCCAGCCTGCCCGTCTCCCGTGGGTGAGTGGACACAGCCAGATCCGCACTGCGCCCTGCCTGCCCGTCTCCCGTGGGTGAGTGGATAGAGCCAGATCCGCACTGCGCCCTGCCTGCCCGTCTCCCGTGGGTGAGTGGACACAGCCAGATTCGCATTGTACCCTGCCTGACCGCCTGCCGTGGGAGAGTGGACACACCAGATCCGTACTGCGCACTGCCTGCCCGTCTGCCGTGGGTCAGTGGACATAGCCAGATCCACACAGCACCGTCTCTGCCCGTCTCCCGTGGGTGAGTGGACACAGCCGGATCCGCACTGCGCCCTGCCTGCCCGTCTCCCGTGGGTGAGTTTACACAGCCAGATCCGCACTGCGCCCTGCCTGCCCGTCTCCCGTGGGCGAGTGGACACAGCCAGATCCGCACTGCGCCTTGCCTGCCCGTCTCCCGTGGGTGAGTGGACACTGCCAGATACGCACTGCGCCCTGCCTGCCCGTCTCCCGTGGGTGAGTGGACACAGCCAGATCCGCACTGAGCCTTGCCTGCCCGTCTCACGTGGGTGAGTGGACACATCCAGATCCGCACTGCGCCCTGCCTGCCCGTCTGACGTGGGTCAGTGGACATAGCCAGATCCATACAGCACAGTCTCTGCCCATCTCCCGTGGGTGAGTGGACACAGCCGGATCCGCACTGCGCCCTGCATGCCCGTCTCCCGTGGGTGAGTGGACACAGCCGGATCCGCACTGCGCCTTGCCTGCCAGTCTCACGTTGGTGAGTGGACACAGCCAGATCCGCACTGCGCCCTGCCTGCCCGTCTCCCGTGGGTGAGTGGACACAGCCAGATCCGCACTGCACCCTGCCTGACCGTCTGCCGTGGGTGAGTGGACACAGCCAGATCTGCACTGCGCCCTGCCTGCCCGTCTGCCGTGGGTCAGTGGACATAGCCATATCCACACAGCACACTCTCTGCCCGTCTCCCGTGGGTGAGTGGACACAGCCAGGTCCACACTGCGCCTTGCCTGCCCGTCTCCCCTGGGTGAGTGGACACAGCCAGATCCGCACTGCGCTCTGCCTGAGCGCCTGCCGTGGGTGAGTGGACACAGCCAGATCCGCACTGCGCCCTGGCTGACTGCATGCTGTGGGTGCGTGGACACAGCCAGATCCGCACTGCGCCCTGCCTGACCGCCTGCTGTTGGTGCGTGGACACAGCCAGATCCGCACTGCTCCCTGCCTGACCGCCTGCCGTGGGTGAGTGGACACAGCCAGATCCGCACTGCGCCCTGCCTGACCGCCTGCCGTGGGTGAGTGGACACAGCCAGATCCGCACTGCGCCCTGCCTGACCGCTTGCCGTGGGAGAGTGGACACAGCCAGATCCGCACTGCGCCCTGCCTGACCGCCTGCTGTTGGTGCGTGGACACAGCCAGATCCGCACTGCTCCCTGCCTGACCGCCTGCCGTGGGTGAGTGGACACAGCCAGATCCGCACTGCGCCCTGCCTGACCGCTTGCCTTGGGAGAGTGGATACAGCCAGATCCGCACTGCGCCCTGCCTGACCGCCTGCCGTGGGTGAGTGGACACAGCCAGATCCACACTGCGCCCTGCCTGACCGCTTGCCGTGGGAGAGTGGACACAGCCAGATCCGCACTGCGCCCAGCCTGCCCGTCTCCCGTGGGTGAGTGGACACAGCCAGATCTGCACTGCGCCCTGCCTGCCCGTCTCCCGTGGGTGAGTGGACACAGCCAGATCCGCACTGCGACCTGCCTGCCCGTCTCCCGTGGGTGAGTGGACACAGCCGGATCCGCACTGCGTGCTGCCTGCCCGTCTCCCGTGGGTGAGTGGACACAGCCAGATCCGCACTGCACCCTGCCTGACCGTCTGCCGTGGGTGAGTGGACACAGCCAGATCCGCACTGCGCCCTGCCTGACCGCCTGCCGTGGGTGAGTGGACACAGCCGGATCCGCACTGCGCCCTGCCTGGCCGTCTCCCGTGGGTGAGTGGACACAGCCAGATCCGCACTTCGCCTTGCCAGCCCGACTCACGTTGGTGAGTGGACACAGCCAGATCCGCACTGCGCCCTGCCTGCCCGTCTCCCGTGGGTGAGTGGACACAGCCAGATCCGCACTGCACCCTGCCTGACCGTCTGCCGTGGGTGAGTGGACACAGCCAGATCTGGACTGCGCCCTGCCTGCCCGTCTGCCGTGGGTCAGTGGACATAGCCATATCCACACAGCACACTCTCTGCCCGTCTCCCGTGGGTGAGTGGACACAGCCAGGTCCACACTGCGCCTTGACTGCCCGTCTACCCTGGGTGAGTGGACACAGCCAGATCCGCACTGCGCTCTGCCTGAGCGCCAGCCGTGGGTGAGTGGACACAGCCAGATCCGCACTGCGCCCTGGCTGACTGCATGCTGTGGGTGCGTGGACACAGCCAGATCCGCACTGCGCCCTGCCTGACCGCCTGCAGTTGGTGCGTGGACACAGCCAGATCCGCACTGCTCCCTGCCTGACCGCCTGCCGTGGGTGAGTGGACACAGCCAGATCCGCACTGCGCCCTGCCTGACCGCCTGCCGTGGGTGAGTGGACACAGCCAGATCCGCACTGCGCCCTGCCTGACCGCTTGCCGTGGGAGAGTGGACACAGCCAGATCCGCACTGCGCCCTGCCTGACCGCCTGCCGTGGGTGAGTGGACACAGCCAGATCCGCACTGCGCCCTGCCTGACCGCTTGCCGTGGGAGAGTGGACACAGCCAGATCCGCACTGCGCCCTGCCTGACCGCCTGCTGTTGGTGCGTGGACACAGCCAGATCCGCACTGCTCCCTGCCTGACCGCCTGCCGTGGGTGAGTGGACACAGCCAGATCCGCACTGCGCCCTGCCTGACCGCTTGCCGTGGGAGAGTGGACACAGCCAGATCCGCACTGCGCCCTGCCTGACCGCCTGCCGTGGGTGAGTGGACACAGCCAGATCCGCACTGCGCCCTGCCTGACCGCTTGCCGTGGGAGAGTGGACACAGCCAGATCCGCACTGCGCCCTGCCTGCCCGTCTCCCGTGGGTGAGTGGACACAGCCAGATCTGCACTGCGCCCTGCCTGCCCGTCTCCCTTGGGTGAGTGGACACAGCCAGATCCGCACTGCGACCTGCCTGCCCGTCTCCCGTGGGTGAGTGGACACAGCCGGATCCGCACTGCGTGCTGCCTGCCCGTCTCCCGTGGGTGAGTGGACACAGCCAGATCCGCACTGCGCCCTGCCTGACCGTCTCCCGTGGGTGAGTGGACACAGCCAGAGACGCACTGCGCCCTGCCTGCCGGTCTCCCTGGGTGAGTGGACACAGCCAGATCCGCACTGAGCCTTGCCTGCCCGTCTCACGTGGGTGAGTGGACACATCCAGATCCGCACTGCGCCCTGCATGCCCGTCTCCCGTGGGTGAGTGGACACAGCCGGATCCGCACTGCGCCCTGCATGCCCGTCTCCCGTGGGTGAGTGGACACAGCCGGATCCGCACTGCGCCTTGCCTGCCCGTCTCACGTTGGTGAGTGGACACAGCCAGACCCGCACTGCGCCCTGCCCGTCTCCCGTGGGTGAGTGGACACAGCCAGATCCGCACTGCGCCCTGGCTGACCGCATGCAGTGGGTGCGTGGACACAGCCAGATCCGCACTGCGCCCTGCCTGACCGCCTGCCGTGGGTGAGTGGACACAGCCAGATCCGCACTGCGCCCTGCCTGACCGCCTGCCGTGGGTGAGTGGACACAGCCAGATCCGCACTGCGCCCTGCCTGACCGCCTGCCGTGGGTGAGTGGACACAGCCAGATCCGTACTGTACCCTGCCTGCCCGTCTGCCGTGGGTCAGTGGACATAGCCAGATCCACACAGCACCGTCTCTGCCCATCTCCCGTGGGTGCGTGGACACAGCCGGATCCGCACTGCGCCCTGCCTGCCCGTCTCCCGTGGGTGAGTGGACACAGGCAGATCCGCACTGCGCCTTGCCTGCCCGACTCACGTTGGTGAGTGGACACAGCCAGATCCGCACTGCGCCCTGCCTGCCCGTCTCCCGTGGGTGAGTGGACACAGCCAGATCCGCACTGCACCCTGCCTGACCGTCTGCCGTGGGTGAGTGGACACAGCCAGATCTGCACTGCGCCCTGCCTGCCCGTCTGCCGTGGGTCAGTGGACATAGCCATATCCACACAGCACACTCTCTGCCCGTCTCCCGTGGGTGAGTGGACACAGCCAGATGGGCACTGCACCCTGCCTGACCGCCTGCCGTGGGTGAGTGGACACAGCCAGATCCGCACTGGGCCCTGCCTGACCGTCTGCCGTGGGTGAGTGGACACAGCCAGATCCGCACTGCGCCCTGCCTGACCGCCTGCCGTGGGTGAGTGGACACAGCCAGATCCGCACTGCGCCCTGCCTGCCCGTCTCCCGTGGGCGAGTGGACACAGCCAGATCCGCACTGCGCCCTGCCTGACCGTCTGCCGTGGGTGAGTGGATACAGCGAGATCCGCACTGCGCCCTGCATGCCCGTCTCCCGTGGGTGAGAGGACACAGCCAGATCCGCACTGCGCACTGCCTTCCCGTCTCCCGTGGGTGAGTGGACACAGCCAGATCCGCACTGCGCCCAGCCTGCCCGTCTCCCGTGGGTGAGTGGACACAGCCAGATCCGCACTGCGCCCTGCCTGCCCGTCTCCCGTGGGTGAGTGGATAGAGCCAGATCCGCACTGCGCCCTGCCTGCCCGTCTCCCGTGGGTGAGTGGACACAGCCAGATTCGCATTGTACCCTGCATGACCGCCTGCCGTGGGAGAGTGGACACACCAGATCCGTACTGCGCACTGCCTGCCCGTCTGCCGTGGGTCAATGGACATAGCCAGATCCACACAGCACCGTCTCTGCCCGTCTCCCGTGGGTGAGTGGACACAGCCGGATCCGCACTGCACCCTGCCTGCCCGTCTCCCGTGGGTGAGTTGACACAGCCAGATCCGCACTGCGCCCTGCCTGCCCCTCTCCCGTGGGCGAGTGGACACAGCCAGATCCGCACTGCGCCTTGCCTGCCCGTCTCCCGTGGGTGAGTGGACACTGCCAGATACGCACTGCGCCCTGCCTGCCCGTCTCCCGTGGGTGAGTGGACACAGCCAGTTCCGCACTGAGCCTTGCCTGCCCGTCTCACGTGGGTGAGTGGACACATCCAGATCCGCACTGCGCCCTGCCTGCCCGTCTGACGTGGGTCAGTGGACATAGCCAGATCCACACAGCACAGTCTCTGCCCATCTCCCGTGGGTGAGTGGACACAGCCGGATCCGCACTGCGCCCTGCATGCCCGTCTCCCGTGGTTGAGTGGACACAGCCGGATCTGCACTGCGCCTTGCCTGCCAGTCTCACGTTGGTGAGTGGACACAGCCAGATCCGCACTGCGCCCTGCCTGCCCGTCTCCCGTGGGTGAGTGGACACAGCCAGATCCGCACTGCACCCTGCCTGACCGTCTGCCGTGGGTGAGTGGACACAGCCAGATCTGGACTGCGCCCTGCCTGCCCGTCTGCCGTGGGTCAGTGGACATAGCCATATCCACACAGCACACTCTCTGCCCGTCTCCCGTGGGTGAGTGGACACAGCCAGATCCGCACTGCGCCCTGCCTGACCGCCTGCCGTGGGTGAGTGGACACAGCCAGATCCGCACTGCGCCCTGCCTGACCGCTTGCCGTGGGAGAGTGGACACAGCCAGATCCGCACTGCGCCCTGCCTGACCGCCTGCCGTGGGTGAGTGGACACAGCCAGATCCGCACTGCGCCCTGCCTGACCGCTTGCCGTGGGAGAGTGGACACAGCCAGATCCGCACTGCGCCCTGCCTGACCGCCTGCTGTTGGTGCGTGGACACAGCCAGATCCGCACTGCTCCCTGCCTGACCGCCTGCCGTGGGTGAGTGGACACAGCCAGATCCGCACTGCGCCCTGCCTGACCGCTTGCCGTGGGAGAGTGGACACAGCCAGATCCGCACTGCGCCCTGCCTGACCGCCTGCCGTGGGTGAGTGGACACAGCCAGATCCGCACTGCGCCCTGCCTGACCGCTTGCCGTGGGAGAGTGGACACAGCCAGATCCGCACTGCGCCCTGCCTGCCCGTCTCCCGTGGGTGAGTGGACACAGCCAGATCTGCACTGCGCCCTGCCTGCCCGTCTCCCTTGGGTGAGTGGACACAGCCAGATCCGCACTGCGACCTGCCTGCCCGTCTCCCGTGGGTGAGTGGACACAGCCGGATCCGCACTGCGTGCTGCCTGCCCGTCTCCCGTGGGTGAGTGGACACAGCCAGATCCGCACTGCGCCCTGCCTGACCGTCTCCCGTGGGTGAGTTGACACAGCCAGAGACGCACTGCGCCCTGCCTGCCGGTCTCCCTGGGTGAGTGGACACAGCCAGATCCGCACTGAGCCTTGCCTGCCCGTCTCACGTGGGTGAGTGGACACATCCAGATCCGCACTGCGCCCTGCATGCCCGTCTCCCGTGGGTGAGTGGACACAGCCGGATCCGCACTGCGCCCTGCATGCCCGTCTCCCGTGGGTGAGTGGACACAGCCGGATCCGCACTGCGCCTTGCCTGCCCGTCTCACGTTGGTGAGTGGACACAGCCAGACCCGCACTGCGCCCTGCCCGTCTCCCGTGGGTGAGTGGACACAGCCAGATCCGCACTGCGCCCTGGCTGACCGCATGCAGTGGGTGCGTGGACACAGCCAGATCCGCACTGCGCCCTGCCTGACCGCCTGCCGTGGGTGAGTGGACACAGCCAGATCCGCACTGCGCCCTGCCTGACCGCCTGCCGTGGGTGAGTGGACACAGCCAGATCCGCACTGCGCCCTGCCTGACCGCCTGCCGTGGGTGAGTGGACACAGCCAGATCCGTACTGTACCCTGCCTGCCCGTCTGCCGTGGGTCAGTGGACATAGCCAGATCCACACAGCACCGTCTCTGCCCATCTCCCGTGGGTGCGTGGACACAGCCGGATCCGCACTGCGCCCTGCCTGCCCGTCTCCCGTGGGTGAGTGGACACAGGCAGATCCGCACTGCGCCTTGCCTGCCCGACTCACGTTGGTGAGTGGACACAGCCAGATCCGCACTGCGCCCTGCCTGCCCGTCTCCCGTGGGTGAGTGGACACAGCCAGATCCGCACTGCACCCTGCCTGACCGTCTGCCGTGGGTGAGTGGACACAGCCAGATCTGCACTGCGCCCTGCCTGCCCGTCTGCCGTGGGTCAGTGGACATAGCCATATCCACACAGCACACTCTCTGCCCGTCTCCCGTGGGTGAGTGGACACAGCCAGATGGGCACTGCACCCTGCCTGACCGCCTGCCGTGGGTGAGTGGACACAGCCAGATCCGCACTGGGCCCTGCCTGACCGTCTGCCGTGGGTGAGTGGACACAGCCAGATCCGCACTGCGCCCTGCCTGACCGCCTGCCGTGGGTGAGTGGACACAGCCAGATCCGCACTGCGCCCTGCCTGCCCGTCTCCCGTGGGCGAGTGGACACAGCCAGATCCGCACTGCGCCCTGCCTGCCCGTCTGCCGTGGGTGAGTGGACACAGCCAGATCCGCACTGCGCCCTGCCTGACCGTCTGCCGTGGGTGAGTGGATACAGCGAGATCCGCACTGCGCCCTGCATGCCCGTCTCCCGTGGGTGAGAGGACACAGCAAGATCCGCACTGCGCACTGCTTTCCCGTCTCCCGTGGGTGAGTGGACACAGCCAGATCCGCACTGCGCCCAGCCTGCCCGTCTCCCGTGGGTGAGTGGACACAGCCAGATCCGCACTGCGCCCTGCCTGCCCGTCTCCCGTGGGTGAGTGGACACATCCAGATCCGCACTGCGCCCTGCATGCCCGTCTCCCGTGGGTGAGTGGACACAGCCGGATCCGCACTGCGCCCTGCATGCCCGTCTCCCGTGGGTGAGTGGACACAGCCGGATCCGCACTGTGCCTTGCCTGCCCGTCTCACGTTGGTGAGTGGACACAGCCAGATCCGCACTGCGCCCTGCCCGTCTCCCGTGGGTGAGTGGACACAGCCAGATCCGCACTGCGCCCTGGCTGACCGCATGCTGTGGGTGCGTGGACACAGCCAGATCCGCACTGCGCCCTGCCTGACCGCCTGCCGTGGGTGAGTGGACACAGCCAGATCCGCACTGCGCCCTGCCTGACCGTCTGCCGTGGGTGAGTGGACACAGCCAGATCCGCATTGTACCCTGCCTGACCGCCTGCCGTGGGTGAGTGGACACAGCCAGATCCGCACTGCGCCCTTCCTGACCGTCTGCCGTGGGTGAGTGGACACAGCCAGATCCACACTGCGCCCTGCCTGCCCGTCTGCCGTGGGTGAGTGGACACAGCCAGATCCACACTGCGCCCTGCCTGACTTTCTGCCGTGGGTGAGTGGACACAGCCAGATCCGCACTGCGCCCTGCCTGACCGCCTGCCGTGGGTGAGTGGACACAGCCAGATCCGCACTGCGCCCTGCCTGACCGCCTGCCGTGGGTGAGTGGACACAGCCAGATCCGTACTGTACCCTGCCTGCCCGTCTGCCGTGGGTCAGTGGACATAGCCAGATCCACACAGCACCGTCTCTGCCCATCTCCCGTGGGTGAGTGGACACAGCCGGATCCGCACTGCGCCCAGCCTGCCCGTCTCCCGTGGGTGAGTGGACACAGGCAGATCCGCACTGCGCCTTGCATGCCCGACTCACGTTGGTGAGTGGACACAGCCAGATCCGCACTGCGCCCTGCCTGCCCGTCTCCCGTGGGTGAGTTGACACAGCCAGATCCGCAGTGCACCCTGCCTGACCGTCTGCCGTGGGTGAGTGGACACAGCCAGATCTGCACTGCGCCCTGCCTGCCCGTCTGCCGTGGGTCAGTGGACATAGCCATATCCACACAGCACACTCTCTGCCCGTCTCCCGTGGGTGAGTGGACACAGCCAGATCCGCACTGCGCCCTGCCTGACCGTCTGCCGAGGGTGAATGGACACAGCCAGATCCGCACTGCGCCCTGCCTGACCGCCTGCCGTGGGTGAGTGGACACAGCCAGATCCGCACTGCGCCCTGCCTGCCCGTCTCCCGTGGGCGACTGGACACAGCCAGATCTGCACTGCGCCCTGCCTGCCCGTCTACCGTGGGTGAGTGGACACAGCCAGATCCGCACTGCGCCCTGCCTGACCGTCTGCCGTGGGTGAGTGGACACAGCGAGATCCGCACTGCGCCCTGCCTGCCCGTCTCCCGTGGGTGAGTGGACACAGCCAGATCCGCACTGCGCCCTGCCTGCCCGTCTCCCGTGGTGAGTGGACACAGCCCGATCCGCACTGCACCCTGTCTGACCGTCTGACGTGGGTGAGTGGACACAGCCAGATCCGCACTGCGCCCTGCCTGCCCGTCTGCCGTTGGCGAGTGGAAACAGTCAGATCCGCACTGCGCCCTGCCTGCCCGTCTCCCGTGGGTGAGTGGACACAGCCAGATCCGCACTGCGCCCTGCCTGCCCGTCTCCCGTGGGTGAGTGGACACAGCCAGATCCGCACTGCGCCCTGCCTGCCCGTCTCCCGTGGGTGAGTGGACACAGCCATGTCCGCACTGAGCCTTGCCTGCCCGTCTCACTTGGGTGAGTGGACACAGCCAGATCCGCACTGCGCCCTGCCTGCCCGTCTCCCGTGGTGAGTGGACACAGCCAGATCCGGACTGCGCCCTGCCTGACCGTCTGCCGTGGGTGAGTGGACACAGCCAGATCCGCACCGCGCCCTGTCTGACCGCCTGCCGTGGGTGAGTGGACACAGCCAGATCCGTACTGTACCCTGCCTGCCCGTCTGCCGTGGGTCAGTGGACATAGCCAGATCCACACAGCACCGTCTCTGCCCATCTCCCGTGGGTGAGTGGACACAGCCAGATCCGCACTGCGCCCTGGCTGACCGCATTCTGTGGGTGCGTGGACACAGCCAGATCCGCACTGCACCCTGCCTGACCGCCTGCCGTTGGTGAGTGGACACAGCCAGATCCGCACTGCGCCCTGCCTGACCGTCTGTCGTGGGTGAATGGACACAGCCAGATCCGCACTGCGCCCTGCCTGACCGCCTGCCGTGGGTGAGTGGACACAGCCAGATCCGCACTGCGCCCTGCCTGCCCGTCTCCCGTGGGCGAGTGGACACAACCAGATCCGCACTGCGCCCTGCCTGCCCGTCTGTCGTGGGTGAGTGGACACAGCCAGATCCGCACTGCGCCCTGCCTGACCGTCTCCCGTGGGTGAGTGGACACAGCGAGATCCGCACTGCGCCCTGCCTGCCCGTCTCCCGTGGGTGAGTGGACACAGCCAGATCCGCACTGCGCCCTGCCTTCCCGTCTCCCGTGGGTGAGTGGACACAGCCAGATCCGCACTGCGCCCAGCCTGCCCGTCTCCCGTGGGTGAGTGGACACAGCCAGATCCGCACTGCGCCCTGCCTGCCCGTCTCCCGTGGGTGAGTGGACACAGCCAGATCCGCACTGCGTCTTGCCTGCCCGTCTTCCGTCAGTGAGTGGACACAGGCAGATCCGCACTGCGCCCTGCCTGCCCGTCTCCCGTGGGTGAGTGGACACAGCCAGATCCGCACTGCGTCTTGCCTGCCCGTCTTCCGTCAGTGAGTGGACACAGCCAGATCCGCACTGCGCCCTGCCTGCCCGTCTGCCGTGGGTGAGTGGACACAGCCAGATCCGCACTGCGCCCTGCCTGACCGTCTGCCGTGGGTGAGTGGACACAGCGAGATCCACACTGCACCCTGCCTGCCCGTCTCCCGTGGTGAGTGGACACAGCCAGATCCGCACTGCACCCTGTCAGACCGTCTGACGTGGGTGAGTGGACACAGCCAGATCCGCACTGCACCCTGCCTGCCCGTCTGCCGTTGGCGAGTGGAAACAGCCAGATCCGCACTGCGCCCTGCCTGCCCGTCTCCCGTGGGTGAGTGGACACAGCCGGATCCGCACTGCGTGCTGCCTGCCCGTCTCCCATGGGTGAGTGGACACAGCCAGATCCGCACTGCGCCCTGCCTGACCGTCTGCCGTGGGTGAGTGGACACAGCCAGATCCGCACCGCGCCCTGTCTGACCGCCTGCCGTGGGTGAGTGGACACAGCCAGATCCTTACTGTACCCTGCCTGCCCGTCTGCCGTGGGTCAGTGGACATAGCCAGATCCACACAGCACCGTCTCTGCCCATCTCCCGTGGGTGAGTGGACACAGCTGGATCCGCACTGCGCCCTGCCTGGCCGTCTCCCGTGGGTGAGTGGACACAGCCAGATCCGCACTGCGCCTTGCCTGCCCGACTCACGTTGGTGAGTGGACACAGCCAGATCCGCACTGCGCCCTGCCTGGCCGTCTCCCGTGGGTGAATGGACACAGCCAGATCCGCACTGCGCCTTGCCTGCCAGTCTCACGTTGGTGAGTGGACACAGCCAGATCCGCACTGCGCCCTGCCTGCCCGTCTCCCGTGGGTGAGTGGACACAGCCAGATCCGAACTGCACCCTGCCTGACCGTCTGCCGTGGGTGAGTGGACACAGCCAGATCTGCACTGCGCCCTGCCTGCCCGTCTGCCGTTGGTCAGTGGACATAGCCATATCCACACAGCACACTCTCTGCTCGTCTCCCGTGGGTGAGTGGACACAGCCAGGTCCACACTGCGCCTTGCCTGCCCGTCTCCCCTGGGTGAGTGGACACAGCCAGATCCGCACTGCGCTCTGCCTGAGCGCCTGCCGTGGGTGAGTGGACACAGCCAGATCCGCACTGCGCCGTGGCTGACTGCATGCTGTGGGTGCGTGGACACAGCCAGATCCGCACTGCACCCTGCCTGACCGCCTGCCGTGGGTGAGTGGACACAGCCAGATCCGCACTGCGCCCTGCCTGTCTGTCTGCCGTGGGTGAGTGGACACAGCCAGATCCGCACTGCGCCCTGCCTGACCGCCTGCCGTGGGTGAGTGGACACAGCCAGATCCGCACTGCGCCCTGCCTGCCCGTCTCCCGTGGGCGAGTGGACACAGCCAGATCCGCACTGCGCCCTGCCTGCCCGTCTGCCGTGGGTGAGTGGACACAGCCAGATCCGCACTGCACCCTGCCTGCCCGTCTGCCGTGGGTGAGTGGACACAGCCAGATCCGCACTGCACCCTGCCTGCCCGTCTGCCGTGGGTGAGTGGACACAGCCAGATCCGCACTGCGCCCTGCCTGACCGTCTGCCGTGGGTGAGTGGACACAACGAGATCCACACTGCGCCCTGGCTGCCCGTCTCCCGTGGGTGAGTGGACACAGCGAGATCCGCACTGCGCCCTGCCTGCCCGTCTCGCGTGGGTGAGTGGACATAGCCAGATCTGCACTGAGCCTTGCCTGCCCGTCTCCCATGGGTGAGTGGACACAGCCAGATCTGCACTGCGCCCTGCCTGCCCGTCTCCCGTGGGTGAGTGGACACAGCCAGATCCGCACTGCGCCCTGCCTGCCCGTCTGCCGTGGGCGAGTGGACATAGCCAGATCCGCACGGCGCCCTGCCTGACAGTCTGCCGTGGGTGAGTGGACACAGCCAGATCCGCACTGCGCTCTGCCTGAGCGCCTGCCATGGGTGAGTGGACACAGCCAGATCCGCACTGCGCCCTGGCTGACCGCATGCTGTGGGTGCGTGGACACAGCCGGATCCGCACTGCGCCCTGCCTGACCGCCTGCCGTGGGTGAGTGGACACAGCCGGATCCGCACTGCGCCCTGCCTGGCCGTCTCCCGTGGGTGAGTGGACACAGCCAGATCCGCACTGCGCCTTGCCTGCCTGACTCACGTTGGTGAGTGGACACAGCCAGATCCGCACTGCGCCCTGCCTGCCCGTCTCCCGTGGGTGAGTGGACACAGCCAGATCCGCACTGCGCCCTGCCTGCCCGTCTCCCGTGGGTGAGTGGACACAGCCAGATCCGCACTGCGCCCTGCCTGACCGCCTGCCGTGGGTGAGTGGACACAGCCAGATCCGCACTGCGCCCTGCCTGACCGTCTGCTGTGGGTGAGTGGACACAGCCAGATCCGCACTGCGCCCTGCCTGACCGCCTGCCGTGGGTGAGTGGACACAGCCAGATCCGCACTGCGCCCTGCCTGCCCGTCTCCCGTGGGTGAGTGGACATAGCCAGATCTGCACTGAGCCTTGCCTGCCCGTCTCCCGTGGGTGAGTGGACACAGCCAGATCCGCACTGCGCCCTGCCTGCCCGTCTCCCGTGGGTGAGTGGACACAGCCAGATCCGCACTGCGCCCTGCCTGGCCGTCTCCCGTGGGTGAGTGGACACAGCCATATCCGCACTGAGCCTTGCCTGCCCGTCTCACTTGTGTGAGTGGACACAGCCAGATCCGCACTGCGCCCTGCCTGCCCGACTCCCGTGGTGAGTGGACACAGCCCGATCCGCACTGCACCCTGTCTGACCGTCTGACGTGGGTGAGTGGACACAGCCAGATCCGCACTGCGCCCTGCCTGCCCGTCTGCCGTTGGCGAGTGGAAACAGCCAGATCCGCACTGCGCCCTGCCTGCCCGTCTCCCGTGGGTGAGTGGACACAGCCAGATCCGCACTGCGCCCTGCCTGCCCGTCTCCCGTGGGTGAGTGGACACAGCCAGATCCGCACTGCGCCCTGCCTGCCCGTCTCCCGTGGGTGAGTGGACACAGCCATATCCGCACTGAGCCTTGCCTGCCCGTCTCACTTGGGTGAGTGGACACAGCCAGATCCGCACTGCGCCCTGCCTGCCCGTCTCCCGTGGTGAGTGGACACAGCCAGATCCGGACTGCGCCCTGCCTGACCATCTGCCGTGGGTGAGTGGACACAGCCAGATCCGCACCGCGCCCTGTCTGACCGCCTGCCGTGTGTGAGTGGACACAGCCAGATCCGTACTGTACCCTGCCTGCCCGTCTGCCGTGGGTCAGTGGACATAGCCAGATCCACACAGCACCGTCTCTGCCCATCTCCCGTGGGTGAGTGGACACAGCCAGATCCGCACTGCGCCCTGGCTGACCGCATTCTGTGGGTGCGTGGACACAGCCAGATCCGCACTGCACCCTGCCTGACCGCCTGCCGTTGGTGAGTGGACACAGCCAGATCCGCACTGCGCCCTGCCTGACAGTCTGCCGTGGGTGAGTGGACACAGCCAGATCCGCACTGCGCCCTGCCTGCCCGTCTGCCGTGGGTGAGTGGACACAGCCAGATCCGCACTGCGCCTTGCCTGACCGTCTCCCGTGGGTGAGTGGACACAGCGAGATCCGCACTGCGCCCTGCCTGCCCGTCTCCCGTGGGTGAGTGGACACAGCCAGATCCGCACTGCGCCCTGCCTTCCCGTCTCCCGTGGGTGAGTGGACACAGCCAGATCCGCACTGCGCCCAGCCTGCCCGTCTCCCGTGGGTGATTGGACACAGGCAGATCCGCACTGCGCCCTGCCTGCCCGTCTCCCGTGGGTGAGTGGACACAGCCAGATCCGCACTGCGTCTTGCCTGCCCGTCTTCCGTCAGTGAGTGGACACAGCCAGATCCGCACTGCGCCCTGCCTGCCCGTCTGCCGTGGGTGAGTGGACACAGCCAGATCCGCACTGCGCCCTGCCTGACCGTCTGCCGTGGGTGAGTGGACACAGCGAGATCCACACTGCGCCGTGCCTGCCCGTCTCCCGTGGGTGAGTGGACACAGCCAGATCCGCACTGCGCCCTGCCTGCCCGTCTGCCGTGGGTGAGTGGACACAGCCAGATCCGCACTGCGCCCTGCCTGACCGTCTGCCGTGGGTGAGTGGACACAGCGAGATCCACACTGCGCCCTGGCTGCCCGTCTCCCGTGGGTGAGTGGACACAGCGAGATCCGCACTGCGCCCTGCCTGCCCGTCTCGCGTGGGTGAGTGGACATAGCCAGATCTGCACTGAGCCTTGCCTGCCCGTCTCCCATGGGTGAGTGGACACAGCCAGATCTGCACTGCGCCCTGCCTGCCCGTCTCCCGTGGGTGAGTGGACACAGCCAGATCCGCACTGCGCCCTGCCTGCCCGTCTGCCGTGGGCGAGTGGACATAGCCAGATCCGCACGGCGCCCTGCCTGACAGTCTGCCGTGGGTGAGTGGACACAGCCAGATCCGCACTGCGCTCTGCCTGAGCGCCTGCCGTGGGTGAGTGGACACAGCCAGATCCGCACTGCGCCCTGGCTGACCGCATGCTGTGGGTGCGTGGACACAGCCGGATCCGCACTGCGCCCTGCCTGACCGCCTGCCGTGGGTGAGTGGACACAGCCGGATCCGCACTGCGCCCTGCCTGGCCGTCTCCCGTGGGTGAGTGGACACAGCCAGATCCGCACTGCGCCTTGCCTGCCTGACTCACGTTGGTGAGTGGACACAGCCAGATCAGCACTGCGCCCTGCCTGCCCGTCTCCCGTGGGTGAGTGGACACAGCCAGATCCGCACTGCGCCCTGCCTGCCCGTCTCCCGTGGGTGAGTGGACACAGCCAGATCCGCACTGCGCCCTGCCTGACCGCCTGCCGTGGGTGAGTGGACACAGCCAGATCCGCACTGCGCCCTGCCTGACCGTCTGCTGTGGGTGAGTGGACACAGCCAGATCCGCACTGCGCCCTGCCTGACCGCCTGCCGTGGGTGAGTGGACACAGCCAGATACGCACTGCGCCCTGCCTGCCCGTCTCCCGTGGGTGAGTGGACACAGCCAGATCCGCACTGCGCCCTGCCTGCCCGTCTCCCATGGGTGAGTGGACACAGCCAGATCCGCACTGCAGCCTGCATGCCCGTCTCCCGTGGGTGAGTGGACACAGCCGGATCCGCACTGCGCCTTGCCTGCCCGTCTCACGTTGGTGAGTGGACACAGCCAGATCCGCACTGCGCCCTGCCCGTCTCCCGTGGGTGAGTGGAAACAGCCAGATCCGCACTGCGCCCTGGCTGACCGCATGCTGTGGGTGCGTGGACACAGCCAGATCCGCACTGCGCCCTGCCTGACCGCCTGCCGTGGGTGAGTGGACACAGCCAGATCCGCACTGCGCCCTGTCTGACCGTATGCCGGGGGTGAGTGGACACAGCCAGATCCGCATTGTACCCTGCCTGACCGCATGCCGTGGGTGAGTGGACACAGCCAGATCCGCACTGCGCCCTTCCTGACCGTCTGCCGTGGGTGAGTGGACACAGCCAGATCCACACTGCGCCCTGCCTGCCCGTCTGCCGTGGGTGAGTGGACACAGCCAGATCCGCACTGCGCCCTGCCTGACCTTCTGCCGTGGGTGAGTGGACACAGCCAGATCCGCACTGCGCCCTGCCTGACCGCCTGCCGTGGGTGAGTGGACACAGCCAGATCCGACTGCGCCCTGCCTGACCGTCTGCCGTCGGTGAGTGGACACAGCCAGATCCGCACTGCGCCCTGCCTGACCGCCTGCCGTGGGTGAGTGGACACAGCCAGATCCGTACTGTACCCTGCCTGCCCGTCTGCCGTGGGTCAGTGGACATAGCCAGATCCACACAGCACTGTCTCTGCCCATCTCCCGTGGGTGAGTGGACACAGCCGGATCCGCACTGCGCCCTGCCTGGCCGTCTCCCGTGGGTGAGTGGACACAGGCAGATCCGCACTGCGCCTTGCCTGCCCGACTCACGTTGGTGAGTGGACACAGCCAGATCCGCACTGCGCCCTTCCTGCCCGTCTCCCGTGGGTGAGTGGACACAGCCAGATCCGCACTGCACCCTGCCTGACCGTCTGCCGTGGGTGAGTGGACACAGCCAGATCTGCACTGCGCCCTGCCTGCCCGTCTGCCGTGGGTCAGTGGACATAGCCATATCCACACAGCACACTCTCTGCCCATCTCCCGTGGGTGAGTGGACACAGCGAGATCCGCACTGCACCCTGCCTGACCGTCTGCCGTGGGTGAATGGACACAGCCAGATCCGCACTGCGCCCTGCCTGACCGCCTGCCGTGGGTGAGTGGACACAGCCAGATCCGCACTGCGCCCTGCCTGCCCGTCTCCCGTGGGCGAGTGGACACAGCCAGATCCGCACTGCGCCCTGCCTGCCCGTCTACCGTGGGTGAGTGGACACAGCCAGATCCGCACTGCGCCCTGCCTGACCGTCTGCCGTGGGTGAGTGGACACAGCGAGATCCGCACTGCGCCCTGACTGCCCGTCTGCCGTGGGTCAGTGGACATAGCCATATCCACACAGCACACTCTCTGCCCGTCTCCAGTGGTCGAGTGGACACAGCCAGGTCCACACTGCGCCTTGCATGCCCGTCTCCCCTGGGTGAGTGGACACAGCCAGATCCGCACTGCGCTCTGCCTGAGCGCCTGCCGTGGGTGAGTGGACACAGCCAGATCCGCACTGCGCCCTGGCTGACCGCATGCTGTGGGTGCGTGGACACAGCCAGATCCGCACTGCGCCCTGCCTGACCGCCTGCCGTGGGTGAGTGGACACAGCCTGATCCGCACTGCGCCCTGCCTGACCGTCTGCCGTGGGAGAGTGGACACAGCCCGATCCGCACTGCGCCCTGCCTGACCGCCTGCCGTGGGTGAGTGGACACAGCCAGATCCGCACTGCGCCCTGCCTGCCCGTCTCCCGTGGGCGAGTGGACACAGCCAGATCCGCACTGCGCCCTGCCTGCCCGTCTCCCGTGGGCGAGTGGACACAGCCAGATCCGCACTGCGCCCTGCCTTCCCGTCTCCCGTGGGTGAGTGGACACAGCCAGATCCGCACTGCGCCCAGCCTGCCCGTCTCCCGTTGGTGAGTGGACACAGCCAGATCCGCACTGCGCCCTGCCTGCCCGTCTCCCGTGGGTGAGTGGACACAGCCAGATCCGCACTGCGTCTTGCCTGCCCGACTTCCTTCAGTGAGTGGACACAGCCAGATCCACACTGCGCCCTGCCTGCCCGTCTGCCGTGGGTGAGTGGACACAGCCAGATCCGCACTGCGCCCTGCCTGACCGTCTGCCGTGGGTGAGTGGACACAGCGAGATCCACACTGCGCCCTGCCTGCCCGTCTCCCGTGGGTGAGTGGACACAGCCAGATCCGCACTGCGCCCTGCCTGCCCGTCTCCCGTGGGTGAGTGGACACAGCCAGATCCGCACTGCGCCCTGCCTGCCCGTCTCCCGTGGGTGAGTGGACACAGCCATATCCGCACTGAGCCCTGCCTGCCCGTCTCACTTGGGTGAGTGGACACAGCCAGATCCGCACTGCGCCCTGCCTGCGCGTCTCCCGTGGTGAGTCGACACAGCCAGATCCGCACCGCGCCCTGCCTGACCGTCTGCCGTGGGTGAGTGGACACAGCCAGATCCGCACCGCGCCCTGTCTGACCGCCTGCCGTGGGTGAGTGGACACAGCCAGATCCGTACTGTACCCTGCCTGCCCGTCTGCCGTGGGTCAGTGGACATAGCCAGATCCACACAGCACCGTCTCTGCCCATCTCCCGTGGGTGAGTGGACACAGCTGGATCCGCACTGCGCCCTGCCTGGCCGTCTCCCGTGGGTGAGTGGACACAGCCAGATCCGCACTGCGCCTTGCCTGCCCGACTCACGTTGGTGAGTGGACACAGCCAGATCCGCACTGCGCCCTGCCTGCCCGTCTCCCGTGGGTGAGTGGACACAGCCAGATCCGCACTGCACCCTGCCTGACCGTCTGCCGTGGGTGAGTGGACACAGCCAGATCTGCACTGCGCCCTGCCTGCCCGTCTGCCGTGGGTCAGTGGACATAGCCATATCCACACAGCACACTCTCTGCCCATCTCCCGTGGGTGAGTGGACACAGCCAGGTCCACACTGCGCCTTGCCTGCCCGTCTCCCCTGGGTGAGTGGACACAGCCAGATCCGCACTGCGCTCTGCCTGAGCGCCTGCCGTGGGTGAGTGGACACAGCCAGATCCGCACTGCGCCCTGGCTGACCGCATGCTGTGGGTGCGTGGACACAGCCAGATCCGCACTGCACCCTGCCTGACCGCCTGCCGTGGTTGAGTGGACACAGCCAGATCCGCACTGCGCCCTGCCTGACCGTCTGCTGTGGGTGAGTGGACACAGCCAGATCCGCACTGCGCCCTGCCTGACCGCCTGCCGTGGGTGAGTGGACACAGCCAGATCCGCACTGCGCCCTGCCTGCCCGTCTCCCGTGGGCGAGTGGACACAGCCAGATCCGCACTACGCCCTGCCTGCCCATCTGCCGTGGGTGAGTGGACACAGCCAGATCCGCACTGCGCCCTGCATGACCGTCTGCCGTGGGTGAGTGGATACAGCGAGATCCGCACTGCGCCCTGCCTGCCCGTCTCCCGTGGGTGAGTGGACACAGCCAGATCCGCACTGCGCACTGCCTTCCCGTCTCCCGTGGGTGAGTGGACACAGCCAGATCCGCACTGTGCCCAGCCTGCCCGTCTCCCGTGGGTGAGTGGACACAGCCAGATCCGCACTGCGCCCTGCCTGCCCGTCTCCCGTGGGTGAGTGGACAGAGCCAGATCCGCACTGCGCCCTGCCTGCCCGTCTCCCGTGGGTGAGTGGACACAGCCAGATTCGCATTGTACCCTGCCTGACCGCCTGCCGTGGGAGAGTGGACACACCAGATCCGTACTGCGCACTGCCTGCCCGTCTGCCGTGGGTCAGTGGACATAGCCAGATCCACACAGCACCGTCTCTGCCCGTCTCCCGTGGGTGAGTGGACACAGCCGGATCCGCACTGCGCCCTGCCTGCCCGTCTCCCGTGGGTGAGTTGACACAGCCAGATCCGCACTGCGCCCTGCCTGCCCGTCTCCCGTGGGCGAGTGGACACAGCCAGATCCGCACTGCGCCTTGCCTGCCCGTCTCCCGTGGGTGAGTGGACACTGCCAGATACGCACTGCGCCCTGCCTGCCCGTCTCCCGTGGGTGAGTGGACACAGCCAGATCCGCACTGAGCCTTGCCTGCCCGTCTCACGTGGGTGAGTGGACACATCCAGATCCGCACTGCGCCCTGCCTGCCCGTCTGACGTGGTTCAGTGGACATAGCCAGATCCACACAGCACAGTCTATGCCCATCTCCCGTGGGTGAGTGGACACAGCCGGATCCGCACTGCGCCCTGCATGCCCGTCTCCCGTGGGTGAGTGGACACAGCCGGATCCGCACTGCGCCTTGCCTGCCAGTCTCACGTTGGTGAGTGGACTCAGCCAGATCCGCACTGCGCCCTGCCTGCCCGTCTCCCGTGGGTGAGTGGACACAGCCAGATCCGCAGTGCACCCTGCCTGACCGTCTGCCGTGGGTGAGTGGACACAGCCAGATCTGCACTGCGCCCTGCCTGCCCGTCTGCCGTGGGTCAGTGGACATAGCCATATCCACACAGCACACTCTCTGCCCGTCTCCCGTGGGTGACTGGACACAGCCAGGTCCACACTGCGCCTTGCCTGCCCGTCTCCCCTGGGTGAGTGGACACAGCCAGATCCGCACTGCGCTCTGCCTGAGCGCCTGCCGTGGGTGAGTGGACACAGCCTGATCCGCACTGCGCCCTGGCTGACTGCATGCTGTGGGTGCGTGGACACAGCCAGATCCGCACTGCACCCTGCCTGACCGCCTGCCGTGGGTGAGTGGACACAGCCAGATCCGCACTGCGCCCTGCCTGACCGTCTGCCGTGAGTGAGTGGACACAGCCAGATCCGCACTGCGCCCTGCCTGACCGCCTGCCGTGGGTGAGTGGACACAGCCAGATCCGCACTGCGCCCTGCCTGCCCGTCTCCCGTGGGCGAGTGGACACAGCCAGATCCGCACTGCGCCCTGCCTGCCCGTCTGCCGTGGGTGAGTGGACACAGCCAGATCCGCACTGCGCCCTGCCTGACCGTCTGCCGTGGGTGTGTGGACACAGCCAGATCCGCACTGCGCCCTTCCTGCCCGTCTGCCGTGGGTGAGTGGACACAGCCAGATCCGCACTGCGCCCTGCCTGACCGTCTGCCGTGGGTGAGTGGACACAGCGAGATCCACACTGCGCCCTGCCTGCCCGTCTCCCGTGGGTGAGTGGACACAGCCAGATCCGCACTGCGCCCTTCCTGCCCGTCTCGCGTGGGTGAGTGGACATAGCCAGATCTGCACTGAGCCTTGCCTGCCCGTCTCCCGTGGGTGAGTGGACACAGCCAGATCTGCACTGCGCCCTGCCTGCCCGTCTCCCGTGGGTGAGTGGACACAGCCAGATCCGCACTGCGCCCTGCCTGCCCGTCTCCCGTGGGTGAGTGGACACAGCCGGATCCGCACTGCGTGCTGCCTGCCCGTCTCCCGTGGGTGAGTGGACACAGCCAGATCCGCACTGCGCCCTGCCTGACCGTCTGCCGTCGGTGAGTGGACACAGCCAGATCCGCACTGCGCCCTGCCTGACCGCCTGCCGTGGGTGAGTGGACACAGCCAGATCCGTACTGTACCCTGCCTGCCCGTCTGCCGTGGGTCAGTGGACATAGCCAGATCCACACAGCACCGTCTCTGCCCATCTCCCGTGGGTGAGTGGACACAGCCGGATCCGCACTGCGCCCTGCCTGCCCGTCTCCCGTGGGTGAGTGGACACAGCCAGATCCGCACTGCGCCCTGCCTGCCCGTCTGCCGTGGGTGAGTGGACACAGCCAGATCCGCACTGCGCCCTGCCTGACTGTCTGCCGTGGGTGAGTGGACACAGCGAGATCCGCACTGCGCCCTGCCTGCCCGTCTCCCGTGGGTGAGTGGACACAGCCAGATCCGCACTGCGCCCTGCCTTCCCGTCTCCCGTGGGAGAGTTGACACAGCCAGATCCGCACTGCGCCCAGCCTGCCCGTCTGCCGTGGGTGAGTGGACACAGCCAGATCCGCACTGCACCCTGCCTGCCCGTCTCCCGTGGGTGAGTGGACACAGCCAGATCCGCACTGCGTCTTGCCTGCCCGTCTTCCGTCAGTGAGTGGACACAGCTAGATCCGACTGCGCCCTGCCTGCCCGTCTCCCGTGGGTAAGTGGACACAGCCAGATCCGCACTGCGCCCTGCCTGCCCGTCTCCCGTGGGCGAGTGGACACAGCCAGATCCGCACTGCGCCCTGCCTGCCCGTCTACCGTGGGCGAGTGGACATAGCCAGATCCGCACGGCGCCCTGCCTGACAGTCTGCCGTGGGTGAGTGGACACAGCCAGATCCGCACTGCGCTCTGCCTGAGCGCCTGCCGTGGGTGAGTGGACACAGCCAGATCCGCACTGCGCCCTGGCTGACCGCATGCTGTGGGTGCGTGGACACAGCCAGATCCACACTGCGCCCTGCCTGACCGCCTGCCGTGGGTGAGTGGACACAGCCGGATCCGCACTGCGCCCTGCCTGGCCGTCTCCCGTGGGTGAGTGGACACAGCCAGATCCGCACTGCGTCTTGCCTGCCCGTCTTCCGTCAGTGAGTGGACACAGCTAGATCCGACTGCGCCCTGCCTGCCCGTCTCCCGTTGGTAAGTGGACACAGCCAGATCCGCACTGCGCCCTGCCTGCCCGTCTCCCGTGGGCGAGTGGACACCGCCAGATCCGCACTGCGCCCTGCCTGCCCGTCTGCCGTGGGCGAGTGGACATAGCCAGATCCGCACGGCGCCCTGCCTGACAGTCTGCCGTGGGTGAGTGGACACAGCCAGATCCGCACTGCGCTCTGCCTGAGCGCCTGCCGTGGGTGAGTGGACACAGCCAGATCCGCACTGCGCCCTGGCTGACCGCATGCTGTGGGTGCGTGGACACAGCCAGATCCGCACTGCGCCCTGCCTGACCGCCTGCCGTGGGTGAGTGGACACAGCCGGATCCGCACTGCGCCCTGCCTGGCCGTCTCCCGTGGGTGAGTGGACACAGCCAGATCCGCACTGCGCCTTGCCAGCCCGACTCACGTTGGTGAGTGGACACAGCCAGATCCGCACTGCGCCCTGCCTGCCCGTCTCCCGTGGGTGAGTGGACACAGCCAGATCCGCACTGCACACTGCCTGACCGTCTGCCGTGGGTGAGTGGACACAGCCAGATCTGCACTGCGCCCTGCCTGCCCGTCTGCCGTGGGTCAGTGGACATAGCCATATCCACACAGCACACTCTCTGCCCGTCTCCCGTGGGTGAGTGGACACAGCCAGGTCCACACTGCGCCTTGCCTGCCCGTCTCCACTGGGTGAGTGGACACAGCCAGATCCGAACTGCGCCCTGCCTGACCGTCTGCCGTGGGTGAGTGGACACAGCCAGATCCGCACTGCGCCCTGCCTGACCGCCTGCCGTGGGTGAGTGGACACAGCCAGATCCGCACTGCGCCCTGCCTGCCCGTCTCCCGTGGGCTAGTGGACACAGCCAGATCCGCACTGCGCCCTGCCTGCCCGTCTGCCGTGGGTGAGTGGACACAGCCAGATCCGCACTGCGCCCTGCCTGACCGTCTGCCGTGGGTGAGTGGACACAGCGAGATCCACACTGCGCCCTGCCTGCCCGTCTCCCGTGGGTGAGTGGACACAGCCAGATCCGCACTGCGCCCTGCCTTCCCGTCTCCCGTGGGTGAGTGGACACAGCCAGATCCGCACTGCGCCCAGCCTGCCCGTCTCCCGTGGGTGAGTGGACACAGCCAGATCCGCACTGCGCCCTGCCTGCCCGTCTCCCGTGGGTGAGTGGACACAGCCAGATCCGCACTGCGTCTTGCCTGCCCGTCTTCCGTCAGTGAGTGGACACAGCCAGATCCGCACTGCGCCCTGCCTGCCCGTCTGCCGTGGGTGAGTGGACACAGCCAGATCCGCACTGCGCCCTGCCTGACCGTCTGCCGTGGGTGAGTGGACACAGCGAGATCCACATGCGCCCTGCCTGCCCGTCTCCCGTGGGTGAGTGGACACAGCCAGATCCGCACTGCGCCCTGCCTGCCAGTCTCCCGTGGGTGAGTGGACATAGCCAGATCTACACTGAGCCTTGCCTGCCCGTCTCCCGTGGGTGAGTGGACACAGCCAGATCCGCATGCGCCCTGCCTGCCCGTCTCCCGTGGGTGAGTGGACACAGCCAGATCCGCACTGCGCCCTGCCTGCCCGTCTCCCGTGGGTGAGTGGACACAGCCATATCCGCACTGAGCCTTGCCTGCCCGTCTCACTTGGGTGAGTGGACACAGCCAGATCCGCACTGCGCCCTGCCTGCCCGTTTCCCGTGGTGAGTGGACACAGCCAGATCTGCACTGCACCCTGTCTGACCGTCTGACGTGGGTGAGTGGACACAGCCAGATCCGCACTGCGCCCTGCCTGCCCGTCTGCCGTTGGCGAGTGGAAACAGCCAGATCCGCACTGCGCCCTGCCTGCCAGTCTCCCGTGGGTCAGTGGACACAGCCGGATCCGCACTGCATGCTGCCTGCCCGTCTCCCGTGGGTGAGTGGACACAGCCAGATCCGCACTGCGCCCTGCCTGACCGTCTGACGTGGGTGAGTGGACACAGCCAGATCCGCACCGCGCTCTGTCTGACCGCCTGCCGTCGGTGAGTGGACACAGCCAGATCCGTACTGTACCCTGCCTGCCCGTCTGCCGTGGGTCAGTGGACATAGCCAGATCCACACAGCACCGTCTCTGCCCATCTCCCGTGGGTGAGTGGACACAGCCAGATCCGCACTGCGCCCTGGCTGACCGCATTCTGTGGGTGCGTGGACACAGCCAGATCCGCACTGCACCCTGCCTTACCGCCTGCCTTTGGTGAGTGGACAGAGCCAGATCCGCACTGCGCCCTGCCTGACCGTCTGCCGTGGGTGAATGGACACAGCCAGATCCGCACTGCGCCCTGCCTGACCGCCTGCCGTGGGTGAGTGGACACAGCCAGATCCGCACTGCGCCCTGCCTGCCCGTCTCCCGTGGGCGAGTGGACACAACCAGATCCGCACTGCGCCCTGCCTGCCCGTCTGCCGTGGGTGAGTGGACACAGCCAGATTCGCACTGCGCCCTGCCTTCCCGTCTCCCGTGGGTGAGTGGACACAGCCAGATCCGCACTGCGCCCAGCCTGCCCGTCTCCCGTGGGTGAGTGGACACAGGCAGATCCGCACTGCGCCCTGCCTGCCCGTCTCCCGTGGGTGAGTGGACACAGCCAGATCCGCACTGCGTCTTGCCTGCCCGTCTTCCGTCAGTGAGTGGACACAGCCAGATCCGCACTGCGCCCTGCCTGCCCGTCTCCCGTGGGTGAGTGGACACAGCCAGATCCGCACTGCGCCCTGCCTGACCGTCTGCCGTGGGTGAGTGGACACAGCGAGATCCACACTGCGCCCTGCCTGCCCGTCTCCCGTGGGTGAGTGGACACAGCCAGATCCGCACTGCGCCCTGCCTGCCCGTCTCCCGTGGGTGAGTGGACATAGCCAGATCTGCACTGAGCCTTGCCTGCCCGTCTCCCGTGGGTGAGTGGACACAGCCAGATCCGCACTGCGCCCTGCCTGCCCGTCTCCCGTGGGTGAGTGGACACAGCCGGATCCGCACTGTGCCCTGCATGCCCGTCTCCCGTGGGTGAGTGGACACAGCCGGATCCGCACTGCGCCTTGCCTGCCCGTCTCACGTTGGTGAGTGGACACAGCCAGATCTGCACTGCGCCCTGCCCGTCTCCCGTGGGTGAGTGGACACAGCCAGATCCGCACTGCGCCCTGGCTGACCGCATGCTGTGTGTGCGTGGACACAGCCAGATCCGCACTGCGCCCTGCCTGACCGCCTGCCGTGGGTGAGTGGACACAGCCAGATCCGCACTGCGCCCTGCCTGACCGTCTGCCGTGGGTGAGTGGACACAGCCAGATCCGCAGTGTACCCTGCCTGACCGCCTGCCGTGGGTGAGTGGACACAGCCAGATCCGCACTGCGCCCTTCCTGACCGTCTGCCGTGGGTGAGTGGACACAGCCAGATCCACACTGCGCCCTGCCTGCCCGTCTGCCGTGGGTGAGTGGACACAGCCAGATCCGCACTGCGCCCTGCCTGACCTTCTGCCGTGGGTGAGTGGACACAGCCAGATCCGCACTGCGCCCTGCCTGACCGCCTGCCGTGGGTGAGTGGACACAGCCAGATCCGCACTGCGCCCTGCCTGACCGCCTGCCGTGGGTGAGTGGACACAGCCAGATCCGTACTGTACCCTGCCTGCCCGTCTGCCGTGGGTCAGTGGACATAGCCAGATCCACACAGCACCGTCTCTGCCCATCTCCCGTGGGTGAGTGGACACAGCCGGATCCGCACTGCGCCCTGCCTGCCCGTCTCCCGTGGGTGAGTGGACACATGCAGATCCGCAATGCGCCTTGCCTGCCCGACTCACGTTGGTGAGTGGACACAGCCAGATCCGCACTGCGCCCTGCCTGCCCGTCTCCCGTGGGTGAGTGGACACAGCCAGATCCGCACTGCACCCTGCCTGACCGTCTGCCGTGGGTGAGTGGACACAGCCAGATCTGCACTGCGCCCTGCCTGCCCGTCTGCCGTGGGTCAGTGGACATAGCCATATCCACACAGCACACTCTCTGCCCGTCTCCCGTGGGTGAGTGGACACAGCCAGATCCGCACTGCGCCCTGCCTGCCCGACTCCCGTGGGTGAGTGGACACAGCCATATCCGCACTGAGCCTTGCCTGCCCGTCTCACTTGGGTGAGTGGACACAGCCAGATCCGCACTGCGCCCTGCCTGCCCGTCTCCCGTGGTGAGTGGACACAGCCAGATCCGCACTGCACCCTGTCTGACCGTCTGACGTGGGTGAGTGGACACAGCCAGATCCGCACTGCGCCCTGCCTGCCCGTCTGCCGTTGGCGAGTGGAAACAGCCAGATCCGCACTGCGCCCTGCCTGCCCGTCTCCCGTGGGTGAGTGGACACAGCCGGATCCGCACTGCATGCTGCCTGCCCGTCTCCCGTGGGTGAGTGGGCACAGCCAGATCCGCACTGCGCCCTCCCTGACCGTCTGCCGTGGGTGAGTGGACACAGCCAGATCCGCACCGCGCCCTGTCTGACCGCCTGCCGTGGGTGAGTGGACACAGCCAGATCCGTACTGTACCCTGCCTGCCCGTCTGCCGTGGGTCAGTGGACATAGCCAGATCCACACAACACCGTCTCTGCCCATCTCCCGTGGGTGAGTGGACACAGCCAGATCCGCACTGCGCCCTGGCTGACCGCATTCTGTGGGTGCGTGGACACAGCCAGATCCGCACTGCGCCCTGCCTGCCCGTCTGCCGTGGGTGAGTGGACACAGCCAGATCCGCACTGCGCCCTGCCTGACCGTCTGCCGTGGGTGAGTGGACACAGCGAGATCCACACTGCGCCCTGCCTGCCCGTCTCCCGTGGGTGAGTGGACACAGCAGGATCCGCACTGCGCCCTGCCTGCCCGTCTCCCGTGGGTGAGTGGACATAGCCAGATCTGCACTGAGCCTTGCCTGCCCGTCTCCCGTGGGTGAGTGGACACAGCCAGATCCGCACTGCGCCCTGCCTGCCCGTCTCCCGTGGGTGAGTGCACACAGCCAGATCCGCACTGCGCCCTGCCTGCCCGTCTCCCGTGGGTGAGTGGACACAGCCATATCCGCACTGAGCCTTGCCTGCCCGTCTCACTTGGGTGAGTGGACACAGCCAGATCCGCACTGCGCCCTGCCTGCCCGTCTCCCGTGGTGAGTGGACACAGCCAGATCCGCACTGCACCCTGTCTGACCGTCTGACGTGGGTGAGTGGACACAGCCAGATCCGCACTGCGCCCTGCCTGCCCGTCTGCCGTTGGCGAGTGGAAACAGCCAGATCCGCACTGCGCCCTGCCTGCCCGTCTCCCGTGGGTGAGTGGACACAGCCGGATCCGCACTGCGTGCTGCCTGCCCGTCTCCCGTGGGTGAGTGGACACAGCCAGATCCGCACTGCGCCCTGCCTGACCGTCTGCCGTGGGTGAGTGGACATAGCCAGATCCGCACTGCGCCCTGCCTGCCCGTCTCCCGTGGGTGAGTGGACACAGCCATATCCGCACTGAGCCTTGCCTGCCCGTCTCACTTGGGTGAGTGGACACAGCCAGATCCGCACTGCGCCCTGCCTGCCCGTCTGCCGTGGGTGAGTGGACACAGCCAGATCCGCACCGCGCCCTGTCTGACCGCCTGCCGTGGGTGAGTGGACACAGCCAGATCCGTACTGTACCCTGCCTGCCCGTCTGCCGTGGGTCAGTGGACATAGCCAGATCCACACAGCACCGTCTCTGCCCATCTCCCGTGGGTGAGTGGACACAGCTGGATCCGCACTGCGCCCTGCCTGGCCGTCTCCCGTGGGTGAGTGGACACAGCCAGATCCGCACTGCGCCCTGCCTGCCCGTCTCCCGTGGGCGAGTGGACACAGCCAGATCCGCACTGCGCCCTGCCTGCCCGTCTCCCGTGGGCGAGTGGACACAGCCAGATCCGCACTGCGCCCTGCCTTCCCGTCTCCCGTGGGTGAGTGGACACAGCCAGATCCGCACTGCGCCCAGCCTGCCCGTCTCCCGTTGGTGAGTGGACACAGCCAGATCCGCACTGCGCCCTGCCTGCCCGTCTCCCGTGGGTGAGTGGACACAGCCAGATCCGCACTGCGTCTTGCCTGCCCGACTTCCGTCAGTGAGTGGACACAGCCAGATCCGCACTGCGCCCTGCCTGCCCGTCTGCCGTGGGTGAGTGGACACAGCCAGATCCGCACTGCGCCCTGCCTGACCGTCTGCCGTGGGTGAGTGGACACAGCGAGATCCACACTGCGCCCTGCCTGCCCGTCTCCCGTGGGTGAGTGGACACAGCCAGATCCGCACTGCGCCCTGCCTGCCCGTCTCCCGTGGGTGAGTGGACACAGCCAGATCCGCACTGCGCCCTGCCTGCCCGTCTCCCGTGGGTGAGTGGACACAGCCATATCCGCACTGAGCCTTGCCTGCCCGTCTCACTTGGGTGAGTGGACACAGCCAGATCCGCACTGCGCCCTGCCTGCCCGTCTCCCGTGGTGAGTCGACACAGCCAGATCCGCACTGCGCCCTGCCTGACCGTCTGCCGTGGGTGAGTGGACACAGCCAGATCCGCACCGCGCCCTGTCTGACCGCCTGCCGTGGGTGAGTGGACACAGCCAGATCCGTACTGTACCCTGCCTGCCCGTCTGCCGTGGGTCAGTGGACATAGCCAGATCCACACAGCACCGTCTCTGCCCATCTCCCGTGGGTGAGTGGACACAGCTGGATCCGCACTGCGCCCTGCCTGGCCGTCTCCCGTGGGTGAGTGGACACAGCCAGATCCGCACTGCGCCTTGCCTGCCCGACTCACGTTGGTGAGTGGACACAGCCAGATCCGCACTGCGCCCTGCCTGCCCGTCTCCCGTGGGTGAGTGGACACAGCCAGATCCGCACTGCACCCTGCCTGACCGTCTGCCGTGGGTGAGTGGACACAGCCAGATCTGCACTGCGCCCTGCCTGCCCGTCTGCCGTGGGTCAGTGGACATAGCCATATCCACACAGCACACTCTCTGCCCATCTCCCGTGGGTGAGTGGACACAGCCAGGTCCACACTGCGCCTTGCCTGCCCGTCTCCCCTGGGTGAGTGGACACAGCCAGATCCGCACTGCGCTCTGCCTGAGCGCCTGCCGTGGGTGAGTGGACACAGCCAGATCCGCACTGCACCCTGGCTGACCGCATGCTGTGGGTGCGTGGACACAGCCAGATCCGCACTGCACCCTGCCTGACCGCCTGCCGTGGTTGAGTGGACACAGCCAGATCCGCACTGCGCCCTGCCTGACCGTCTGCTGTGGGTGAGTGGACACAGCCAGATCCGCACTGCGCCCTGCCTGACCGCCTGCCGTGGGTGAGTGGACACAGCCAGATCCGCACTGCGCCCTGCCTGCCCGTCTCCCGTGGGCGAGTGGACACAGCCAGATCCGCACTGCGCCCTGCCTGCCCATCTGCCGTGGGTGAGTGGACACAGCCAGATCCGCACTGCGCCCTGCATGACCGTCTGCCGTGGGTGAGTGGATACAGCGAGATCCGCACTGCGCCCTGCCTGCCCGTCTCCCGTGGGTGAGTGGACACAGCCAGATCCGCACTGCGCACTGCCTTCCCGTCTCCCGTGGGTGAGTGGACACAGCCAGATCCGCACTGTGCCCAGCCTGCCCGTCTCCCGTGGGTGAGTGGACACAGCCAGATCCGCACTGCGCCCTGCCTGCCCGTCTCCCGTGGGTGAGTGGACAGAGCCAGATCCGCACTGCGCCCTGCCTGCCCGTCTCCCGTGGGTGAGTGGACACAGCCAGATTCGCATTGTACCCTGCCTGACCGCCTGCCGTGGGAGAGTGGACACACCAGATCCGTACTGCGCACTGCCTGCCCGTCTGCCGTGGGTCAGTGGACATAGCCAGATCCACACAGCACCGTCTCTGCCCGTCTCCCGTGGGTGAGTGGACACAGCCGGATCCGCACTGCGCCCTGCCTGCCCGTCTCCCGTGGGTGAGTTGACACAGCCAGATCCGCACTGCGCCCTGCCTGCCCGTCTCCCGTGGGTGAGTGGACACAGCCGGATCCGCACTGCGCCCTGCCTGCCCGTCTCCCGTGGGTGAGTTGACACAGCCAGATCCGCACTGCGCCCTGCCTGCCCGTCTCCCGTGGGCGAGTGGACACAGCCAGATCCGCACTGCGCCTTGCCTGCCCGTCTCCCGTGGGTGAGTGGACACAGCCAGGTCCACACTGCGCCTTGCCTGCCCGTCTCCCCTGGGTGAGTGGACACAGCCAGATCCGCACTGCGCCCTGCCTGCCCGTCTCCCGTGGGCGAGTGGACACAGCCAGATCCGCACTGCGCCCTGCCTGCCCGTCTGCCGTGGGCGAGTGGACATAGCCAGATCCGCACTGCGCCCTGCCTGACAGTCTGCCGTGGGTGAGTGGACACAGCCAGATCCGCACTGCGCTCTGCCTGAGCGCCTGCCGTGGGTGAGTGGACACAGCCAGATCCGCACTGCGCTCTGGTGACCGCATGCTGTGGGTGCGTGGACACAGCCAGATGCGCACTGCGCCCTGCCTGACCGCCTGCCGTGGGTGAGTGGACACAGCCAGATCCGCACTGCGCCCTGCCTGACCGTCTGCCGTGGGTGAGTGGACACAGCCAGATCCGCACTGCGCCCTGCCTGACCGCCTGCCGTGGGTGAGTGGACACAGCCAGATCCGCACTGCGCCCTGCCTGACCGTCTGCTGTGGGTGAGTGGACACAGCGAGATCCACACTGCGCCCTGCCTGCCCGTCTCCCGTGGGTGAGTGGACACTGCCAGATCCGCACTGCGCCCTGCCTGCCCGTCTCCCGTGGGTGAGTGGACACAGCCAGAGACGCACTGCGCCCTGCCTGCCGGTCTCCCTGGGTGAGTGGACACAGCCAGATCCGCACTGAGCCTTGCCTGCCCGTCTCACGTGGGTGAGTGGACACATCCAGATCCGCACTGCGCCCTGCATGCCCGTCTCCCGTGGGTGAGTGGACACAGCCGGATCCGCACTGTGCCCTGCATGCCCGTCTCCCGTGGGTGAGTGGACACAGCCGGATCCGCACTGCGCCTTGCCTGCCCGTCTCACGTTGGTGAGTGGACACAGCCAGATCTGCACTGCGCCCTGCCCGTCTCCCGTGGGTGAGTGGACACAGCCAGATCCGCACTGCGCCCTGGCTGACCGCATGCTGTGTGTGCGTGGACACAGCCAGATCCGCACTGCGCCCTGCCTGACCGCCTGCCGTGGGTGAGTGGACACAGCCAGATCCGCACTGCGCCCTGCCTGACCGTCTGCCGTGGGTGAGTGGACACAGCCAGATCCGCAGTGTACCCTGCCTGACCGCCTGCCGTGGGTGAGTGGACACAGCCAGATCCGCACTGCGCCCTTCCTGACCGTCTGCCGTGGGTGAGTGGACACAGCCAGATCCACACTGCGCCCTGCCTGCCCGTCTGCCGTGGGTGAGTGGACACAGCCAGATCCGCACTGCGCCCTGCCTGACCTTCTGCCGTGGGTGAGTGGACACAGCCAGATCCGCACTGCGCCCTGCCTGACCGCCTGCCGTGGGTGAGTGGACACAGCCAGATCCGCACCGCGCCCTGTCTGACCGCCTGCCGTGGGTGAGTGGACACAGCCAGATCCGTACTGTACCCTGCCTGCCCGTCTGCCGTGGGTCAGTGGACATAGCCAGATCCACACAGCACCGTCTCTGCCCATCTCCCGTGGGTGAGTGGACACAGCCGGATCCGCACTGCGCCCTGCCTGCCCGTCTCCCGTGGGTGAGTGGACACATGCAGATCCGCAATGCGCCTTGCCTGCCCGACTCACGTTGGTGAGTGGACACAGCCAGATCCGCACTGCGCCCTGCCTGCCCGTCTCCCGTGGGTGAGTGGACACAGCCAGATCCGCACTGCACCCTGCCTGACCGTCTGCCGTGGGTGAGTGGACACAGCCAGATCTGCACTGCGCCCTGCCTGCCCATCTGCCGTGGGTCAGTGGACATATCCATATCCACACAGCACACTCTCTGCCCGTCTCCCGTGGGTGAGTGGACACAGCCAGATCCGCACTGCGCCCTGCCTGACCGTCTGCCGAGGGTGAATGGACACAGCCAGATCCGCACTGCGCCCTGCCTGCCCGTCTCCCGTGGGCGAGTGGACACAGCCAGATCCGCACTGCGCCCTGCCTGCCCGTCTGCCGTGGGTGAGTGGACACAGCCAGATCCGCACTGCGCCCTGCCTGACCGTCTGCCGTCGGTGAGTGGACACAGCGAGATCCGCACTGCGCCCTGCCTGCCCGTCTCCCGTGGGAGAGTGGACACAGCCAGATCCGCACTGCGCCCTGCCTTCCCGTCTCCCGTGGGTGAGTGGACACAGCCAGATCCGCACTGCGCCCAGCCTGCCCGTCTCCCGTGGGTGAGTGGACACAGCCAGATCCGCACTGCGCCCTGCCTGCCCGTCTCCCGTGGGTGAGTGGACACAGCCAGATCCGCACTGCGTCTTGCCTGCCCGTCTTCCGTCAGTGAGTGGACACAGCCAGATCCGCACTGCGCCCTGCCTGCCCGTCTGCCGTGGGTGAGTGGACACAGCCAGATCCGCACTGCGCCCTGCCTGACCGTCTGCCGTGGGTGAGTGGACACAGCGAGATCCACACTGCGCCCTGCCTGCCCGTCTCCCGTGGGTGAGTGGACACAGCCAGATCCGCACTGCGCCCTGCCTGCCCGTCTCCCGTGGGTGAGTGGACATAGCCAGATCTGCACTGAGCCTTGCCTGCCCGTCTCCCGTGGGTGAGTGGACACAGCCAGATCCGCATGCGCCCTGCCTGCCCGTCTCCCGTGGGTGAGTGGACACAGCCAGATCCGCACTGCGCCCTGCCTGCCCGACTCCCGTGGGTGAGTGGACACAGCCATATCCGCACTGAGCCTTGCCTGCCCGTCTCACTTGGGTGAGTGGACACAGCCAGATCCGCACTGCGCCCTGCCTGCCGTCTCCCGTGGTGAGTGGACACAGCCAGATCCGCACTGCACCCTGTCTGACCGTCTGACGTGGGTGAGTGGACACAGCCAGATCCGCACTGCGCCCTGCCTGCCCGTCTGCCGTTGGCGAGTGGAAACAGCCAGATCCGCACTGCGCCCTGCCTGCCCGTCTCCCGTGGGTGAGTGGACACAGCCGGATCCGCACTGCATGCTGCCTGCCCGTCTCCCGTGGGTGAGTGGGCACAGCCAGATCCGCACTGCGCCCTCCCTGACCGTCTGCCGTGGGTGAGTGGACACAGCCAGATCCGCACCGCGCCCTGTCTGACCGCCTGCCGTGGGTGAGTGGACACAGCCAGATCCGTACTGTACCCTGCCTGCCCGTCTGCCGTGGGTCAGTGGACATAGCCAGATCCACACAACACCGTCTCTGCCCATCTCCCGTGGGTGAGTGGACACAGCCAGATCCGCACTGCGCCCTGGCTGACCGCATTCTGTGGGTGCGTGGACACAGCCAGATCCGCACTGCGCCCTGCCTGCCCGTCTGCCGTGGGTGAGTGGACACAGCCAGATCCGCACTGCGCCCTGCCTGACCGTCTGCCGTGGGTGAGTGGACACAGCGAGATCCACACTGCGCCCTGCCTGCCCGTCTCCCGTGGGTGAGTGGACACAGCAGGATCCGCACTGCGCCCTGCCTGCCCGTCTCCCGTGGGTGAGTGGACATAGCCAGATCTGCACTGAGCCTTGCCTGCCCGTCTCCCGTGGGTGAGTGGACACAGCCAGATCCGCACTGCGCCCTGCCTGCCCGTCTCCCGTGGGTGAGTGCACACAGCCAGATCCGCACTGCGCCCTGCCTGCCCGTCTCCCGTGGGTGAGTGGACACAGCCATATCCGCACTGAGCCTTGCCTGCCCGTCTCACTTGCGTGAGTGGACACAGCCAGATCCGCACTGCGCCCTGCCTGCCCGTCTCCCGTGGTGAGTGGACACAGCCAGATCCGCACTGCACCCTGTCTGACCGTCTGACGTGGGTGAGTGGACACAGCCAGATCCGCACTGCGCCCTGCCTGCCCGTCTGCCGTTGGCGAGTGGAAACAGCCAGATCCGCACTGCGCCCTGCCTGCCCGTCTCCCGTGGGTGAGTGGACACAGCCGGATCCGCACTGCGTGCTGCCTGCCCGTCTACCGTGGGTGAGTGGACACAGCCAGATCCGCACTGCGCCCTGCCTGACCGTCTGCCGTGGGTGAGTGGACATAGCCAGATCCGCACTGCGCCCTGCCTGCCCGTCTCCCGTGGGTGAGTGGACACAGCCATATCCGCACTGAGCCTTGCCTGCCCGTCTCACTTGGGTGAGTGGACACAGCCAGATCCGCACTGCGCCCTGCCTGCCCGTCTCCCGTGGTGAGTCGACACAGCCAGATCCGCACTGCGCCCTGCCTGACCGTCTGCCGTGGGTGAGTGGACACAGCCAGATCCGCACCGCGCCCTGTCTGACCGCCTGCCGTGGGTGAGTGGACACAGCCAGATCCGTACTGTACCCTGCCTGCCCGTCTGCCGTGGGTCAGTGGACATAGCCAGATCCACACAGCACCGTCTCTGCCCATCTCCCGTGGGTGAGTGGACACAGCTGGATCCGCACTGCGCCCTGCCTGGCCGTCTCCCGTGGGTGAGTGGACACAGCCAGATCCGCACTGCGCCCTGCCTGCCCGTCTCCCGTGGGCGAGTGGACACAGCCAGATCCGCACTGCGCCCTGCCTGCCCGTCTCCCGTGGGCGAGTGGACACAGCCAGATCCGCACTGCGCCCTGCCTTCCCGTCTCCCGTGGGTGAGTGGACACAGCCAGATCCGCACTGCGCCCAGCCTGCCCGTCTCCCGTTGGTGAGTGGACACAGCCAGATCCGCACTGCGCCCTGCCTGCCCGTCTCCCGTGGGTGAGTGGACACAGCCAGATCCGCACTGCGTCTTGCCTGCCCGACTTCCGTCAGTGAGTGGACACAGCCAGATCCGCACTGCCCCCTGCCTGCCCGTCTGCCGTGGGTGAGTGGACACAGCCAGATCCGCACTGCGCCCTGCCTGACCGTCTGCCGTGGGTGAGTGGACACAGCGAGATCCACACTGCGCCCTGCCTGCCCGTCTCCCGTGGGTGAGTGGACACAGCCAGATCCGCACTGCGCCCTGCCTGCCCGTCTCCCGTGGGTGAGTGGACACAGCCAGATCCGCACTGCGCCCTGCCTGCCCGTCTCCCGTGGGTGAGTGGACACAGCCATATCCGCACTGAGCCTTGCCTGCCCGTCTCACTTATGTGAGTGGACACAGCCAGATCCGCACTGCGCCCTGCCTGCCCGTCTCCCGTGGTGAGTCGACACAGCCAGATCCGCACTGCGCCCTGCCTGACCGTCTGCCGTGGGTGAGTGGACACAGCCAGATCCGCACCGCGCCCTGTCTGACCGCCTGCCGTGGGTGAGTGGACACAGCCAGATCCGTACTGTACCCTGCCTGCCCGTCTGCCGTGGGTCAGTGGACATAGCCAGATCCACACAGCACCGTCTCTGCCCATCTCCCGTGGGTGAGTGGACACAGCTGGATCCGCACTGCGCCCTGCCTGGCCGTCTCCCGTGGGTGAGTGGACACAGCCAGATCCGCACTGCGCCTTGCCGGCCCGACTCACGTTGGTGAGTGGACACAGCCAGATCCGCACTGCGCCCTGCCTGCCCGTCTCCCGTGGGTGAGTGGACACAGCCAGATCCGCACTGCACCCTGCCTGACCGTCTGCCGTGGGTGAGTGGACACAGCCAGATCCGCACTGCGCCCTTCCTGACCGTCTGCCGTGGGTGAGTGGACACAGCCAGATCCACACTGCGCCCTGCCTGCCCGTCTGCCGTGGGTGAGTGGACACAGCCAGATCCGCACTGCGCCCTGCCTGACCTTCTGCCGTGGGTGAGTGGACACAGCCAGATCCGCACTGCGCCCTGCCTGACCGCCTGCCGTGGGTGAGTGGACACAGCCAGATCCGCACTGCGCCCTGCCTGACCGCCTGCCGTGGGTGAGTGGACACAGCCAGATCCGTACTGTACCCTGCCTGCCCGTCTGCCGTGGGTCAGTGGACATAGCCAGATCCACACAGCACCGTCTCTGCCCATCTCCCGTGGGTGAGTGGACACAGCCGGATCCGCACTGCGCCCTGCCTGCCCGTCTCCCGTGGGTGAGTGGACACATGCAGATCCGCAATGCGCCTTGCCTGCCCGACTCACGTTGGTGAGTGGACACAGCCAGATCCGCACTGCGCCCTGCCTGCCCGTCTCCCGTGGGTGAGTGGACACAGCCAGATCCGCACTGCACCCTGCCTGACCGTCTGCCGTGGGTGAGTGGACACAGCCAGATCTGCACTGCGCCCTGCCTGCCCGTCTGCCGTGGGTCAGTGGACATAGCCATATCCACACAGCACACTCTCTGCCCGTCTCCCGTGGGTGAGTGGACACAGCCAGATCCGCACTGCGCCCTGCCTGACCGTCTGCCGTGGGTGAATGGACACAGCCAGATCCGCACTGCGCCCTGCCTGCCCGTCTCCCGTGGGCGAGTGGACACAGCCAGATCCGCACTGCGCCCTGCCTGCCCGTCTGCCGTGGGTGAGTGGACACAGCCAGATCCGCACTGCGCCCTGCCTGACCGTCTGCCGTCGGTGAGTGGACACAGCGAGATCCGCACTGCGCCCTGCCTGCCCGTCTCCCGTGGGTGAGTGGACACAGCCAGATCCGCACTGCGCCCTGCCTTCCCGTCTCCCGTGGGTGAGTGGACACAGCCAGATCCGCACTGCGCCCAGCCTGCCCGTCTCCCGTGGGTGAGTGGACACAGCCAGATCCGCACTGCGCCCTGCCTGCCCGTCTCCCGTGGGTGAGTGGACACAGCCAGATCCGCACTGCGTCTTGCCTGCCCGTCTTCCGTCAGTGAGTGGACACAGCCAGATCCGCACTGCGCCCTGCCTGCCCGTCTGCCGTGGGTGAGTGGACACAGCCAGATCCGCACTGCGCCCTGCCTGACCGTCTGCCGTGGGTGAGTGGACACAGCGAGATCCACACTGCGCCCTGCCTGCCCGTCTCCCGTGGGTGAGTGGACACAGCCAGATCCGCACTGCGCCCTGCCTGCCCGTCTCCCGTGGGTGAGTGGACATAGCCAGATCTGCACTGAGCCTTGCCTGCCCGTCTCCCGTGGGTGAGTGGACACAGCCAGATCCGCATGCGCCCTGCCTGCCCGTCTCCCGTGGGTGAGTGGACACAGCCAGATCCGCACTGCGCCCTGCCTGCCCGACTCCCGTGGGTGAGTGGACACAGCCATATCCGCACTGAGCCTTGCCTGCCCGTCTCACTTGGGTGAGTGGACACAGCCAGATCCGCACTGCGCCCTGCCTGCCCGTCTCCCGTGGTGAGTGGACACAGCCAGATCCGCACTGCACCCTGTCTGACCGTCTGACGTGGGTGAGTGGACACAGCCAGATCCGCACTGCGCCCTGCCTGCCCGTCTGCCGTTGGCGAGTGGAAACAGCCAGATCCGCACTGCGCCCTGCCTGCCCGTCTCCCGTGGGTGAGTGGACACAGCCGGATCCGCACTGCATGCTGCCTGCCCGTCTCCCGTGGGTGAGTGGGCACAGCCAGATCCGCACTGCGCCCTCCCTGACCGTCTGCCGTGGGTGAGTGGACACAGCCAGATCCGCACCGCGCCCTGTCTGACCGCCTGCCGTGGGTGAGTGGACACAGCCAGATCCGTACTGTACCCTGCCTGCCCGTCTGCCGTGGGTCAGTGGACATAGCCAGATCCACACAACACCGTCTCTGCCCATCTCCCGTGGGTGAGTGGACACAGCCAGATCCGCACTGCGCCCTGGCTGACCGCATTCTGTGGGTGCGTGGACACAGCCAGATCCGCACTGCGCCCTGCCTGCCCGTCTGCCGTGGGTGAGTGGACACAGCCAGATCCGCACTGCGCCCTGCCTGACCGTCTGCCGTGGGTGAGTGGACACAGCGAGATCCACACTGCGCCCTGCCTGCCCGTCTCCCGTGGGTGAGTGGACACAGCAGGATCCGCACTGCGCCCTGCCTGCCCGTCTCCCGTGGGTGAGTGGACATAGCCAGATCTGCACTGAGCCTTGCCTGCCCGTCTCCCGTGGGTGAGTGGACACAGCCAGATCCGCACTGCGCCCTGCCTGCCCGTCTCCCGTGGGTGAGTGCACACAGCCAGATCCGCACTGCGCCCTGCCTGCCCGTCTCCCGTGGGTGAGTGGACACAGCCATATCCGCACTGAGCCTTGCCTGCCCGTCTCACTTGGGTGAGTGGACACAGCCAGATCCGCACTGCGCCCTGCCTGCCCGTCTCCCGTGGTGAGTGGACACAGCCAGATCCGCACTGCACCCTGTCTGACCGTCTGACGTGGGTGAGTGGACACAGCCAGATCCGCACTGCGCCCTGCCTGCCCGTCTGCCGTTGGCGAGTGGAAACAGCCAGATCCGCACTGCGCCCTGCCTGCCCGTCTCCCGTGGGTGAGTGGACACAGCCGGATCCGCACTGCGTGCTGCCTGCCCGTCTCCCGTGGGTGAGTGGACACAGCCAGATCCGCACTGCGCCCTGCCTGACCGTCTGCCGTGGGTGAGTGGACATAGCCAGATCCGCACTGCGCCCTGCCTGCCCGTCTCCCGTGGGTGAGTGGACACAGCCATATCCGCACTGAGCCTTGCCTGCCCGTCTCACTTGGGTGAGTGGACACAGCCAGATCCGCACTGCGCCCTGCCTGCCCGTCTGCCGTGGGTGAGTGGACACAGCCAGATCCGCACCGCGCCCTGTCTGACCGCCTGCCGTGGGTGAGTGGACACAGCCAGATCCGTACTGTACCCTGCCTGCCCGTCTGCCGTGGGTCAGTGGACATAGCCAGATCCACACAGCACCGTCTCTGCCCATCTCCCGTGGGTGAGTGGACACAGCTGGATCCGCACTGCGCCCTGCCTGGCCGTCTCCCGTGGGTGAGTGGACACAGCCAGATCCGCACTGCGCCCTGCCTGCCCGTCTCCCGTGGGCGAGTGGACACAGCCAGATCCGCACTGCGCCCTGCCTGCCCGTCTCCCGTGGGCGAGTGGACACAGCCAGATCCGCACTGCGCCCTGCCTTCCCGTCTCCCGTGGGTGAGTGGACACAGCCAGATCCGCACTGCGCCCAGCCTGCCCGTCTCCCGTTGGTGAGTGGACACAGCCAGATCCGCACTGCGCCCTGCCTGCCCGTCTCCCGTGGGTGAGTGGACACAGCCAGATCCGCACTGCGTCTTGCCTGCCCGACTTCCGTCAGTGAGTGGACACAGCCAGATCCGCACTGCGCCCTGCCTGCCCGTCTGCCGTGGGTGAGTGGACACAGCCAGATCCGCACTGCGCCCTGCCTGACCGTCTGCCGTGGGTGAGTGGACACAGCGAGATCCACACTGCGCCCTGCCTGCCCGTCTCCCGTGGGTGAGTGGACACAGCCAGATCCGCACTGCGCCCTGCCTGCCCGTCTCCCGTGGGTGAGTGGACACAGCCAGATCCGCACTGCGCCCTGCCTGCCCGTCTCCCGTGGGTGAGTGGACACAGCCATATCCGCACTGAGCCTTGCCTGCCCGTCTCACTTGGGTGAGTGGACACAGCCAGATCCGCACTGCGCCCTGCCTGCCCGTCTCCCGTGGTGAGTCGACACAGCCAGATCCGCACTGCGCCCTGCCTGACCGTCTGCCGTGGGTGAGTGGACACAGCCAGATCCGCACCGCGCCCTGTCTGACCGCCTGCCGTGGGTGAGTGGACACAGCCAGATCCGTACTGTACCCTGCCTGCCCGTCTGCCGTGGGTCAGTGGACATAGCCAGATCCACACAGCACCGTCTCTGCCCATCTCCCGTGGGTGAGTGGACACAGCTGGATCCGCACTGCGCCCTGCCTGGCCGTCTCCCGTGGGTGAGTGGACACAGCCAGATCCGCACTGCGCCTTGCCTGCCCGACTCACGTTGGTGAGTGGACACAGCCAGATCCGCACTGCGCCCTGCCTGCCCGTCTCCCGTGGGTGAGTGGACACAGCCAGATCCGCACTGCACCCTGCCTGACCGTCTGCCGTGGGTGAGTGGACACAGCCAGATCTGCACTGCGCCCTGCCTGCCCGTCTGCCGTGGGTCAGTGGACATAGCCATATCCACACAGCACACTCTCTGCCCATCTCCCGTGGGTGAGTGGACACAGCCAGGTCCACACTGCGCCTTGCCTGCCCGTCTCCCCTGGGTGAGTGGACACAGCCAGATCCGCACTGCGCTCTGCCTGAGCGCCTGCCGTGGGTGAGTGGACACAGCCAGATCCGCACTGCGCCCTGGCTGACCGCATGCTGTGGGTGCGTGGACACAGCCAGATCCGCACTGCACCCTGCCTGACCGCCTGCCGTGGTTGAGTGGACACAGCCAGATCCGCACTGCGTCCTGCCTGACCGTCTGCTGTGGGTGAGTGGACACAGCCAGATCCGCACTGCGCCCTGCCTGACCGCCTGCCGTGGGTGAGTGGACACAGCCAGATCCGCACTGCGCCCTGCCTGCCCGTCTCCCGTGGGCGAGTGGACACAGCCAGATCCGCACTGCGCCCTGCCTGCCCATCTGCCGTGGGTGAGTGGACACAGCCAGATCCGCACTGCGCCCTGCATGACCGTCTGCCGTGGGTGAGTGGATACAGCGAGATCCGCACTGCGCCCTGCCTGCCCGTCTCCCGTGGGTGAGTGGACACAGCCAGATCCGCACTGCGCACTGCCTTCCCGTCTCCCGTGGGTGAGTGGACACAGCCAGATCCGCACTGTGCCCAGCCTGCCCGTCTCCCGTGGGTGAGTGGACACAGCCAGATCCGCACTGCGCCCTGCCTGCCCGTCTCCCGTGGGTGAGTGGACAGAGCCAGATCCGCACTGCGCCCTGCCTGCCCGTCTCCCGTGGGTGAGTGGACACAGCCAGATTCGCATTGTACCCTGCCTGACCGCCTGCCGTGGGAGAGTGGACACACCAGATCCGTACTGCGCACTGCCTGCCCGTCTGCCGTGGGTCAGTGGACATAGCCAGATCCACACAGCACCGTCTCTGCCCGTCTCCCGTGGGTGAGTGGACACAGCCGGATCCGCACTGCGCCCTGCCTGCCCGTCTCCCGTGGGTGAGTTGACACAGCCAGATCCGCACTGCGCCCTGCCTGCCCGTCTCCCGTGGGTGAGTGGACACAGCCGGATCCGCACTGCGCCCTGCCTGCCCGTCTCCCGTGGGTGAGTTGACACAGCCAGATCCGCACTGCGCCCTGCCTGCCCGTCTCCCGTGGGCGAGTGGACACAGCCAGATCCGCACTGCGCCTTGCCTGCCCGTCTCCCGTGGGTGAGTGGACACAGCCAGGTCCACACTGCGCCTTGCCTGCCCGTCTCCCCTGGGTGAGTGGACACAGCCAGATCCGCACTGCGCCCTGCCTGCCCGTCTCCCGTGGGCGAGTGGACACAGCCAGATCCGCACTGCGCCCTGCCTGCCCGTCTGCCGTGGGCGAGTGGACATAGCCAGATCCGCACTGCGCCCTGCCTGACAGTCTGCCGTGGGTGAGTGGACACAGCCAGATCCGCACTGCGCTCTGCCTGAGCGCCTGCCGTGGGTGAGTGGACACAGCCAGATCCGCACTGCGCTCTGGTGACCGCATGCTGTGGGTGCGTGGACACAGCCAGATGCGCACTGCGCCCTGCCTGACCGCCTGCCGTGGGTGAGTGGACACAGCCAGATCCGCACTGCGCCCTGCCTGACCGTCTGCCGTGGGTGAGTGGACACAGCCAGATCCGCACTGCGCCCTGCCTGACCGCCTGCCGTGGGTGAGTGGACACAGCCAGATCCGCACTGCGCCCTGCCTGACCGTCTGCTGTGGGTGAGTGGACACAGCGAGATCCACACTGCGCCCTGCCTGCCCGTCTCCCGTGGGTGAGTGGACACTGCCAGATCCGCACTGCGCCCTGCCTGCCCGTCTCCCGTGGGTGAGTGGACACAGCCAGAGACGCACTGCGCCCTGCCTGCCGGTCTCCCTGGGTGAGTGGACACAGCCAGATCCGCACTGAGCCTTGCCTGCCCGTCTCACGTGGGTGAGTGGACACATCCAGATCCGCACTGCGCCCTGCATGCCCGTCTCCCGTGGGTGAGTGGACACAGCCGGATCCGCACTGTGCCCTGCATGCCCGTCTCCCGTGGGTGAGTGGACACAGCCGGATCCGCACTGCGCCTTGCCTGCCCGTCTCACGTTGGTGAGTGGACACAGCCAGATCTGCACTGCGCCCTGCCCGTCTCCCGTGGGTGAGTGGACACAGCCAGATCCGCACTGCGCCCTGGCTGACCGCATGCTGTGTGTGCGTGGACACAGCCAGATCCGCACTGCGCCCTGCCTGACCGCCTGCCGTGGGTGAGTGGACACAGCCAGATCCGCACTGCGCCCTGCCTGACCGTCTGCCGTGGGTGAGTGGACACAGCCAGATCCGCAGTGTACCCTGCCTGACCGCCTGCCGTGGGTGAGTGGACACAGCCAGATCCGCACTGCGCCCTTCCTGACCGTCTGCCGTGGGTGAGTGGACACAGCCAGATCCACACTGCGCCCTGCCTGCCCGTCTGCCGTGGGTGAGTGGACACAGCCAGATCCGCACTGCGCCCTGCCTGACCTTCTGCCGTGGGTGAGTGGACACAGCCAGATCCGCACTGCGCCCTGCCTGACCGCCTGCCGTGGGTGAGTGGACACAGCCAGATCCGCACTGCGCCCTGCCTGACCGCCTGCCGTGGGTGAGTGGACACAGCCAGATCCGTACTGTACCCTGCCTGCCCGTCTGCCGTGGGTCAGTGGACATAGCCAGATCCACACAGCACCGTCTCTGCCCATCTCCCGTGGGTGAGTGGACACAGCCGGATCCGCACTGCGCCCTGCCTGCCCGTCTCCCGTGGGTGAGTGGACACATGCAGATCCGCAATGCGCCTTGCCTGCCCGACTCACGTTGGTGAGTGGACACAGCCAGATCCGCACTGCGCCCTGCCTGCCCGTCTCCCGTGGGTGAGTGGACACAGCCAGATCCGCACTGCACCCTGCCTGACCGTCTGCCGTGGGTGAGTGGACACAGCCAGATCTGCACTGCGCCCTGCCTGCCCATCTGCCGTGGGTCAGTGGACATATCCATATCCACACAGCACACTCTCTGCCCGTCTCCCGTGGGTGAGTGGACACAGCCAGATCCGCACTGCGCCCTGCCTGACCGTCTGCCGAGGGTGAATGGACACAGCCAGATCCGCACTGCGCCCTGCCTGCCCGTCTCCCGTGGGCGAGTGGACACAGCCAGATCCGCACTGCGCCCTGCCTGCCCGTCTGCCGTGGGTGAGTGGACACAGCCAGATCCGCACTGCGCCCTGCCTGACCGTCTGCCGTCGGTGAGTGGACACAGCGAGATCCGCACTGCGCCCTGCCTGCCCGTCTCCCGTGGGAGAGTGGACACAGCCAGATCCGCACTGCGCCCTGCCTTCCCGTCTCCCGTGGGTGAGTGGACACAGCCAGATCCGCACTGCGCCCAGCCTGCCCGTCTCCCGTGGGTGAGTGGACACAGCCAGATCCGCACTGCGCCCTGCCTGCCCGTCTCCCGTGGGTGAGTGGACACAGCCAGATCCGCACTGCGTCTTGCCTGCCCGTCTTCCGTCAGTGAGTGGACACAGCCAGATCCGCACTGCGCCCTGCCTGCCCGTCTGCCGTGGGTGAGTGGACACAGCCAGATCCGCACTGCGCCCTGCCTGACCGTCTGCCGTGGGTGAGTGGACACAGCGAGATCCACACTGCGCCCTGCCTGCCCGTCTCCCGTGGGTGAGTGGACACAGCCAGATCCGCACTGCGCCCTGCCTGCCCGTCTCCCGTGGGTGAGTGGACATAGCCAGATCTGCACTGAGCCTTGCCTGCCCGTCTCCCGTGGGTGAGTGGACACAGCCAGATCCGCATGCGCCCTGCCTGCCCGTCTCCCGTGGGTGAGTGGACACAGCCAGATCCGCACTGCGCCCTGCCTGCCCGACTCCCGTGGGTGAGTGGACACAGCCATATCCGCACTGAGCCTTGCCTGCCCGTCTCACTTGGGTGAGTGGACACAGCCAGATCCGCACTGCGCCCTGCCTGCCGTCTCCCGTGGTGAGTGGACACAGCCAGATCCGCACTGCACCCTGTCTGACCGTCTGACGTGGGTGAGTGGACACAGCCAGATCCGCACTGCGCCCTGCCTGCCCGTCTGCCGTTGGCGAGTGGAAACAGCCAGATCCGCACTGCGCCCTGCCTGCCCGTCTCCCGTGGGTGAGTGGACACAGCCGGATCCGCACTGCATGCTGCCTGCCCGTCTCCCGTGGGTGAGTGGGCACAGCCAGATCCGCACTGCGCCCTCCCTGACCGTCTGCCGTGGGTGAGTGGACACAGCCAGATCCGCACCGCGCCCTGTCTGACCGCCTGCCGTGGGTGAGTGGACACAGCCAGATCCGTACTGTACCCTGCCTGCCCGTCTGCCGTGGGTCAGTGGACATAGCCAGATCCACACAACACCGTCTCTGCCCATCTCCCGTGGGTGAGTGGACACAGCCAGATCCGCACTGCGCCCTGGCTGACCGCATTCTGTGGGTGCGTGGACACAGCCAGATCCGCACTGCGCCCTGCCTGCCCGTCTGCCGTGGGTGAGTGGACACAGCCAGATCCGCACTGCGCCCTGCCTGACCGTCTGCCGTGGGTGAGTGGACACAGCGAGATCCACACTGCGCCCTGCCTGCCCGTCTCCCGTGGGTGAGTGGACACAGCAGGATCCGCACTGCGCCCTGCCTGCCCGTCTCCCGTGGGTGAGTGGACATAGCCAGATCTGCACTGAGCCTTGCCTGCCCGTCTCCCGTGGGTGAGTGGACACAGCCAGATCCGCACTGCGCCCTGCCTGCCCGTCTCCCGTGGGTGAGTGCACACAGCCAGATCCGCACTGCGCCCTGCCTGCCCGTCTCCCGTGGGTGAGTGGAAACAGCCATATCCGCACTGAGCCTTGCCTGCCCGTCTCACTTGCGTGAGTGGACACAGCCAGATCCGCACTGCGCCCTGCCTGCCCGTCTCCCGTGGTGAGTGGACACAGCCAGATCCGCACTGCACCCTGTCTGACCGTCTGACGTGGGTGAGTGGACACAGCCAGATCCGCACTGCGCCCTGCCTGCCCGTCTGCCGTTGGCGAGTGGAAACAGCCAGATCCGCACTGCGCCCTGCCTGCCCGTCTCCCGTGGGTGAGTGGACACAGCCGGATCCGCACTGCGTGCTGCCTGCCCGTCTACCGTGGGTGAGTGGACACAGCCAGATCCGCACTGCGCCCTGCCTGACCGTCTGCCGTGGGTGAGTGGACATAGCCAGATCCGCACTGCGCCCTGCCTGCCCGTCTCCCGTGGGTGAGTGGACACAGCCATATCCGCACTGAGCCTTGCCTGCCCGTCTCACTTGGGTGAGTGGACACAGCCAGATCCGCACTGCGCCCTGCCTGCCCGTCTCCCGTGGTGAGTCGACACAGCCAGATCCGCACTGCGCCCTGCCTGACCGTCTGCCGTGGGTGAGTGGACACAGCCAGATCCGCACCGCGCCCTGTCTGACCGCCTGCCGTGGGTGAGTGGACACAGCCAGATCCGTACTGTACCCTGCCTGCCCGTCTGCCGTGGGTCAGTGGACATAGCCAGATCCACACAGCACCGTCTCTGCCCATCTCCCGTGGGTGAGTGGACACAGCTGGATCCGCACTGCGCCCTGCCTGGCCGTCTCCCGTGGGTGAGTGGACACAGCCAGATCCGCACTGCGCCCTGCCTGCCCGTCTCCCGTGGGCGAGTGGACACAGCCAGATCCGCACTGCGCCCTGCCTGCCCGTCTCCCGTGGGCGAGTGGACACAGCCAGATCCGCACTGCGCCCTGCCTTCCCGTCTCCCGTGGGTGAGTGGACACAGCCAGATCCGCACTGCGCCCAGCCTGCCCGTCTCCCGTTGGTGAGTGGACACAGCCAGATCCGCACTGCGCCCTGCCTGCCCGTCTCCCGTGGGTGAGTGGACACAGCCAGATCCGCACTGCGTCTTGCCTGCCCGACTTCCGTCAGTGAGTGGACACAGCCAGATCCGCACTGCCCCCTGCCTGCCCGTCTGCCGTGGGTGAGTGGACACAGCCAGATCCGCACTGCGCCCTGCCTGACCGTCTGCCGTGGGTGAGTGGACACAGCGAGATCCACACTGCGCCCTGCCTGCCCGTCTCCCGTGGGTGAGTGGACACAGCCAGATCCGCACTGCGCCCTGCCTGCCCGTCTCCCGTGGGTGAGTGGACACAGCCAGATCCGCACTGCGCCCTGCCTGCCCGTCTCCCGTGGGTGAGTGGACACAGCCATATCCGCACTGAGCCTTGCCTGCCCGTCTCACTTATGTGAGTGGACACAGCCAGATCCGCACTGCGCCCTGCCTGCCCGTCTCCCGTGGTGAGTCGACACAGCCAGATCCGCACTGCGCCCTGCCTGACCGTCTGCCGTGGGTGAGTGGACACAGCCAGATCCGCACCGCGCCCTGTCTGACCGCCTGCCGTGGGTGAGTGGACACAGCCAGATCCGTACTGTACCCTGCCTGCCCGTCTGCCGTGGGTCAGTGGACATAGCCAGATCCACACAGCACCGTCTCTGCCCATCTCCCGTGGGTGAGTGGACACAGCTGGATCCGCACTGCGCCCTGCCTGGCCGTCTCCCGTGGGTGAGTGGACACAGCCAGATCCGCACTGCGCCTTGCCGGCCCGACTCACGTTGGTGAGTGGACACAGCCAGATCCGCACTGCGCCCTGCCTGCCCGTCTCCCGTGGGTGAGTGGACACAGCCAGATCCGCACTGCACCCTGCCTGACCGTCTGCCGTGGGTGAGTGGACACAGCCAGATCCGCACTGCGCCCTTCCTGACCGTCTGCCGTGGGTGAGTGGACACAGCCAGATCCACACTGCGCCCTGCCTGCCCGTCTGCCGTGGGTGAGTGGACACAGCCAGATCCGCACTGCGCCCTGCCTGACCTTCTGCCGTGGGTGAGTGGACACAGCCAGATCCGCACTGCGCCCTGCCTGACCGCCTGCCGTGGGTGAGTGGACACAGCCAGATCCGCACTGCGCCCTGCCTGACCGCCTGCCGTGGGTGAGTGGACACAGCCAGATCCGTACTGTACCCTGCCTGCCCGTCTGCCGTGGGTCAGTGGACATAGCCAGATCCACACAGCACCGTCTCTGCCCATCTCCCGTGGGTGAGTGGACACAGCCGGATCCGCACTGCGCCCTGCCTGCCCGTCTCCCGTGGGTGAGTGGACACATGCAGATCCGCAATGCGCCTTGCCTGCCCGACTCACGTTGGTGAGTGGACACAGCCAGATCCGCACTGCGCCCTGCCTGCCCGTCTCCCGTGGGTGAGTGGACACAGCCAGATCCGCACTGCACCCTGCCTGACCGTCTGCCGTGGGTGAGTGGACACAGCCAGATCTGCACTGCGCCCTGCCTGCCCGTCTGCCGTGGGTCAGTGGACATAGCCATATCCACACAGCACACTCTCTGCCCGTCTCCCGTGGGTGAGTGGACACAGCCAGATCCGCACTGCGCCCTGCCTGACCGTCTGCCGTGGGTGAATGGACACAGCCAGATCCGCACTGCGCCCTGCCTGCCCGTCTCCCGTGGGCGAGTGGACACAGCCAGATCCGCACTGCGCCCTGCCTGCCCGTCTGCCGTGGGTGAGTGGACACAGCCAGATCCGCACTGCGCCCTGCCTGACCGTCTGCCGTCGGTGAGTGGACACAGCGAGATCCGCACTGCGCCCTGCCTGCCCGTCTCCCGTGGGTGAGTGGACACAGCCAGATCCGCACTGCGCCCTGCCTTCCCGTCTCCCGTGGGTGAGTGGACACAGCCAGATCCGCACTGCGCCCAGCCTGCCCGTCTCCCGTGGGTGAGTGGACACAGCCAGATCCGCACTGCGCCCTGCCTGCCCGTCTCCCGTGGGTGAGTGGACACAGCCAGATCCGCACTGCGTCTTGCCTGCCCGTCTTCCGTCAGTGAGTGGACACAGCCAGATCCGCACTGCGCCCTGCCTGCCCGTCTGCCGTGGGTGAGTGGACACAGCCAGATCCGCACTGCGCCCTGCCTGACCGTCTGCCGTGGGTGAGTGGACACAGCGAGATCCACACTGCGCCCTGCCTGCCCGTCTCCCGTGGGTGAGTGGACACAGCCAGATCCGCACTGCGCCCTGCCTGCCCGTCTCCCGTGGGTGAGTGGACATAGCCAGATCTGCACTGAGCCTTGCCTGCCCGTCTCCCGTGGGTGAGTGGACACAGCCAGATCCGCATGCGCCCTGCCTGCCCGTCTCCCGTGGGTGAGTGGACACAGCCAGATCCGCACTGCGCCCTGCCTGCCCGACTCCCGTGGGTGAGTGGACACAGCCATATCCGCACTGAGCCTTGCCTGCCCGTCTCACTTGGGTGAGTGGACACAGCCAGATCCGCACTGCGCCCTGCCTGCCCGTCTCCCGTGGTGAGTGGACACAGCCAGATCCGCACTGCACCCTGTCTGACCGTCTGACGTGGGTGAGTGGACACAGCCAGATCCGCACTGCGCCCTGCCTGCCCGTCTGCCGTTGGCGAGTGGAAACAGCCAGATCCGCACTGCGCCCTGCCTGCCCGTCTCCCGTGGGTGAGTGGACACAGCCGGATCCGCACTGCATGCTGCCTGCCCGTCTCCCGTGGGTGAGTGGGCACAGCCAGATCCGCACTGCGCCCTCCCTGACCGTCTGCCGTGGGTGAGTGGACACAGCCAGATCCGCACCGCGCCCTGTCTGACCGCCTGCCGTGGGTGAGTGGACACAGCCAGATCCGTACTGTACCCTGCCTGCCCGTCTGCCGTGGGTCAGTGGACATAGCCAGATCCACACAACACCGTCTCTGCCCATCTCCCGTGGGTGAGTGGACACAGCCAGATCCGCACTGCGCCCTGGCTGACCGCATTCTGTGGGTGCGTGGACACAGCCAGATCCGCACTGCGCCCTGCCTGCCCGTCTGCCGTGGGTGAGTGGACACAGCCAGATCCGCACTGCGCCCTGCCTGACCGTCTGCCGTGGGTGAGTGGACACAGCGAGATCCACACTGCGCCCTGCCTGCCCGTCTCCCGTGGGTGAGTGGACACAGCAGGATCCGCACTGCGCCCTGCCTGCCCGTCTCCCGTGGGTGAGTGGACATAGCCAGATCTGCACTGAGCCTTGCCTGCCCGTCTCCCGTGGGTGAGTGGACACAGCCAGATCCGCACTGCGCCCTGCCTGCCCGTCTCCCGTGGGTGAGTGCACACAGCCAGATCCGCACTGCGCCCTGCCTGCCCGTCTCCCGTGGGTGAGTGGACACAGCCATATCCGCACTGAGCCTTGCCTGCCCGTCTCACTTGGGTGAGTGGACACAGCCAGATCCGCACTGCGCCCTGCCTGCCCGTCTCCCGTGGTGAGTGGACACAGCCAGATCCGCACTGCACCCTGTCTGACCGTCTGACGTGGGTGAGTGGACACAGCCAGATCCGCACTGCGCCCTGCCTGCCCGTCTGCCGTTGGCGAGTGGAAACAGCCAGATCCGCACTGCGCCCTGCCTGCCCGTCTCCCGTGGGTGAGTGGACACAGCCGGATCCGCACTGCGTGCTGCCTGCCCGTCTCCCGTGGGTGAGTGGACACAGCCAGATCCGCACTGCGCCCTGCCTGACCGTCTGCCGTGGGTGAGTGGACATAGCCAGATCCGCACTGCGCCCTGCCTGCCCGTCTCCCGTGGGTGAGTGGACACAGCCATATCCGCACTGAGCCTTGCCTGCCCGTCTCACTTGGGTGAGTGGACACAGCCAGATCCGCACTGCGCCCTGCCTGCCCGTCTGCCGTGGGTGAGTGGACACAGCCAGATCCGCACCGCGCCCTGTCTGACCGCCTGCCGTGGGTGAGTGGACACAGCCAGATCCGTACTGTACCCTGCCTGCCCGTCTGCCGTGGGTCAGTGGACATAGCCAGATCCACACAGCACCGTCTCTGCCCATCTCCCGTGGGTGAGTGGACACAGCTGGATCCGCACTGCGCCCTGCCTGGCCGTCTCCCGTGGGTGAGTGGACACAGCCAGATCCGCACTGCGCCCTGCCTGCCCGTCTCCCGTGGGCGAGTGGACACAGCCAGATCCGCACTGCGCCCTGCCTGCCCGTCTCCCGTGGGCGAGTGGACACAGCCAGATCCGCACTGCGCCCTGCCTTCCCGTCTCCCGTGGGTGAGTGGACACAGCCAGATCCGCACTGCGCCCAGCCTGCCCGTCTCCCGTTGGTGAGTGGACACAGCCAGATCCGCACTGCGCCCTGCCTGCCCGTCTCCCGTGGGTGAGTGGACACAGCCAGATCCGCACTGCGTCTTGCCTGCCCGACTTCCGTCAGTGAGTGGACACAGCCAGATCCGCACTGCGCCCTGCCTGCCCGTCTGCCGTGGGTGAGTGGACACAGCCAGATCCGCACTGCGCCCTGCCTGACCGTCTGCCGTGGGTGAGTGGACACAGCGAGATCCACACTGCGCCCTGCCTGCCCGTCTCCCGTGGGTGAGTGGACACAGCCAGATCCGCACTGCGCCCTGCCTGCCCGTCTCCCGTGGGTGAGTGGACACAGCCAGATCCGCACTGCGCCCTGCCTGCCCGTCTCCCGTGGGTGAGTGGACACAGCCATATCCGCACTGAGCCTTGCCTGCCCGTCTCACTTGGGTGAGTGGACACAGCCAGATCCGCACTGCGCCCTGCCTGCCCGTCTCCCGTGGTGAGTCGACACAGCCAGATCCGCACTGCGCCCTGCCTGACCGTCTGCCGTGGGTGAGTGGACACAGCCAGATCCGCACCGCGCCCTGTCTGACCGCCTGCCGTGGGTGAGTGGACACAGCCAGATCCGTACTGTACCCTGCCTGCCCGTCTGCCGTGGGTCAGTGGACATAGCCAGATCCACACAGCACCGTCTCTGCCCATCTCCCGTGGGTGAGTGGACACAGCTGGATCCGCACTGCGCCCTGCCTGGCCGTCTCCCGTGGGTGAGTGGACACAGCCAGATCCGCACTGCGCCTTGCCTGCCCGACTCACGTTGGTGAGTGGACACAGCCAGATCCGCACTGCGCCCTGCCTGCCCGTCTCCCGTGGGTGAGTGGACACAGCCAGATCCGCACTGCACCCTGCCTGACCGTCTGCCGTGGGTGAGTGGACACAGCCAGATCTGCACTGCGCCCTGCCTGCCCGTCTGCCGTGGGTCAGTGGACATAGCCATATCCACACAGCACACTCTCTGCCCATCTCCCGTGGGTGAGTGGACACAGCCAGGTCCACACTGCGCCTTGCCTGCCCGTCTCCCCTGGGTGAGTGGACACAGCCAGATCCGCACTGCGCTCTGCCTGAGCGCCTGCCGTGGGTGAGTGGACACAGCCAGATCCGCACTGCGCCCTGGCTGACCGCATGCTGTGGGTGCGTGGACACAGCCAGATCCGCACTGCACCCTGCCTGACCGCCTGCCGTGGTTGAGTGGACACAGCCAGATCCGCACTGCGTCCTGCCTGACCGTCTGCTGTGGGTGAGTGGACACAGCCAGATCCGCACTGCGCCCTGCCTGACCGCCTGCCGTGGGTGAGTGGACACAGCCAGATCCGCACTGCGCCCTGCCTGCCCGTCTCCCGTGGGCGAGTGGACACAGCCAGATCCGCACTGCGCCCTGCCTGCCCATCTGCCGTGGGTGAGTGGACACAGCCAGATCCGCACTGCGCCCTGCATGACCGTCTGCCGTGGGTGAGTGGATACAGCGAGATCCGCACTGCGCCCTGCCTGCCCGTCTCCCGTGGGTGAGTGGACACAGCCAGATCCGCACTGCGCACTGCCTTCCCGTCTCCCGTGGGTGAGTGGACACAGCCAGATCCGCACTGTGCCCAGCCTGCCCGTCTCCCGTGGGTGAGTGGACACAGCCAGATCCGCACTGCGCCCTGCCTGCCCGTCTCCCGTGGGTGAGTGGACAGAGCCAGATCCGCACTGCGCCCTGCCTGCCCGTCTCCCGTGGGTGAGTGGACACAGCCAGATTCGCATTGTACCCTGCCTGACCGCCTGCCGTGGGAGAGTGGACACACCAGATCCGTACTGCGCACTGCCTGCCCGTCTGCCGTGGGTCAGTGGACATAGCCAGATCCACACAGCACCGTCTCTGCCCGTCTCCCGTGGGTGAGTGGACACAGCCGGATCCGCACTGCGCCCTGCCTGCCCGTCTCCCGTGGGTGAGTTGACACAGCCAGATCCGCACTGCGCCCTGCCTGCCCGTCTCCCGTGGGTGAGTGGACACAGCCGGATCCGCACTGCGCCCTGCCTGCCCGTCTCCCGTGGGTGAGTTGACACACCCAGATCCGCACTGCGCCCTGCCTGCCCGTCTCCCGTGGGCGAGTGGACACAGCCAGATCCGCACTGCGCCTTGCCTGCCCGTCTCCCGTGGGTGAGTGGACACAGCCAGGTCCACACTGCGCCTTGCCTGCCCGTCTCCCCTGGGTGAGTGGACACAGCCAGATCCGCACTGCGCCCTGCCTGCCCGTCTCCCGTGGGCGAGTGGACACAGCCAGATCCGCACTGCGCCCTGCCTGCCCGTCTGCCGTGGGCGAGTGGACATAGCCAGATCCGCACTGCGCCCTGCCTGACAGTCTGCCGTGGGTGAGTGGACACAGCCAGATCCGCACTGCGCTCTGCCTGAGCGCCTGCCGTGGGTGAGTGGACACAGCCAGATCCGCACTGCGCTCTGGTGACCGCATGCTGTGGGTGCGTGGACACAGCCAGATGCGCACTGCGCCCTGCCTGACCGCCTGCCGTGGGTGAGTGGACACAGCCAGATCCGCACTGCGCCCTGCCTGACCGTCTGCCGTGGGTGAGTGGACACAGCCAGATCCGCACTGCACCCTGCCTGACCGCCTGCCGTGGGTGAGTGGACACAGCCAGATCCGCACTGCGCCCTGCCTGACCGTCTGCTGTGGGTGAGTGGACACAGCGAGATCCACACTGCGCCCTGCCTGCCCGTCTCCCGTGGGTGAGTGGACACTGCCAGATCCGCACTGCGCCCTGCCTGCCCGTCTCCCGTGGGTGAGTGGACACAGCCAGAGACGCACTGCGCCCTGCCTGCCGGTCTCCCTGGGTGAGTGGACACAGCCAGATCCGCACTGAGCCTTGCCTGCCCGTCTCACGTGGGTGAGTGGACACATCCAGATCCGCACTGCGCCCTGCATGCCCGTCTCCCGTGGGTGAGTGGACACAGCCGGATCCGCACTGTGCCCTGCATGCCCGTCTCCCGTGGGTGAGTGGACACAGCCGGATCCGCACTGCGCCTTGCCTGCCCGTCTCACGTTGGTGAGTGGACACAGCCAGATCTGCACTGCGCCCTGCCCGTCTCCCGTGGGTGAGTGGACACAGCCAGATCCGCACTGCGCCCTGGCTGACCGCATGCTGTGTGTGCGTGGACACAGCCAGATCCGCACTGCGCCCTGCCTGACCGCCTGCCGTGGGTGAGTGGACACAGCCAGATCCGCACTGCGCCCTGCCTGACCGTCTGCCGTGGGTGAGTGGACACAGCCAGATCCGCAGTGTACCCTGCCTGACCGCCTGCCGTGGGTGAGTGGACACAGCCAGATCCGCACTGCGCCCTTCCTGACCGTCTGCCGTGGGTGAGTGGACACAGCCAGATCCACACTGCGCCCTGCCTGCCCGTCTGCCGTGGGTGAGTGGACACAGCCAGATCCGCACTGCGCCCTGCCTGACCTTCTGCCGTGGGTGAGTGGACACAGCCAGATCCGCACTGCGCCCTGCCTGACCGCCTGCCGTGGGTGAGTGGACACAGCCAGATCCGCACTGCGCCCTGCCTGACCGCCTGCCGTGGGTGAGTGGACACAGCCAGATCCGTACTGTACCCTGCCTGCCCGTCTGCCGTGGGTCAGTGGACATAGCCAGATCCACACAGCACCGTCTCTGCCCATCTCCCGTGGGTGAGTGGACACAGCCGGATCCGCACTGCGCCCTGCCTGCCCGTCTCCCGTGGGTGAGTGGACACATGCAGATCCGCAATGCGCCTTGCCTGCCCGACTCACGTTGGTGAGTGGACACAGCCAGATCCGCACTGCGCCCTGCCTGCCCGTCTCCCGTGGGTGAGTGGACACAGCCAGATCCGCACTGCACCCTGCCTGACCGTCTGCCGTGGGTGAGTGGACACAGCCAGATCTGCACTGCGCCCTGCCTGCCCATCTGCCGTGGGTCAGTGGACATATCCATATCCACACAGCACACTCTCTGCCCGTCTCCCGTGGGTGAGTGGACACAGCCAGATCCGCACTGCGCCCTGCCTGACCGTCTGCCGTGGGTGAATGGACACAGCCAGATCCGCACTGCGCCCTGCCTGCCCGTCTCCCGTGGGCGAGTGGACACAGCCAGATCCGCACTGCGCCCTGCCTGCCCGTCTGCCGTGGGTGAGTGGACACAGCCAGATCCGCACTGCGCCCTGCCTGACCGTCTGCCGTCGGTGAGTGGACACAGCGAGATCCGCACTGCGCCCTGCCTGCCCGTCTCCCGTGGGAGAGTGGACACAGCCAGATCCGCACTGCGCCCTGCCTTCCCGTCTCCCGTGGGTGAGTGGACACAGCCAGATCCGCACTGCGCCCAGCCTGCCCGTCTCCCGTGGGTGAGTGGACACAGCCAGATCCGCACTGCGCCCTGCCTGCCCGTCTCCCGTGGGTGAGTGGACACAGCCAGATCCGCACTGCGTCTTGCCTGCCCGTCTTCCGTCAGTGAGTGGACACAGCCAGATCCGCACTGCGCCCTGCCTGCCCGTCTGCCGTGGGTGAGTGGACACAGCCAGATCCGCACTGCGCCCTGCCTGACCGTCTGCCGTGGGTGAGTGGACACAGCGAGATCCACACTGCGCCCTGCCTGCCCGTCTCCCGTGGGTGAGTGGACACAGCCAGATCCGCACTGCGCCCTGCCTGCCCGTCTCCCGTGGGTGAGTGGACATAGCCAGATCTGCACTGAGCCTTGCCTGCCCGTCTCCCGTGGGTGAGTGGACACAGCCAGATCCGCACTGCGCCCTGCCTGCCCGTCTCCCGTGGGTGAGTGCACACAGCCAGATCCGCACTGCGCCCTGCCTGCCCGTCTCCCGTGGGTGAGTGGACACAGCCATATCCGCACTGAGCCTTGCCTGCCCGTCTCACTTGGGTGAGTGGACACAGCCAGATCCGCACTGCGCCCTGCCTGCCCGTCTCCCGTGGTGAGTGGACACAGCCAGATCCGCACTGCACCCTGTCTGACCGTCTGACGTGGGTGAGTGGACACAGCCAGATCCGCACTGCGCCCTGCCTGCCCGTCTGCCGTTGGCGAGTGGAAACAGCCAGATCCGCACTGCGCCCTGCCTGCCCGTCTCCCGTGGGTGAGTGGACACAGCCGGATCCGCACTGCGTGCTGCCTGCCCGTCTCCCGTGGGTGAGTGGACACAGCCAGATCCGCACTGCGCCCTGCCTGACCGTCTGCCGTGGGTGAGTGGACATAGCCAGATCCGCACTGCGCCCTGCCTGCCCGTCTCCCGTGGGTGAGTGGACACAGCCATATCCGCACTGAGCCTTGCCTGCCCGTCTCACTTGGGTGAGTGGACACAGTCAGATCCGCACTGCGCCCTGCCTGCCCGTCTGCCGTGGGTGAGTGGACACAGCCAGATCCGCACCGCGCCCTGTCTGACCGCCTGCCGTGGGTGAGTGGACACAGCCAGATCCGTACTGTACCCTGCCTGCCCATCTGCCGTGGGTCAGTGGACATAGCCAGATCCACACAGCACCGTCTCTGCCCATCTCCCGTGGGTGAGTGGACACAGCCGGATCCGCACTGCGCCCTGCCTGCCCGTCTCCCGTGGGTGAGTGGACACATGCAGATCCGCAATGCGCCTTGCCTGCCCGACTCACGTTGGTGAGTGGACACAGCCAGATCCGCACTGCGCCCTGCCTGCCCGTCTCCCGTGGGTGAGTGGACACAGCCAGATCCGCACTGCACCCTGCCTGACCGTCTGCCGTGGGTGAGTGGACACAGCCAGATCTGCACTGCGCCCTGCCTGCCCATCTGCCGTGGGTCAGTGGACATATCCATATCCACACAGCACACTCTCTGCCCGTCTCCCGTGGGTGAGTGGACACAGCCAGATCCGCACTGCGCCCTGCCTGACCGTCTGCCGTGGGTGAATGGACACAGCCAGATCCGCACTGCGCCCTGCCTGCCCGTCTCCCGTGGGCGAGTGGACACAGCCAGATCCGCACTGCGCCCTGCCTGCCCGTCTGCCGTGGGTGAGTGGACACAGCCAGATCCGCACTGCGCCCTGCCTGACCGTCTGCCGTCGGTGAGTGGACACAGCGAGATCCGCACTGCGCCCTGCCTGCCCGTCTCCCGTGGGAGAGTGGACACAGCCAGATCCGCACTGCGCCCTGCCTTCCCGTCTCCCGTGGGTGAGTGGACACAGCCAGATCCGCACTGCGCCCAGCCTGCCCGTCTCCCGTGGGTGAGTGGACACAGCCAGATCCGCACTGCGCCCTGCCTGCCCGTCTCCCGTGGGTGAGTGGACACAGCCAGATCCGCACTGCGTCTTGCCTGCCCGTCTTCCGTCAGTGAGTGGACACAGCCAGATCCGCACTGCGCCCTGCCTGCCCGTCTGCCGTGGGTGAGTGGACACAGCCAGATCCGCACTGCGCCCTGCCTGACCGTCTGCCGTGGGTGAGTGGACACAGCGAGATCCACACTGCGCCCTGCCTGCCCGTCTCCCGTGGGTGAGTGGACACAGCCAGATCCGCACTGCGCCCTGCCTGCCCGTCTCCCGTGGGTGAGTGGACATAGCCAGATCTGCACTGAGCCTTGCCTGCCCGTCTCCCGTGGGTGAGTGGACACAGCCAGATCCGCACTGCGCCCTGCCTGCCCGTCTCCCGTGGGTGAGTGCACACAGCCAGATCCGCACTGCGCCCTGCCTGCCCGTCTCCCGTGGGTGAGTGGACACAGCCATATCCGCACTGAGCCTTGCCTGCCCGTCTCACTTGGGTGAGTGGACACAGCCAGATCCGCACTGCGCCCTGCCTGCCCGTCTCCCGTGGTGAGTGGACACAGCCAGATCCGCACTGCACCCTGTCTGACCGTCTGACGTGGGTGAGTGGACACAGCCAGATCCGCACTGCGCCCTGCCTGCCCGTCTGCCGTTGGCGAGTGGAAACAGCCAGATCCGCACTGCGCCCTGCCTGCCCGTCTCCCGTGGGTGAGTGGACACAGCCGGATCCGCACTGCGTGCTGCCTGCCCGTCTCCCGTGGGTGAGTGGACACAGCCAGATCCGCACTGCGCCCTGCCTGACCGTCTGCCGTGGGTGAGTGGACATAGCCAGATCCGCACTGCGCCCTGCCTGCCCGTCTCCCGTGGGTGAGTGGACACAGCCATATCCGCACTGAGCCTTGCCTGCCCGTCTCACTTGGGTGAGTGGACACAGTCAGATCCGCACTGCGCCCTGCCTGCCCGTCTGCCGTGGGTGAGTGGACACAGCCAGATCCGCACCGCGCCCTGTCTGACCGCCTGCCGTGGGTGAGTGGACACAGCCAGATCCGTACTGTACCCTGCCTGCCCATCTGCCGTGGGTCAGTGGACATAGCCAGATCCACACAGCACCGTCTCTGCCCATCTCCCGTGGGTGAGTGGACACAGCTGGATCCGCACTGCGCCCTGCCTGGCCGTCTCCCGTGGGTGAGTGGACACAGCCAGATCCGCACTGCGCCCTGCCTGCCCGTCTCCCGTGGGCGAGTGGACACAGCCAGATCCGCACTGCGCCCTGCCTGCCCGTCTCCCGTGGGCGAGTGGACACAGCCAGATCCGCACTGCGCCCTGCCTTCCCGTCTCCCGTGGGTGAGTGGACACAGCCAGATCCGCACTGCGCCCAGCCTGCCCGTCTCCCGTTGGTGAGTGGACACAGCCAGATCCGCACTGCGCCCTGCCTGCCCGTCTCCCGTGGGTGAGTGGACACAGCCAGATCCGCACTGCGTCTTGCCTGCCCGACTTCCGTCAGTGAGTGGACACAGCCAGATCCGCACTGCGCCCTGCCTGCCCGTCTGCCGTGGGTGAGTGGACACAGCCAGATCCGCACTGCGCCCTGCCTGACCGTCTGCCGTGGGTGAGTGGACACAGCGAGATCCACACTGCGCCCTGCCTGCCCGTCTCCCGTGGGTGAGTGGACACAGCCAGATCCGCACTGCGCCCTGCCTGCCCGTCTCCCGTGGGTGAGTGGACACAGCCAGATCCGCACTGCGCCCTGCCTGCCCGTCTCCCGTGGGTGAGTGGACACAGCCATATCCGCACTGAGCCTTGCCTGCCCGTCTCACTTGGGTGAGTGGACACAGCCAGATCCGCACTGCGCCCTGCCTGCCCGTCTCCCGTGGTGAGTCGACACAGCCAGATCCGCACTGCGCCCTGCCTGACCGTCTGCCGTGGGTGAGTGGACACAGCCAGATCCGCACCGCGCCCTGTCTGACCGCCTGCCGTGGGTGAGTGGACACAGCCAGATCCGTACTGTACCCTGCCTGCCCGTCTGCCGTGGGTCAGTGGACATAGCCAGATCCACACAGCACCGTCTCTGCCCATCTCCCGTGGGTGAGTGGACACAGCTGGATCCGCACTGCGCCCTGCCTGGCCGTCTCCCGTGGGTGAGTGGACACAGCCAGATCCGCACTGCGCCTTGCCTGCCCGACTCACGTTGGTGAGTGGACACAGCCAGATCCGCACTGCGCCCTGCCTGCCCGTCTCCCGTGGGTGAGTGGACACAGCCAGATCCGCACTGCACCCTGCCTGACCGTCTGCCGTGGGTGAGTGGACACAGCCAGATCTGCACTGCGCCCTGCCTGCCCGTCTGCCGTGGGTCAGTGGACATAGCCATATCCACACAGCACACTCTCTGCCCATCTCCCGTGGGTGAGTGGACACAGCCAGGTCCACACTGCGCCTTGCCTGCCCGTCTCCCCTGGGTGAGTGGACACAGCCAGATCCGCACTGCGCTCTGCCTGAGCGCCTGCCGTGGGTGAGTGGACACAGCCAGATCCGCACTGCGCCCTGGCTGACCGCATGCTGTGGGTGCGTGGACACAGCCAGATCCGCACTGCACCCTGCCTGACCGCCTGCCGTGGTTGAGTGGACACAGCCAGATCCGCACTGCGCCCTGCCTGACCGTCTGCTGTGGGTGAGTGGACACAGCCAGATCCGCACTGCGCCCTGCCTGACCGCCTGCCGTGGGTGAGTGGACACAGCCAGATCCGCACTGCGCCCTGCCTGCCCGTCTGCCGTGGGTGAGTGGACACAGCCAGATCCGCACTGCGCCCTGCCTGCCCGTCTCCCGTGGGTGAGTGGACACAGCCAGATTCGCATTGTACCCTGCCTGACCGCCTGCCGTGGGAGAGTGGACACACCAGATCCGTACTGCGCACTGCCTGCCCGTCTGCCGTGGGTCAGTGGACATAGCCAGATCCACACAGCACCGTCTCTGCCCGTCTCCCGTGGGTGAGTGGACACAGCCGGATCCGCACTGCGCCCTGCCTGCCCGTCTCCCGTGGGTGAGTTGACACAGCCAGATCCGCACTGCGCCCTGCCTGCCCGTCTCCCGTGGGTGAGTGGACACAGCCGGATCCGCACTGCGCCCTGCCTGCCCGTCTCCCGTGGGTGAGTTGACACACCCAGATCCGCACTGCGCCCTGCCTGCCCGTCTCCCGTGGGCGAGTGGACACAGCCAGATCCGCACTGCGCCTTGCCTGCCCGTCTCCCGTGGGTGAGTGGACACAGCCAGGTCCACACTGCGCCTTGCCTGCCCGTCTCCCCTGGGTGAGTGGACACAGCCAGATCCGCACTGCGCCCTGCCTGCCCGTCTCCCGTGGGCGAGTGGACACAGCCAGATCCGCACTGCGCCCTGCCTGCCCGTCTGCCGTGGGCGAGTGGACATAGCCAGATCCGCACTGCGCCCTGCCTGACAGTCTGCCGTGGGTGAGTGGACACAGCCAGATCCGCACTGCGCTCTGCCTGAGCGCCTGCCGTGGGTGAGTGGACACAGCCAGATCCGCACTGCGCTCTGGTGACCGCATGCTGTGGGTGCGTGGACACAGCCAGATGCGCACTGCGCCCTGCCTGACCGCCTGCCGTGGGTGAGTGGACACAGCCAGATCCGCACTGCGCCCTGCCTGACCGTCTGCCGTGGGTGAGTGGACACAGCCAGATCCGCACTGCGCCCTGCCTGACCGCCTGCCGTGGGTGAGTGGACACAGCCAGATCCGCACTGCGCCCTGCCTGACCGTCTGCTGTGGGTGAGTGGACACAGCGAGATCCACACTGCGCCCTGCCTGCCCGTCTCCCGTGGGTGAGTGGACACTGCCAGATCCGCACTGCGCCCTGCCTGCCCGTCTCCCGTGGGTGAGTGGACACAGCCAGAGACGCACTGCGCCCTGCCTGCCGGTCTCCCTGGGTGAGTGGACACAGCCAGATCCGCACTGAGCCTTGCCTGCCCGTCTCACGTGGGTGAGTGGACACATCCAGATCCGCACTGCGCCCTGCATGCCCGTCTCCCGTGGGTGAGTGGACACAGCCGGATCCGCACTGTGCCCTGCATGCCCGTCTCCCGTGGGTGAGTGGACACAGCCGGATCCGCACTGCGCCTTGCCTGCCCGTCTCACGTTGGTGAGTGGACACAGCCAGATCTGCACTGCGCCCTGCCCGTCTCCCGTGGGTGAGTGGACACAGCCAGATCCGCACTGCGCCCTGGCTGACCGCATGCTGTGTGTGCGTGGACACAGCCAGATCCGCACTGCGCCCTGCCTGACCGCCTGCCGTGGGTGAGTGGACACAGCCAGATCCGCACTGCGCCCTGCCTGACCGTCTGCCGTGGGTGAGTGGACACAGCCAGATCCGCAGTGTACCCTGCCTGACCGCCTGCCGTGGGTGAGTGGACACAGCCAGATCCGCACTGCGCCCTTCCTGACCGTCTGCCGTGGGTGAGTGGACACAGCCAGATCCACACTGCGCCCTGCCTGCCCGTCTGCCGTGGGTGAGTGGACACAGCCAGATCCGCACTGCGCCCTGCCTGACCTTCTGCCGTGGGTGAGTGGACACAGCCAGATCCGCACTGCGCCCTGCCTGACCGCCTGCCGTGGGTGAGTGGACACAGCCAGATCCGCACTGCGCCCTGCCTGACCGCCTGCCGTGGGTGAGTGGACACAGCCAGATCCGTACTGTACCCTGCCTGCCCGTCTGCCGTGGGTCAGTGGACATAGCCAGATCCACACAGCACCGTCTCTGCCCATCTCCCGTGGGTGAGTGGACACAGCCGGATCCGCACTGCGCCCTGCCTGCCCGTCTCCCGTGGGTGAGTGGACACATGCAGATCCGCAATGCGCCTTGCCTGCCCGACTCACGTTGGTGAGTGGACACAGCCAGATCCGCACTGCGCCCTGCCTGCCCGTCTCCCGTGGGTGAGTGGACACAGCCAGATCCGCACTGCACCCTGCCTGACCGTCTGCCGTGGGTGAGTGGACACAGCCAGATCTGCACTGCGCCCTGCCTGCCCATCTGCCGTGGGTCAGTGGACATATCCATATCCACACAGCACACTCTCTGCCCGTCTCCCGTGGGTGAGTGGACACAGCCAGATCCGCACTGCGCCCTGCCTGACCGTCTGCCGTGGGTGAATGGACACAGCCAGATCCGCACTGCGCCCTGCCTGCCCGTCTCCCGTGGGCGAGTGGACACAGCCAGATCCGCACTGCGCCCTGCCTGCCCGTCTGCCGTGGGTGAGTGGACACAGCCAGATCCGCACTGCGCCCTGCCTGACCGTCTGCCGTCGGTGAGTGGACACAGCGAGATCCGCACTGCGCCCTGCCTGCCCGTCTCCCGTGGGAGAGTGGACACAGCCAGATCCGCACTGCGCCCTGCCTTCCCGTCTCCCGTGGGTGAGTGGACACAGCCAGATCCGCACTGCGCCCAGCCTGCCCGTCTCCCGTGGGTGAGTGGACACAGCCAGATCCGCACTGCGCCCTGCCTGCCCGTCTCCCGTGGGTGAGTGGACACAGCCAGATCCGCACTGCGTCTTGCCTGCCCGTCTTCCGTCAGTGAGTGGACACAGCCAGATCCGCACTGCGCCCTGCCTGCCCGTCTGCCGTGGGTGAGTGGACACAGCCAGATCCGCACTGCGCCCTGCCTGACCGTCTGCCGTGGGTGAGTGGACACAGCGAGATCCACACTGCGCCCTGCCTGCCCGTCTCCCGTGGGTGAGTGGACACAGCCAGATCCGCACTGCGCCCTGCCTGCCCGTCTCCCGTGGGTGAGTGGACATAGCCAGATCTGCACTGAGCCTTGCCTGCCCGTCTCCCGTGGGTGAGTGGACACAGCCAGATCCGCACTGCGCCCTGCCTGCCCGTCTCCCGTGGGTGAGTGCACACAGCCAGATCCGCACTGCGCCCTGCCTGCCCGTCTCCCGTGGGTGAGTGGACACAGCCATATCCGCACTGAGCCTTGCCTGCCCGTCTCACTTGGGTGAGTGGACACAGCCAGATCCGCACTGCGCCCTGCCTGCCCGTCTCCCGTGGTGAGTGGACACAGCCAGATCCGCACTGCACCCTGTCTGACCGTCTGACGTGGGTGAGTGGACACAGCCAGATCCGCACTGCGCCCTGCCTGCCCGTCTGCCGTTGGCGAGTGGAAACAGCCAGATCCGCACTGCGCCCTGCCTGCCCGTCTCCCGTGGGTGAGTGGACACAGCCGGATCCGCACTGCGTGCTGCCTGCCCGTCTCCCGTGGGTGAGTGGACACAGCCAGATCCGCACTGCGCCCTGCCTGACCGTCTGCCGTGGGTGAGTGGACATAGCCAGATCCGCACTGCGCCCTGCCTGCCCGTCTCCCGTGGGTGAGTGGACACAGCCATATCCGCACTGAGCCTTGCCTGCCCGTCTCACTTGGGTGAGTGGACACAGTCAGATCCGCACTGCGCCCTGCCTGCCCGTCTGCCGTGGGTGAGTGGACACAGCCAGATCCGCACCGCGCCCTGTCTGACCGCCTGCCGTGGGTGAGTGGACACAGCCAGATCCGTACTGTACCCTGCCTGCCCATCTGCCGTGGGTCAGTGGACATAGCCAGATCCACACAGCACCGTCTCTGCCCATCTCCCGTGGGTGAGTGGACACAGCTGGATCCGCACTGCGCCCTGCCTGGCCGTCTCCCGTGGGTGAGTGGACACAGCCAGATCCGCACTGCGCCCTGCCTGCCCGTCTCCCGTGGGCGAGTGGACACAGCCAGATCCGCACTGCGCCCTGCCTGCCCGTCTCCCGTGGGCGAGTGGACACAGCCAGATCCGCACTGCGCCCTGCCTTCCCGTCTCCCGTGGGTGAGTGGACACAGCCAGATCCGCACTGCGCCCAGCCTGCCCGTCTCCCGTTGGTGAGTGGACACAGCCAGATCCGCACTGCGCCCTGCCTGCCCGTCTCCCGTGGGTGAGTGGACACAGCCAGATCCGCACTGCGTCTTGCCTGCCCGACTTCCGTCAGTGAGTGGACACAGCCAGATCCGCACTGCGCCCTGCCTGCCCGTCTGCCGTGGGTGAGTGGACACAGCCAGATCCGCACTGCGCCCTGCCTGACCGTCTGCCGTGGGTGAGTGGACACAGCGAGATCCACACTGCGCCCTGCCTGCCCGTCTCCCGTGGGTGAGTGGACACAGCCAGATCCGCACTGCGCCCTGCCTGCCCGTCTCCCGTGGGTGAGTGGACACAGCCAGATCCGCACTGCGCCCTGCCTGCCCGTCTCCCGTGGGTGAGTGGACACAGCCATATCCGCACTGAGCCTTGCCTGCCCGTCTCACTTGGGTGAGTGGACACAGCCAGATCCGCACTGCGCCCTGCCTGCCCGTCTCCCGTGGTGAGTCGACACAGCCAGATCCGCACTGCGCCCTGCCTGACCGTCTGCCGTGGGTGAGTGGACACAGCCAGATCCGCACCGCGCCCTGTCTGACCGCCTGCCGTGGGTGAGTGGACACAGCCAGATCCGTACTGTACCCTGCCTGCCCGTCTGCCGTGGGTCAGTGGACATAGCCAGATCCACACAGCACCGTCTCTGCCCATCTCCCGTGGGTGAGTGGACACAGCTGGATCCGCACTGCGCCCTGCCTGGCCGTCTCCCGTGGGTGAGTGGACACAGCCAGATCCGCACTGCGCCTTGCCTGCCCGACTCACGTTGGTGAGTGGACACAGCCAGATCCGCACTGCGCCCTGCCTGCCCGTCTCCCGTGGGTGAGTGGACACAGCCAGATCCGCACTGCACCCTGCCTGACCGTCTGCCGTGGGTGAGTGGACACAGCCAGATCTGCACTGCGCCCTGCCTGCCCGTCTGCCGTGGGTCAGTGGACATAGCCATATCCACACAGCACACTCTCTGCCCATCTCCCGTGGGTGAGTGGACACAGCCAGGTCCACACTGCGCCTTGCCTGCCCGTCTCCCCTGGGTGAGTGGACACAGCCAGATCCGCACTGCGCTCTGCCTGAGCGCCTGCCGTGGGTGAGTGGACACAGCCAGATCCGCACTGCGCCCTGGCTGACCGCATGCTGTGGGTGCGTGGACACAGCCAGATCCGCACTGCACCCTGCCTGACCGCCTGCCGTGGTTGAGTGGACACAGCCAGATCCGCACTGCGCCCTGCCTGACCGTCTGCTGTGGGTGAGTGGACACAGCCAGATCCGCACTGCGCCCTGCCTGACCGCCTGCCGTGGGTGAGTGGACACAGCCAGATCCGCACTGCGCCCTGCCTGCCCGTCTGCCGTGGGTGAGTGGACACAGCCAGATCCGCACTGCGCCCTGCCTGCCCGTCTCCCGTGGGTGAGTGGACACAGCCAGATTCGCATTGTACCCTGCCTGACCGCCTGCCGTGGGAGAGTGGACACACCAGATCCGTACTGCGCACTGCCTGCCCGTCTGCCGTGGGTCAGTGGACATAGCCAGATCCACACAGCACCGTCTCTGCCCGTCTCCCGTGGGTGAGTGGACACAGCCGGATCCGCACTGCGCCCTGCCTGCCCGTCTCCCGTGGGTGAGTTGACACAGCCAGATCCGCACTGCGCCCTGCCTGCCCGTCTCCCGTGGGTGAGTGGACACAGCCGGATCCGCACTGCGCCCTGCCTGCCCGTCTCCCGTGGGTGAGTTGACACACCCAGATCCGCACTGCGCCCTGCCTGCCCGTCTCCCGTGGGCGAGTGGACACAGCCAGATCCGCACTGCGCCTTGCCTGCCCGTCTCCCGTGGGTGAGTGGACACAGCCAGGTCCACACTGCGCCTTGCCTGCCCGTCTCCCCTGGGTGAGTGGACACAGCCAGATCCGCACTGCGCCCTGCCTGCCCGTCTCCCGTGGGCGAGTGGACACAGCCAGATCCGCACTGCGCCCTGCCTGCCCGTCTGCCGTGGGCGAGTGGACATAGCCAGATCCGCACTGCGCCCTGCCTGACAGTCTGCCGTGGGTGAGTGGACACAGCCAGATCCGCACTGCGCTCTGCCTGAGCGCCTGCCGTGGGTGAGTGGACACAGCCAGATCCGCACTGCGCTCTGGTGACCGCATGCTGTGGGTGCGTGGACACAGCCAGATGCGCACTGCGCCCTGCCTGACCGCCTGCCGTGGGTGAGTGGACACAGCCAGATCCGCACTGCGCCCTGCCTGACCGTCTGCCGTGGGTGAGTGGACACAGCCAGATCCGCACTGCGCCCTGCCTGACCGCCTGCCGTGGGTGAGTGGACACAGCCAGATCCGCACTGCGCCCTGCCTGACCGTCTGCTGTGGGTGAGTGGACACAGCGAGATCCACACTGCGCCCTGCCTGCCCGTCTCCCGTGGGTGAGTGGACACTGCCAGATCCGCACTGCGCCCTGCCTGCCCGTCTCCCGTGGGTGAGTGGACACAGCCAGAGACGCACTGCGCCCTGCCTGCCGGTCTCCCTGGGTGAGTGGACACAGCCAGATCCGCACTGAGCCTTGCCTGCCCGTCTCACGTGGGTGAGTGGACACATCCAGATCCGCACTGCGCCCTGCATGCCCGTCTCCCGTGGGTGAGTGGACACAGCCGGATCCGCACTGTGCCCTGCATGCCCGTCTCCCGTGGGTGAGTGGACACAGCCGGATCCGCACTGCGCCTTGCCTGCCCGTCTCACGTTGGTGAGTGGACACAGCCAGATCTGCACTGCGCCCTGCCCGTCTCCCGTGGGTGAGTGGACACAGCCAGATCCGCACTGCGCCCTGGCTGACCGCATGCTGTGTGTGCGTGGACACAGCCAGATCCGCACTGCGCCCTGCCTGACCGCCTGCCGTGGGTGAGTGGACACAGCCAGATCCGCACTGCGCCCTGCCTGACCGTCTGCCGTGGGTGAGTGGACACAGCCAGATCCGCAGTGTACCCTGCCTGACCGCCTGCCGTGGGTGAGTGGACACAGCCAGATCCGCACTGCGCCCTTCCTGACCGTCTGCCGTGGGTGAGTGGACACAGCCAGATCCACACTGCGCCCTGCCTGCCCGTCTGCCGTGGGTGAGTGGACACAGCCAGATCCGCACTGCGCCCTGCCTGACCTTCTGCCGTGGGTGAGTGGACACAGCCAGATCCGCACTGCGCCCTGCCTGACCGCCTGCCGTGGGTGAGTGGACACAGCCAGATCCGCACTGCGCCCTGCCTGACCGCCTGCCGTGGGTGAGTGGACACAGCCAGATCCGTACTGTACCCTGCCTGCCCGTCTGCCGTGGGTCAGTGGACATAGCCAGATCCACACAGCACCGTCTCTGCCCATCTCCCGTGGGTGAGTGGACACAGCCGGATCCGCACTGCGCCCTGCCTGCCCGTCTCCCGTGGGTGAGTGGACACATGCAGATCCGCAATGCGCCTTGCCTGCCCGACTCACGTTGGTGAGTGGACACAGCCAGATCCGCACTGCGCCCTGCCTGCCCGTCTCCCGTGGGTGAGTGGACACAGCCAGATCCGCACTGCACCCTGCCTGACCGTCTGCCGTGGGTGAGTGGACACAGCCAGATCTGCACTGCGCCCTGCCTGCCCATCTGCCGTGGGTCAGTGGACATATCCATATCCACACAGCACACTCTCTGCCCGTCTCCCGTGGGTGAGTGGACACAGCCAGATCCGCACTGCGCCCTGCCTGACCGTCTGCCGTGGGTGAATGGACACAGCCAGATCCGCACTGCGCCCTGCCTGCCCGTCTCCCGTGGGCGAGTGGACACAGCCAGATCCGCACTGCGCCCTGCCTGCCCGTCTGCCGTGGGTGAGTGGACACAGCCAGATCCGCACTGCGCCCTGCCTGACCGTCTGCCGTCGGTGAGTGGACACAGCGAGATCCGCACTGCGCCCTGCCTGCCCGTCTCCCGTGGGAGAGTGGACACAGCCAGATCCGCACTGCGCCCTGCCTTCCCGTCTCCCGTGGGTGAGTGGACACAGCCAGATCCGCACTGCGCCCAGCCTGCCCGTCTCCCGTGGGTGAGTGGACACAGCCAGATCCGCACTGCGCCCTGCCTGCCCGTCTCCCGTGGGTGAGTGGACACAGCCAGATTCGCATTGTACCCTGCCTGACCGCCTGCCGTGGGAGAGTGGACACACCAGATCCGTACTGCGCACTGCCTGCCCGTCTGCCGTGGGTCAGTGGACATAGCCAGATCCACACAGCACCGTCTCTGCCCGTCTCCCGTGGGTGAGTGGACACAGCCGGATCCGCACTGCGCCCTGCCTGCCCGTCTCCCGTGGGTGAGTTGACACAGCCAGATCCGCACTGCGCCCTGCCTGCCCGTCTCCCGTGGGTGAGTGGACACAGCCGGATCCGCACTGCGCCCTGCCTGCCCGTCTCCCGTGGGTGAGTTGACACACCCAGATCCGCACTGCGCCCTGCCTGCCCGTCTCCCGTGGGAGAGTGGACACAGCCAGATCCGCACTGCGCCTTGCCTGCCCGTCTCCCGTGGGTGAGTGGACACAGCCAGGTCCACACTGCGCCTTGCCTGCCCGTCTCCCCTGGGTGAGTGGACACAGCCAGATCCGCACTGCGCCCTGCCTGCCCGTCTCCCGTGGGCGAGTGGACACAGCCAGATCCGCACTGCGCCCTGCCTGCCCGTCTGCCGTGGGCGAGTGGACATAGCCAGATCCGCACTGCGCCCTGCCTGACAGTCTGCCGTGGGTGAGTGGACACAGCCAGATCCGCACTGCGCTCTGCCTGAGCGCCTGCCGTGGGTGAGTGGACACAGCCAGATCCGCACTGCGCTCTGGTGACCGCATGCTGTGGGTGCGTGGACACAGCCAGATGCGCACTGCGCCCTGCCTGACCGCCTGCCGTGGGTGAGTGGACACAGCCAGATCCGCACTGCGCCCTGCCTGACCGTCTGCCGTGGGTGAGTGGACACAGCCAGATCCGCACTGCGCCCTGCCTGACCGCCTGCCGTGGGTGAGTGGACACAGCCAGATCCGCACTGCGCCCTGCCTGACCGTCTGCTGTGGGTGAGTGGACACAGCGAGATCCACACTGCGCCCTGCCTGCCCGTCTCCCGTGGGTGAGTGGACACTGCCAGATCCGCACTGCGCCCTGCCTGCCCGTCTCCCGTGGGTGAGTGGACACAGCCAGAGACGCACTGCGCCCTGCCTGCCGGTCTCCCTGGGTGAGTGGACACAGCCAGATCCGCACTGAGCCTTGCCTGCCCGTCTCACGTGGGTGAGTGGACACATCCAGATCCGCACTGCGCCCTGCATGCCCGTCTCCCGTGGGTGAGTGGACACAGCCGGATCCGCACTGTGCCCTGCATGCCCGTCTCCCGTGGGTGAGTGGACACAGCCGGATCCGCACTGCGCCTTGCCTGCCCGTCTCACGTTGGTGAGTGGACACAGCCAGATCTGCACTGCGCCCTGCCCGTCTCCCGTGGGTGAGTGGACACAGCCAGATCCGCACTGCGCCCTGGCTGACCGCATGCTGTGTGTGCGTGGACACAGCCAGATCCGCACTGCGCCCTGCCTGACCGCCTGCCGTGGGTGAGTGGACACAGCCAGATCCGCACTGCGCCCTGCCTGACCGTCTGCCGTGGGTGAGTGGACACAGCCAGATCCGCAGTGTACCCTGCCTGACCGCCTGCCGTGGGTGAGTGGACACAGCCAGATCCGCACTGCGCCCTTCCTGACCGTCTGCCGTGGGTGAGTGGACACAGCCAGATCCACACTGCGCCCTGCCTGCCCGTCTGCCGTGGGTGAGTGGACACAGCCAGATCCGCACTGCGCCCTGCCTGACCTTCTGCCGTGGGTGAGTGGACACAGCCAGATCCGCACTGCGCCCTGCCTGACCGCCTGCCGTGGGTGAGTGGACACAGCCAGATCCGCACTGCGCCCTGCCTGACCGCCTGCCGTGGGTGAGTGGACACAGCCAGATCCGTACTGTACCCTGCCTGCCCGTCTGCCGTGGGTCAGTGGACATAGCCAGATCCACACAGCACCGTCTCTGCCCATCTCCCGTGGGTGAGTGGACACAGCCGGATCCGCACTGCGCCCTGCCTGCCCGTCTCCCGTGGGTGAGTGGACACATGCAGATCCGCAATGCGCCTTGCCTGCCCGACTCACGTTGGTGAGTGGACACAGCCAGATCCGCACTGCGCCCTGCCTGCCCGTCTCCCGTGGGTGAGTGGACACAGCCAGATCCGCACTGCACCCTGCCTGACCGTCTGCCGTGGGTGAGTGGACACAGCCAGATCTGCACTGCGCCCTGCCTGCCCATCTGCCGTGGGTCAGTGGACATATCCATATCCACACAGCACACTCTCTGCCCGTCTCCCGTGGGTGAGTGGACACAGCCAGATCCGCACTGCGCCCTGCCTGACCGTCTGCCGTGGGTGAATGGACACAGCCAGATCCGCACTGCGCCCTGCCTGCCCGTCTCCCGTGGGCGAGTGGACACAGCCAGATCCGCACTGCGCCCTGCCTGCCCGTCTGCCGTGGGTGAGTGGACACAGCCAGATCCGCACTGCGCCCTGCCTGACCGTCTGCCGTCGGTGAGTGGACACAGCGAGATCCGCACTGCGCCCTGCCTGCCCGTCTCCCGTGGGAGAGTGGACACAGCCAGATCCGCACTGCGCCCTGCCTTCCCGTCTCCCGTGGGTGAGTGGACACAGCCAGATCCGCACTGCGCCCAGCCTGCCCGTCTCCCGTGGGTGAGTGGACACAGCCAGATCCGCACTGCGCCCTGCCTGCCCGTCTCCCGTGGGTGAGTGGACACAGCCAGATCCGCACTGCGTCTTGCCTGCCCGTCTTCCGTCAGTGAGTGGACACAGCCAGATCCGCACTGCGCCCTGCCTGCCCGTCTGCCGTGGGTGAGTGGACACAGCCAGATCCGCACTGCGCCCTGCCTGACCGTCTGCCGTGGGTGAGTGGACACAGCGAGATCCACACTGCGCCCTGCCTGCCCGTCTCCCGTGGGTGAGTGGACACAGCCAGATCCGCACTGCGCCCTGCCTGCCCGTCTCCCGTGGGTGAGTGGACATAGCCAGATCTGCACTGAGCCTTGCCTGCCCGTCTCCCGTGGGTGAGTGGACACAGCCAGATCCGCATGCGCCCTGCCTGCCCGTCTCCCGTGGGTGAGTGGACACAGCCAGATCCGCACTGCGCCCTGCCTGCCCGACTCCCGTGGGTGAGTGGACACAGCCATATCCGCACTGAGCCTTGCCTGCCCGTCTCACTTGGGTGAGTGGACACAGCCAGATCCGCACTGCGCCCTGCCTGCCCGTCTCCCGTGGTGAGTGGACACAGCCAGATCCGCACTGCACCCTGTCTGACCGTCTGACGTGGGTGAGTGGACACAGCCAGATCCGCACTGCGCCCTGCCTGCCCGTCTGCCGTTGGCGAGTGGAAACAGCCAGATCCGCACTGCGCCCTGCCTGCCCGTCTCCCGTGGGTGAGTGGACACAGCCGGATCCGCACTGCATGCTGCCTGCCCGTCTCCCGTGGGTGAGTGGGCACAGCCAGATCCGCACTGCGCCCTCCCTGACCGTCTGCCGTGGGTGAGTGGACACAGCCAGATCCGCACCGCGCCCTGTCTGACCGCCTGCCGTGGGTGAGTGGACACAGCCAGATCCGTACTGTACCCTGCCTGCCCGTCTGCCGTGGGTCAGTGGACATAGCCAGATCCACACAACACCGTCTCTGCCCATCTCCCGTGGGTGAGTGGACACAGCCAGATCCGCACTGCGCCCTGGCTGACCGCATTCTGTGGGTGCGTGGACACAGCCAGATCCGCACTGCGCCCTGCCTGCCCGTCTGCCGTGGGTGAGTGGACACAGCCAGATCCGCACTGCGCCCTGCCTGACCGTCTGCCGTGGGTGAGTGGACACAGCGAGATCCACACTGCGCCCTGCCTGCCCGTCTCCCGTGGGTGAGTGGACACAGCAGGATCCGCACTGCGCCCTGCCTGCCCGTCTCCCGTGGGTGAGTGGACATAGCCAGATCTGCACTGAGCCTTGCCTGCCCGTCTCCCGTGGGTGAGTGGACACAGCCAGATCCGCACTGCGCCCTGCCTGCCCGTCTCCCGTGGGTGAGTGGACACAGCCATATCCGCACTGAGCCTTGCCTGCCCGTCTCACTTGCGTGAGTGGACACAGCCAGATCCGCACTGCGCCCTGCCTGCCCGTCTCCCGTGGTGAGTGGACACAGCCAGATCCGCACTGCACCCTGTCTGACCGTCTGACGTGGGTGAGTGGACACAGCCAGATCCGCACTGCGCCCTGCCTGCCCGTCTGCCGTTGGCGAGTGGAAACAGCCAGATCCGCACTGCGCCCTGCCTGCCCGTCTCCCGTGGGTGAGTGGACACAGCCGGATCCGCACTGCGTGCTGCCTGCCCGTCTCCCGTGGGTGAGTGGACACAGCCAGATCCGCACTGCGCCCTGCCTGACCGTCTGCCGTGGGTGAGTGGACATAGCCAGATCCGCACTGCGCCCTGCCTGCCCGTCTCCCGTGGGTGAGTGGACACAGCCATATCCGCACTGAGCCTTGCCTGCCCGTCTCACTTGGGTGAGTGGACACAGCCAGATCCGCACTGCGCCCTGCCTGCCCGTCTCCCGTGGTGAGTCGACACAGCCAGATCCGCACTGCGCCCTGCCTGACCGTCTGCCGTGGGTGAGTGGACACAGCCAGATCCGCACCGCGCCCTGTCTGACCGCCTGCCGTGGGTGAGTGGACACAGCCAGATCCGTACTGTACCCTGCCTGCCCGTCTGCCGTGGGTCAGTGGACATAGCCAGATCCACACAGCACCGTCTCTGCCCATCTCCCGTGGGTGAGTGGACACAGCTGGATCCGCACTGCGCCCTGCCTGGCCGTCTCCCGTGGGTGAGTGGACACAGCCAGATCCGCACTGCGCCCTGCCTGCCCGTCTCCCGTGGGCGAGTGGACACAGCCAGATCCGCACTGCGCCCTGCCTGCCCGTCTCCCGTGGGCGAGTGGACACAGCCAGATCCGCACTGCGCCCTGCCTTCCCGTCTCCCGTGGGTGAGTGGACACAGCCAGATCCGCACTGCGCCCAGCCTGCCCGTCTCCCGTTGGTGAGTGGACACAGCCAGATCCGCACTGCGCCCTGCCTGCCCGTCTCCCGTGGGTGAGTGGACACAGCCAGATCCGCACTGCGTCTTGCCTGCCCGACTTCCGTCAGTGAGTGGACACAGCCAGATCCGCACTGCGCCCTGCCTGCCCGTCTGCCGTGGGTGAGTGGACACAGCCAGATCCGCACTGCGCCCTGCCTGACCGTCTGCCGTGGGTGAGTGGACACAGCGAGATCCACACTGCGCCCTGCCTGCCTGTCTCCCGTGGGTGAGTGGACACAGCCAGATCCGCACTGCGCCCTGCCTGCCCGTCTCCCGTGGGTGAGTGGACACAGCCAGATCCGCACTGCGCCCTGCCTGCCCGTCTCCCGTGGGTGAGTGGACACAGCCATATCCGCACTGAGCCTTGCCTGCCCGTCTCACTTATGTGAGTGGACACAGCCAGATCCGCACTGCGCCCTGCCTGCCCGTCTCCCGTGGTGAGTCGACACAGCCAGATCCGCACTGCGCCCTGCCTGACCGTCTGCCGTGGGTGAGTGGACACAGCCAGATCCGCACCGCGCCCTGTCTGACCGCCTGCCGTGGGTGAGTGGACACAGCCAGATCCGTACTGTACCCTGCCTGCCCGTCTGCCGTGGGTCAGTGGACATAGCCAGATCCACACAGCACCGTCTCTGCCCATCTCCCGTGGGTGAGTGGACACAGCTGGATCCGCACTGCGCCCTGCCTGGCCGTCTCCCGTGGGTGAGTGGACACAGCCAGATCCGCACTGCGCCTTGCCGGCCCGACTCACGTTGGTGAGTGGACACAGCCAGATCCGCACTGCGCCCTGCCTGCCCGTCTCCCGTGGGTGAGTGGACACAGCCAGATCCGCACTGCACCCTGCCTGACCGTCTGCCGTGGGTGAGTGGACACAGCCAGATCTGCACTGCGCCCTGCCTGCCCGTCTGCCGTGGGTCAGTGGACATAGCCATATCCACACAGCACACTCTCTGCCCATCTCCCGTGGGTGAGTGGACACAGCCAGGTCCACACTGCGCCTTGCCTGCCCGTCTCCCCTGGGTGAGTGGACACAGCCAGATCCGCACTGCGCTCTGCCTGAGCGCCTGCCGTGGGTGAGTGGACACAGCCAGATCCGCACTGCGCCCTGGCTGACCGCATGCTGTGGGTGCGTGGACACAGCCAGATCCGCACTGCACCCTGCCTGACCGCCTGCCGTGGTTGAGTGGACACAGCCAGATCCGCACTGCGCCCTGCCTGACCGTCTGCTGTGGGTGAGTGGACACAGCCAGATCCGCACTGCGCCCTGCCTGACCGCCTGCCGTGGGTGAGTGGACACAGCCAGATCCGCACTGCGCCCTGCCTGCCCGTCTCCCGTGGGCGAGTGGACACAGCCAGATCCGCACTGCGCCCTGCCTGCCCATCTGCCGTGGGTGAGTGGACACAGCCAGATCCGCACTGCGCCCTGCATGACCGTCTGCCGTGGGTGAGTGGATACAGCGAGATCCGCACTGCGCCCTGCCTGCCCGTCTCCCGTGGGTGAGTGGACACAGCCAGATCCGCACTGCGCACTGCCTTCCCGTCTCCCGTGGGTGAGTGGACACAGCCAGATCCGCACTGTGCCCAGCCTGCCCGTCTCCCGTGGGTGAGTGGACACAGCCAGATCCGCACTGCGCCCTGCCTGCCCGTCTCCCGTGGGTGAGTGGACAGAGCCAGATCCGCACTGCGCCCTGCCTGCCCGTCTCCCGTGGGTGAGTGGACACAGCCAGATTCGCATTGTACCCTGCCTGACCGCCTGCCGTGGGAGAGTGGACACACCAGATCCGTACTGCGCACTGCCTGCCCGTCTGCCGTGGGCCAGTGGACATAGCCAGATCCACACAGCACCGTCTCTGCCCGTCTCCCGTGGGTGAGTGGACACAGCCGGATCCGCACTGCGCCCTGCCTGCCCGTCTCCCGTGGGTGAGTTGACACAGCCAGATCCGCACTGCGCCCTGCCTGCCCGTCTCCCGTGGGCGAGTGGACACAGCCAGATCCGCACTGCGCCTTGCCTGCCCGTCTCCCGTGGGTGAGTGGACACAGCCAGGTCCACACTGCGCCTTGCCTGCCCGTCTCCCCTGGGTGAGTGGACACAGCCAGATCCGCACTGCGCTCTGCCTGAGCGCCTGCCGTGGGTGAGTGGACACAGCCAGATCCGCACTGCGCCCTGGCTGACTGCATGCTGTGTGTGCGTGGACACAGCCAGATCCGCACTGCACCCTGCCTGACCGCCTGCCGTGGGTGAGTGGACACAGCCAGATCCGCACTGCGCCCTGCCTGACCGTCTGCCGTGGGTGAGTGGACACAGCCAGATCCGCACTGCGCCCTGCCTGACCGCCTGCCGTGGGTGAGTGGACACAGCCAGATCCGCACTGCGCCCTGCCTGCCCGTCTCCCGTGGGCGAGTGGACACAGCCAGATCCGCACTGCGCCCTGCATGCCCGTCTGCCGTGGGTGAGTGGACACAGCCAGATCCGCACTGCGCCCTGCCTGACTGTCTGCCGTGGGTGTGTGGACACAGCCAGATCCGCACTGCGCCTTGCCTGCCCGTCTCCCCTGGGTGAGTGGACACAGCCAGATCCGCACTGCGCCCTGCCTGACTGTCTGCCGTGGGTGTGTGGACACAGCCAGATCCGCACTGCGCCCTTCCTGCCCGTCTGCCGTGGGTGAGTGGACACAGCCAGATCCGCACTGCGCCCTGCCTTCCCGTCTCCCGTGGGTGAGTGGACACAGCCAGATCCGCACTGCGCCCAGCCTGCCCGTCTCCCGTGGGTGAGTGGACACAGCCAGATCCGCACTGCGCCCTGCCTGCCCGTCTCCCGTGGGTGAGTGGACACAGCCAGATCCGCACTGCGTCTTGCCTGCCCGTCTTCCGTCAGTGAGTGGACACAGCCAGATCCGCACTGCGCCCTGCCTGCCCGTCTGCCGTGGGTGAGTGGACACAGCCAGATCCGCACTGCGTCCTGCCTGACCGTCTGCCGTGGGTGAGTGGACACAGCGAGATCCACACTGCGCCCTGCCTGCCCGTCTCCCGTGGGTGAGTGGACACAGCCAGATCCGCACTGCGCCCTGCCTGCCCGTCTCCCGTGGGTGAGTGGACATAGCCAGATCTGCACTGAGCCTTGCCTGCCGGTCTCCCGTGGGTGAGTGGACACAGCCAGATCCGCACTGCGCCCTGCCTGCCCGTCTCCCGTGGGTGAGTGGACACAGCCAGATCCGCACTGCTCCCTGCCTGCCCGTCTCCCGTGGGTGAGTGGACACAGCCATATCCGCACTGAGCCTTGCCTGCCCGTCTCACTTGGGTGAGTGGACACAGCCAGATCCGCACTGCGCCCTGCCTGCCCGTCTCCCGTGGTGAGTGGACACAGCCAGATCCGCACTGCACCCTGTCTGACCGTCTGACGTGGGTGAGTGGACACAGCCAGATCCGCACTGCGCCCTGCCTGCCCGTCTGCCGTGGGCGAGTGGACACAGCCAGATCCGCACTGCGCCCTGCCTGACCGTCTGCCGTGGGTAGTGGACACAGCCAGATAAGCACTGCGCCTTGCTGCCCGTCTGCCGTGGGCGAGTGGACACAGCGATATCCGCACTGCGCCCTGCCTGCCCGTCTCCCGTGGGTGAGTGGACACAGCCGGATCCGCACTGCGTGCTGCCTGCCCGTCTCCCGTGGGTGAGTGGACACAGCCAGATCCGCACTGCGCCCTGCCTGACCGTCTGCCGTCGGTGAGTGGACACAGCCAGATCCGCACTGCGCCCTGCCTGCCCGTCTCCCGTGGGTGAGTGGACACAGCCATATCCGCACTGAGCCTTGCCTGCCCGTCTCACTTGGGTGAGTGGACACAGCCAGATCCGCACTGCGCCCTGCCTGCCCGTCTCCCGTGGTGAGTGGACACAGCCAGATCCGCACTGCGCCCTGCCTGACCGTCTGCCGTGGGTGAGTGGACACAGCCAGATCCGCACCGCGCCCTGTCTGACCGCCTGCCGTGGGTGAGTGGACACAGCCAGATCCGTACTGTACCCTGCCTGCCCGTCTGCCGTGGGCGAGTGGACACAGCGATATCCGCACTGCGCCCTGCCTGCCCGTCTCCCGTGGGTGAGTGGACACAGCCGGATCCGCACTGCGTGCTGCCTGCCCGTCTCCCGTGGGTGAGTGGACACAGCCAGATCCGCACTGCGCCCTGCCTGACCTTCTGCCGTGGGTGAGTGGACACAGCCAGATCCGCACTGCGCCCTGCCTGACCGCCTGCCGTGGGTGAGTGGACACAGCCAGATCCGCACTGCGCCCTGCCTGACCGCCTGCCGTGGGTGAGTGGACACAGCCAGATCCGTACTGTACCCTGCCTGCCCGTCTGCCGTGGGTCAGTGGACATAGCCAGATCCACACAGCACCGTCTCTGCCCGTCTCCCGTGGGTGAGTGGACACAGCCGGATCCGCACTGCGCCCTGCCTGCCCGTCTCCCGTGGGTGAGTTGACACAGCCAGATCCGCACTGCGCCCTGCCTGCCCGTCTCCCGTGGGTGAGTGGACACAGCCGGATCCGCACTGCGCCCTGCCTGCCCGTCTCCCGTGGGTGAGTTGACACACCCAGATCCGCACTGCGCCCTGCCTGCCCGTCTCCCGTGGGCGAGTGGACACAGCCAGATCCGCACTGCGCCTTGCCTGCCCGTCTCCCGTGGGTGAGTGGACACAGCCAGGTCCACACTGCGCCTTGCCTGCCCGTCTCCCCTGGGTGAGTGGACACAGCCAGATCCGCACTGCGCCCTGCCTGCCCGTCTCCCGTGGGCGAGTGGACACAGCCAGATCCGCACTGCGCCCTGCCTGCCCGTCTGCCGTGGGCGAGTGGACATAGCCAGATCCGCACTGCGCCCTGCCTGACAGTCTGCCGTGGGTGAGTGGACACAGCCAGATCCGCACTGCGCTCTGCCTGAGCGCCTGCCGTGGGTGAGTGGACACAGCCAGATCCGCACTGCGCTCTGGTGACCGCATGCTGTGGGTGCGTGGACACAGCCAGATGCGCACTGCGCCCTGCCTGACCGCCTGCCGTGGGTGAGTGGACACAGCCAGATCCGCACTGCGCCCTGCCTGACCGTCTGCCGTGGGTGAGTGGACACAGCCAGATCCGCACTGCGCCCTGCCTGACCGCCTGCCGTGGGTGAGTGGACACAGCCAGATCCGCACTGCGCCCTGCCTGACCGTCTGCTGTGGGTGAGTGGACACAGCGAGATCCACACTGCGCCCTGCCTGCCCGTCTCCCGTGGGTGAGTGGACACTGCCAGATCCGCACTGCGCCCTGCCTGCCCGTCTCCCGTGGGTGAGTGGACACAGCCAGAGACGCACTGCGCCCTGCCTGCCGGTCTCCCTGGGTGAGTGGACACAGCCAGATCCGCACTGAGCCTTGCCTGCCCGTCTCACGTGGGTGAGTGGACACATCCAGATCCGCACTGCGCCCTGCATGCCCGTCTCCCGTGGGTGAGTGGACACAGCCGGATCCGCACTGTGCCCTGCATGCCCGTCTCCCGTGGGTGAGTGGACACAGCCGGATCCGCACTGCGCCTTGCCTGCCCGTCTCACGTTGGTGAGTGGACACAGCCAGATCTGCACTGCGCCCTGCCCGTCTCCCGTGGGTGAGTGGACACAGCCAGATCCGCACTGCGCCCTGGCTGACCGCATGCTGTGTGTGCGTGGACACAGCCAGATCCGCACTGCGCCCTGCCTGACCGCCTGCCGTGGGTGAGTGGACACAGCCAGATCCGCACTGCGCCCTGCCTGACCGTCTGCCGTGGGTGAGTGGACACAGCCAGATCCGCAGTGTACCCTGCCTGACCGCCTGCCGTGGGTGAGTGGACACAGCCAGATCCGCACTGCGCCCTTCCTGACCGTCTGCCGTGGGTGAGTGGACACAGCCAGATCCACACTGCGCCCTGCCTGCCCGTCTGCCGTGGGTGAGTGGACACAGCCAGATCCGCACTGCGCCCTGCCTGACCTTCTGCCGTGGGTGAGTGGACACAGCCAGATCCGCACTGCGCCCTGCCTGACCGCCTGCCGTGGGTGAGTGGACACAGCCAGATCCGCACTGCGCCCTGCCTGACCGCCTGCCGTGGGTGAGTGGACACAGCCAGATCCGTACTGTACCCTGCCTGCCCGTCTGCCGTGGGTCAGTGGACATAGCCAGATCCACACAGCACCGTCTCTGCCCATCTCCCGTGGGTGAGTGGACACAGCCGGATCCGCACTGCGCCCTGCCTGCCCGTCTCCCGTGGGTGAGTGGACACATGCAGATCCGCAATGCGCCTTGCCTGCCCGACTCACGTTGGTGAGTGGACACAGCCAGATCCGCACTGCGCCCTGCCTGCCCGTCTCCCGTGGGTGAGTGGACACAGCCAGATCCGCACTGCACCCTGCCTGACCGTCTGCCGTGGGTGAGTGGACACAGCCAGATCTGCACTGCGCCCTGCCTGCCCATCTGCCGTGGGTCAGTGGACATATCCATATCCACACAGCACACTCTCTGCCCGTCTCCCGTGGGTGAGTGGACACAGCCAGATCCGCACTGCGCCCTGCCTGACCGTCTGCCGTGGGTGAATGGACACAGCCAGATCCGCACTGCGCCCTGCCTGCCCGTCTCCCGTGGGCGAGTGGACACAGCCAGATCCGCACTGCGCCCTGCCTGCCCGTCTGCCGTGGGTGAGTGGACACAGCCAGATCCGCACTGCGCCCTGCCTGACCGTCTGCCGTCGGTGAGTGGACACAGCGAGATCCGCACTGCGCCCTGCCTGCCCGTCTCCCGTGGGAGAGTGGACACAGCCAGATCCGCACTGCGCCCTGCCTTCCCGTCTCCCGTGGGTGAGTGGACACAGCCAGATCCGCACTGCGCCCAGCCTGCCCGTCTCCCGTGGGTGAGTGGACACAGCCAGATCCGCACTGCGCCCTGCCTGCCCGTCTCCCGTGGGTGAGTGGACACAGCCAGATCCGCACTGCGTCTTGCCTGCCCGTCTTCCGTCAGTGAGTGGACACAGCCAGATCCGCACTGCGCCCTGCCTGCCCGTCTGCCGTGGGTGAGTGGACACAGCCAGATCCGCACTGCGCCCTGCCTGACCGTCTGCCGTGGGTGAGTGGACACAGCGAGATCCACACTGCGCCCTGCCTGCCCGTCTCCCGTGGGTGAGTGGACACAGCCAGATCCGCACTGCGCCCTGCCTGCCCGTCTCCCGTGGGTGAGTGGACATAGCCAGATCTGCACTGAGCCTTGCCTGCCCGTCTCCCGTGGGTGAGTGGACACAGCCAGATCCGCATGCGCCCTGCCTGCCCGTCTCCCGTGGGTGAGTGGACACAGCCAGATCCGCACTGCGCCCTGCCTGCCCGACTCCCGTGGGTGAGTGGACACAGCCATATCCGCACTGAGCCTTGCCTGCCCGTCTCACTTGGGTGAGTGGACACAGCCAGATCCGCACTGCGCCCTGCCTGCCCGTCTCCCGTGGTGAGTGGACACAGCCAGATCCGCACTGCACCCTGTCTGACCGTCTGACGTGGGTGAGTGGACACAGCCAGATCCGCACTGCGCCCTGCCTGCCCGTCTGCCGTTGGCGAGTGGAAACAGCCAGATCCGCACTGCGCCCTGCCTGCCCGTCTCCCGTGGGTGAGTGGACACAGCCGGATCCGCACTGCATGCTGCCTGCCCGTCTCCCGTGGGTGAGTGGGCACAGCCAGATCCGCACTGCGCCCTCCCTGACCGTCTGCCGTGGGTGAGTGGACACAGCCAGATCCGCACCGCGCCCTGTCTGACCGCCTGCCGTGGGTGAGTGGACACAGCCAGATCCGTACTGTACCCTGCCTGCCCGTCTGCCGTGGGTCAGTGGACATAGCCAGATCCACACAACACCGTCTCTGCCCATCTCCCGTGGGTGAGTGGACACAGCCAGATCCGCACTGCGCCCTGGCTGACCGCATTCTGTGGGTGCGTGGACACAGCCAGATCCGCACTGCGCCCTGCCTGCCCGTCTGCCGTGGGTGAGTGGACACAGCCAGATCCGCACTGCGCCCTGCCTGACCGTCTGCCGTGGGTGAGTGGACACAGCGAGATCCACACTGCGCCCTGCCTGCCCGTCTCCCGTGGGTGAGTGGACACAGCAGGATCCGCACTGCGCCCTGCCTGCCCGTCTCCCGTGGGTGAGTGGACATAGCCAGATCTGCACTGAGCCTTGCCTGCCCGTCTCCCGTGGGTGAGTGGACACAGCCAGATCCGCACTGCGCCCTGCCTGCCCGTCTCCCGTGGGTGAGTGCACACAGCCAGATCCGCAGTGCGCCCTGCCTGCCCGTCTCCCGTGGGTGAGTGGACACAGCCATATCCGCACTGAGCCTTGCCTGCCCGTCTCACTTGCGTGAGTGGACACAGCCAGATCCGCACTGCGCCCTGCCTGCCCGTCTCCCGTGGTGAGTGGACACAGCCAGATCCGCACTGCACCCTGTCTGACCGTCTGACGTGGGTGAGTGGACACAGCCAGATCCGCACTGCGCCCTGCCTGCCCGTCTGCCGTTGGCGAGTGGAAACAGCCAGATCCGCACTGCGCCCTGCCTGCCCGTCTCCCGTGGGTGAGTGGACACAGCCGGATCCGCACTGCGTGCTGCCTGCCCGTCTCCCGTGGGTGAGTGGACACAGCCAGATCCGCACTGCGCCCTGCCTGACCGTCTGCCGTGGGTGAGTGGACATAGCCAGATCCGCACTGCGCCCTGCCTGCCCGTCTCCCGTGGGTGAGTGGACACAGCCATATCCGCACTGAGCCTTGCCTGCCCGTCTCACTTGGGTGAGTGGACACAGCCAGATCCGCACTGCGCCCTGCCTGCCCGTCTCCCGTGGTGAGTCGACACAGCCAGATCCGCACTGCGCCCTGCCTGACCGTCTGCCGTGGGTGAGTGGACACAGCCAGATCCGCACCGCGCCCTGTCTGACCGCCTGCCGTGGGTGAGTGGACACAGCCAGATCCGTACTGTACCCTGCCTGCCCGTCTGCCGTGGGTCAGTGGACATAGCCAGATCCACACAGCACCGTCTCTGCCCATCTCCCGTGGGTGAGTGGACACAGCTGGATCCGCACTGCGCCCTGCCTTGCCGTCTCCCGTGGGTGAGTGGACACAGCCAGATCCGCACTGCGCCCTGCCTGCCCGTCTCCCGTGGGCGAGTGGACACAGCCAGATCCGCACTGCGCCCTGCCTGCCCGTCTCCCGTGGGCGAGTGGACACAGCCAGATCCGCACTGCGCCCTGCCTTCCCGTCTCCCGTGGGTGAGTGGACACAGCCAGATCCGCACTGCGCCCAGCCTGCCCGTCTCCCGTTGGTGAGTGGACACAGCCAGATCCGCACTGCGCCCTGCCTGCCCGTCTCCCGTGGGTGAGTGGACACAGCCAGATCCGCACTGCGTCTTGCCTGCCCGACTTCCGTCAGTGAGTGGACACAGCCAGATCCGCACTGCGCCCTGCCTGCCCGTCTGCCGTGGGTGAGTGGACACAGCCAGATCCGCACTGCGCCCTGCCTGACCGTCTGCCGTGGGTGAGTGGACACAGCGAGATCCACACTGCGCCCTGCCTGCCCGTCTCCCGTGGGTGAGTGGACACAGCCAGATCCGCACTGCGCCCTGCCTGCCCGTCTCCCGTGGGTGAGTGGACACAGCCAGATCCGCACTGCGCCCTGCCTGCCCGTCTCCCGTGGGTGAGTGGACACAGCCATATCCGCACTGAGCCTTGCCTGCCCGTCTCACTTATGTGAGTGGACACAGCCAGATCCGCACTGCGCCCTGCCTGCCCGTCTCCCGTGGTGAGTCGACACAGCCAGATCCGCACTGCGCCCTGCCTGACCGTCTGCCGTGGGTGAGTGGACACAGCCAGATCCGCACCGCGCCCTGTCTGACCGCCTGCCGTGGGTGAGTGGACACAGCCAGATCCGTACTGTACCCTGCCTGCCCGTCTGCCGTGGGTCAGTGGACATAGCCAGATCCACACAGCACCGTCTCTGCCCATCTCCCGTGGGTGAGTGGACACAGCTGGATCCGCACTGCGCCCTGCCTGGCCGTCTCCCGTGGGTGAGTGGACACAGCCAGATCCGCACTGCGCCTTGCCGGCCCGACTCACGTTGGTGAGTGGACACAGCCAGATCCGCACTGCGCCCTGCCTGCCCGTCTCCCGTGGGTGAGTGGACACAGCCAGATCCGCACTGCACCCTGCCTGACCGTCTGCCGTGGGTGAGTGGACACAGCCAGATCTGCACTGCGCCCTGCCTGCCCGTCTGCCGTGGGTCAGTGGACATAGCCATATCCACACAGCACACTCTCTGCCCATCTCCCGTGGGTGAGTGGACACAGCCAGGTCCACACTGCGCCTTGCCTGCCCGTCTCCCCTGGGTGAGTGGACACAGCCAGATCCGCACTGCGCTCTGCCTGAGCGCCTGCCGTGGGTGAGTGGACACAGCCAGATCCGCACTGCGCCCTGGCTGACCGCATGCTGTGGGTGCGTGGACACAGCCAGATCCGCACTGCACCCTGCCTGACCGCCTGCCGTGGTTGAGTGGACACAGCCAGATCCGCACTGCGCCCTGCCTGACCGTCTGCTGTGGGTGAGTGGACACAGCCAGATCCGCACTGCGCCCTGCCTGACCGCCTGCCGTGGGTGAGTGGACACAGCCAGATCCGCACTGCGCCCTGCCTGCCCGTCTCCCGTGGGCGAGTGGACACAGCCAGATCCGCACTGCGCCCTGCCTGCCCATCTGCCGTGGGTGAGTGGACACAGCCAGATCCGCACTGCGCCCTGCATGACCGTCTGCCGTGGGTGAGTGGATACAGCGAGATCCGCACTGCGCCCTGCCTGCCCGTCTCCCGTGGGTGAGTGGACACAGCCAGATCCGCACTGCGCACTGCCTTCCCGTCTCCCGTGGGTGAGTGGACACAGCCAGATCCGCACTGTGCCCAGCCTGCCCGTCTCCCGTGGGTGAGTGGACACAGCCAGATCCGCACTGCGCCCTGCCTGCCCGTCTCCCGTGGGTGAGTGGACAGAGCCAGATCCGCACTGCGCCCTGCCTGCCCGTCTCCCGTGGGTGAGTGGACACAGCCAGATTCGCATTGTACCCTGCCTGACCGCCTGCCGTGGGAGAGTGGACACACCAGATCCGTACTGCGCACTGCCTGCCCGTCTGCCGTGGGCCAGTGGACATAGCCAGATCCACACAGCACCGTCTCTGCCCGTCTCCCGTGGGTGAGTGGACACAGCCGGATCCGCACTGCGCCCTGCCTGCCCGTCTCCCGTGGGTGAGTTGACACAGCCAGATCCGCACTGCGCCCTGCCTGCCCGTCTCCCGTGGGCGAGTGGACACAGCCAGATCCGCACTGCGCCTTGCCTGCCCGTCTCCCGTGGGTGAGTGGACACAGCCAGGTCCACACTGCGCCTTGCCTGCCCGTCTCCCCTGGGTGAGTGGACACAGCCAGATCCGCACTGCGCTCTGCCTGAGCGCCTGCCGTGGGTGAGTGGACACAGCCAGATCCGCACTGCGCCCTGGCTGACTGCATGCTGTGTGTGCGTGGACACAGCCAGATCCGCACTGCACCCTGCCTGACCGCCTGCCGTGGGTGAGTGGACACAGCCAGATCCGCACTGCGCCCTGCCTGACCGTCTGCCGTGGGTGAGTGGACACAGCCAGATCCGCACTGCGCCCTGCCTGACCGCCTGCCGTGGGTGAGTGGACACAGCCAGATCCGCACTGCGCCCTGCCTGCCCGTCTCCCGTGGGCGAGTGGACACAGCCAGATCCGCACTGCGCCCTGCATGCCCGTCTGCCGTGGGTGAGTGGACACAGCCAGATCCGCACTGCGCCCTGCCTGACTGTCTGCCGTGGGTGTGTGGACACAGCCAGATCCGCACTGCGCCTTGCCTGCCCGTCTCCCCTGGGTGAGTGGACACAGCCAGATCCGCACTGCGCCCTGCCTGACTGTCTGCCGTGGGTGTGTGGACACAGCCAGATCCGCACTGCGCCCTTCCTGCCCGTCTGCCGTGGGTGAGTGGACACAGCCAGATCCGCACTGCGCCCTGCCTTCCCGTCTCCCGTGGGTGAGTGGACACAGCCAGATCCGCACTGCGCCCAGCCTGCCCGTCTCCCGTGGGTGAGTGGACACAGCCAGATCCGCACTGCGCCCTGCCTGCCCGTCTCCCGTGGGTGAGTGGACACAGCCAGATCCGCACTGCGTCTTGCCTGCCCGTCTTCCGTCAGTGAGTGGACACAGCCAGATCCGCACTGCGCCCTGCCTGCCCGTCTGCCGTGGGTGAGTGGACACAGCCAGATCCGCACTGCGTCCTGCCTGACCGTCTGCCGTGGGTGAGTGGACACAGCGAGATCCACACTGCGCCCTGCCTGCCCGTCTCCCGTGGGTGAGTGGACACAGCCAGATCCGCACTGCGCCCTGCCTGCCCGTCTCCCGTGGGTGAGTGGACATAGCCAGATCTGCACTGAGCCTTGCCTGCCGGTCTCCCGTGGGTGAGTGGACACAGCCAGATCCGCACTGCGCCCTGCCTGCCCGTCTCCCGTGGGTGAGTGGACACAGCCAGATCCGCACTGCGCCCTGCCTGCCCGTCTCCCGTGGGTGAGTGGACACAGCCATATCCGCACTGAGCCTTGCCTGCCCGTCTCACTTGGGTGAGTGGACACAGCCAGATCCGCACTGCGCCCTGCCTGCCCGTCTCCCGTGGTGAGTGGACACAGCCAGATCCGCACTGCACCCTGTCTGACCGTCTGACGTGGGTGAGTGGACACAGCCAGATCCGCACTGCGCCCTGCCTGCCCGTCTGCCGTGGGCGAGTGGACACAGCCAGATCCGCACTGCGCCCTGCCTGACCGTCTGCCGTGGGTAGTGGACACAGCCAGATAAGCACTGCGCCTTGCTGCCCGTCTGCCGTGGGCGAGTGGACACAGCGATATCCGCACTGCGCCCTGCCTGCCCGTCTCCCGTGGGTGAGTGGACACAGCCGGATCCGCACTGCGTGCTGCCTGCCCGTCTCCCGTGGGTGAGTGGACACAGCCAGATCCGCACTGCGCCCTGCCTGACCGTCTGCCGTCGGTGAGTGGACACAGCCAGATCCGCACTGCGCCCTGCCTGCCCGTCTCCCGTGGTGAGTGGACACAGCCAGATCCGCACTGCGCCCTGCCTGACCGTCTGCCGTGGGTGAGTGGACACAGCCAGATCCGCACCGCGCCCTGTCTGACCGCCTGCCGTGGGTGAGTGGACACAGCCAGATCCGTACTGTACCCTGCCTGCCCGTCTGCCGTGGGCGAGTGGACACAGCGATATCCGCACTGCGCCCTGCCTGCCCGTCTCCCGTGGGTGAGTGGACACAGCCGGATCCGCACTGCGTGCTGCCTGCCCGTCTCCCGTGGGTGAGTGGACACAGCCAGATCCGCACTGCGCCCTGCCTGCCCGTCTGCCGTGGGTGAGTGGACACAGCCAGATCCGCACTGCGCCCTGCCTGACCGCCTGCCGTGGGTGAGTGGACACAGCCAGATCCGCACTGCGCCCTGCCTGACCGCCTGCCGTGGGTGAGTGGACACAGCCAGATCCGTACTGTACCCTGCCTGCCCGTCTGCCGTGGGTCAGTGGACATAGCCAGATCCACACAGCACCGTCTCTGCCCATCTCCCGTGGGTGAGTGGACACAGCCGGATCCGCACTGCGCCCTGCCTGCCCGTCTCCCGTGGGTGAGTGGACACATGCAGATCCGCAATGCGCCTTGCCTGCCCGACTCACGTTGGTGAGTGGACACAGCCAGATCCGCACTGCGCCCTGCCTGCCCGTCTCCCGTGGGTGAGTGGACACAGCCAGATCCGCACTGCACCCTGCCTGACCGTCTGCCGTGGGTGAGTGGACACAGCCAGATCTGCACTGCGCCCTGCCTGCCCATCTGCCGTGGGTCAGTGGACATATCCATATCCACACAGCACACTCTCTGCCCGTCTCCCGTGGGTGAGTGGACACAGCCAGATCCGCACTGCGCCCTGCCTGACCGTCTGCCGTGGGTGAATGGACACAGCCAGATCCGCACTGCGCCCTGCCTGCCCGTCTCCCGTGGGTGAGTGGACACAGCCAGATCCGCACTGCGCCCTGCCTGCCCGTCTGCCGTGGGTGAGTGGACACAGCCAGATCCGCACTGCGCCCTGCCTGACCGTCTGCCGTCGGTGAGTGGACACAGCGAGATCCGCACTGCGCCCTGCCTGCCCGTCTCCCGTGGGAGAGTGGACACAGCCAGATCCGCACTGCGCCCTGCCTTCCCGTCTCCCGTGGGTGAGTGGACACAGCCAGATCCGCACTGCGCCCAGCCTGCCCGTCTCCCGTGGGTGAGTGGACACAGCCAGATCCGCACTGCGCCCTGCCTGCCCGTCTCCCGTGGGTGAGTGGACACAGCCAGATCCGCACTGCGTCTTGCCTGCCCGTCTTCCGTCAGTGAGTGGACACAGCCAGATCCGCACTGCGCCCTGCCTGCCCGTCTGCCGTGGGTGAGTGGACACAGCCAGATCCGCACTGCGCCCTGCCTGACCGTCTGCCGTGGGTGAGTGGACACAGCGAGATCCACACTGCGCCCTGCCTGCCCGTCTCCCGTGGGTGAGTGGACACAGCCAGATCCGCACTGCGCCCTGCCTGCCCGTCTCCCGTGGGTGAGTGGACATAGCCAGATCTGCACTGAGCCTTGCCTGCCCGTCTCCCGTGGGTGAGTGGACACAGCCAGATCCGCATGCGCCCTGCCTGCCCGTCTCCCGTGGGTGAGTGGACACAGCCAGATCCGCACTGCGCCCTGCCTGCCCGACTCCCGTGGGTGAGTGGACACAGCCATATCCGCACTGAGCCTTGCCTGCCCGTCTCACTTGGGTGAGTGGACACAGCCAGATCCGCACTGCGCCCTGCCTGCCCGTCTCCCGTGGTGAGTGGACACAGCCAGATCCGCACTGCACCCTGTCTGACCGTCTGACGTGGGTGAGTGGACACAGCCAGATCCGCACTGCGCCCTGCCTGCCCGTCTGCCGTTGGCGAGTGGAAACAGCCAGATCCGCACTGCGCCCTGCCTGCCCGTCTCCCGTGGGTGAGTGGACACAGCCGGATCCGCACTGCATGCTGCCTGCCCGTCTCCCGTGGGTGAGTGGGCACAGCCAGATCCGCACTGCGCCCTCCCTGACCGTCTGCCGTGGGTGAGTGGACACAGCCAGATCCGCACCGCGCCCTGTCTGACCGCCTGCCGTGGGTGAGTGGACACAGCCAGATCCGTACTGTACCCTGCCTGCCCGTCTGCCGTGGGTCAGTGGACATAGCCAGATCCACACAACACCGTCTCTGCCCATCTCCCGTGGGTGAGTGGACACAGCCAGATCCGCACTGCGCCCTGGCTGACCGCATTCTGTGGGTGCGTGGACACAGCCAGATCCGCACTGCGCCCTGCCTGCCCGTCTGCCGTGGGTGAGTGGACACAGCCAGATCCGCACTGCGCCCTGCCTGACCGTCTGCCGTGGGTGAGTGGACACAGCGAGATCCACACTGCGCCCTGCCTGCCCGTCTCCCGTGGGTGAGTGGACACAGCAGGATCCGCACTGCGCCCTGCCTGCCCGTCTCCCGTGGGTGAGTGGACATAGCCAGATCTGCACTGAGCCTTGCCTGCCCGTCTCCCGTGGGTGAGTGGACACAGCCAGATCCGCACTGCGCCCTGCCTGCCCGTCTCCCGTGGGTGAGTGCACACAGCCAGATCCGCACTGCGCCCTGCCTGCCCGTCTCCCGTGGGTGAGTGGACACAGCCATATCCGCACTGAGCCTTGCCTGCCCGTCTCACTTGCGTGAGTGGACACAGCCAGATCCGCACTGCGCCCTGCCTACCCGTCTCCCGTGGTGAGTGGACACAGCCAGATCCGCACTGCACCCTGTCTGACCGTCTGACGTGGGGGAGTGGACACAGCCAGATCCGCACTGCGCCCTGCCTGCCCGTCTGCCGTTGGCGAGTGGAAACAGCCAGATCCGCACTGCGCCCTGCCTGCCCGTCTCCCGTGGGTGAGTGGACACAGCCGGATCCGCACTGCGTGCTGCCTGCCCGTCTCCCGTGGGTGACTGGACACAGCCAGATCCGCACTGCGCCCTGCCTGACCGTCTGCCGTGGGTGAGTGGACATAGCCAGATCCGCACTGCGCCCTGCCTGCCCGTCTCCCGTGGGTGAGTGGACACAGCCATATCCGCACTGAGCCTTGCCTGCCCGTCTCACTTGGGTGAGTGGACACAGCCAGATCCGCACTGCGCCCTGCCTGCCCGTCTCCCGTGGTGAGTCGACACAGCCAGATCCGCACTGCGCCCTGCCTGACCGTCTGCCGTGGGTGAGTGGACACAGCCAGATCCGCACCGCGCCCTGTCTGACCGCCTGCCGTGGGTGAGTGGACACAGCCAGATCCGTACTGTACCCTGCCTGCCCGTCTGCCGTGGGTCAGTGGACATAGCCAGATCCACACAGCACCGTCTCTGCCCATCTCCCGTGGGTGAGTGGACACAGCTGGATCCGCACTGCGCCCTGCCTGGCCGTCTCCCGTGGGTGAGTGGACACAGCCAGATCCGCACTGCGCCCTGCCTGCCCGTCTCCCGTGGGCGAGTGGACACAGCCAGATCCGCACTGCGCCCTGCCTGCCCGTCTCCCGTGGGCGAGTGGACACAGCCAGATCCGCACTGCGCCCTGCCTTCCCGTCTCCCGTGGGTGAGTGGACACAGCCAGATCCGCACTGCGCCCAGCCTGCCCGTCTCCCGTTGGTGAGTGGACACAGCCAGATCCGCACTGCGCCCTGCCTGCCCGTCTCCCGTGGGTGAGTGGACACAGCCAGATCCGCACTGCGTCTTGCCTGCCCGACTTCCGTCAGTGAGTGGACACAGCCAGATCCGCACTGCGCCCTGCCTGCCCGTCTGCCGTGGGTGAGTGGACACAGCCAGATCCGCACTGCGCCCTGCCTGACCGTCTGCCGTGGGTGAGTGGACACAGCGAGATCCACACTGCGCCCTGCCTGCCCGTCTCCCGTGGGTGAGTGGACACAGCCAGATCCGCACTGCGCCCTGCCTGCCCGTCTCCCGTGGGTGAGTGGACACAGCCAGATCCGCACTGCGCCCTGCCTGCCCGTCTCCCGTGGGTGAGTGGACACAGCCATATCCGCACTGAGCCTTGCCTGCCCGTCTCACTTATGTGAGTGGAAACAGCCAGATCCGCACTGCGCCCTGCCTGCCCGTCTCCCGTGGTGAATCGACACAGCCAGATCCGCACTGCGCCCTGCCTGACCGTCTGCCGTGGGTGAGTGGACACAGCCAGATCCGCACCGCGCCCTGTCTGACCGCCTGCCGTGGGTGAGTGGACACAGCCAGATCCGTACTGTACCCTGCCTGCCCGTCTGCCGTGGGTCAGTGGACATAGCCAGATCCACACAGCACCGTCTCTGCCCATCTCCCGTGGGTGAGTGGACACAGCTGGATCCGCACTGCGCCCTGCCTGGCCGTCTCCCGTGGGTGAGTGGACACAGCCAGATCCGCACTGCGCCTTGCCGGCCCGACTCACGTTGGTGAGTGGACACAGCCAGATCCGCACTGCGCCCTGCCTGCCCGTCTCCCGTGGGTGAGTGGACACAGCCAGATCCGCACTGCACCCTGCCTGACCGTCTGCCGTGGGTGAGTGGACACAGCCAGATCTGCACTGCGCCCTGCCTGCCCGTCTGCCGTGGGTCAGTGGACATAGCCATATCCACACAGCACACTCTCTGCCCATCTCCCGTGGGTGAGTGGACACAGCCAGGTCCACACTGCGCCTTGCCTGCCCGTCTCCCCTGGGTGAGTGGACACAGCCAGATCCGCACTGCGCTCTGCCTGAGCGCCTGCCGTGGGTGAGTGGACACAGCCAGATCCGCACTGCGCCCTGGCTGACCGCATGCTGTGGGTGCGTGGACACAGCCAGATCCGCACTGCACCCTGCCTGACCGCCTGCCGTGGTTGAGTGGACACAGCCAGATCCGCACTGCGCCCTGCCTGACCGTCTGCTGTGGGTGAGTGGACACAGCCAGATCCGCACTGCGCCCTGCCTGACCGCCTGCCGTGGGTGAGTGGACACAGCCATATCCGCACTGCGCCCTGCCTGCCCGTCTCCCGTGGGCGAGTGGACACAGCCAGATCCGCACTGCGCCCTGCCTGCCCATCTGCCGTGGGTGAGTGGACACAGCCAGATCCGCACTGCGCCCTGCATGACCGTCTGCCGTGGGTGAGTGGATACAGCGAGATCCGCACTGCGCCCTGCCTGCCCGTCTCCCGTGGGTGAGTGGACACAGCCAGATCCGCACTGCGCACTGCCTTCCCGTCTCCCGTGGGTGAGTGGACACAGCCAGATCCGCACTGTGCCCAGCCTGCCCGTCTCCCGTGGGTGAGTGGACACAGCCAGATCCGCACTGCGCCCTGCCTGCCCGTCTCCCGTGGGTGAGTGGACAGAGCCAGATCCGCACTGCGCCCTGCCTGCCCGTCTCCCGTGGGTGAGTGGACACAGCCAGATTCGCATTGTACCCTGCCTGACCGCCTGCCGTGGGAGAGTGGACACACCAGATCCGTACTGCGCACTGCCTGCCCGTCTGCCGTGGGCCAGTGGACATAGCCAGATCCACACAGCACCGTCTCTGCCCGTCTCCCGTGGGTGAGTGGACACAGCCGGATCCGCACTGCGCCCTGCCTGCCCGTCTCCCGTGGGTGAGTTGACACAGCCAGATCCGCACTGCGCCCTGCCTGCCCGTCTCCCGTGGGCGAGTGGACACAGCCAGATCCGCACTGCGCCTTGCCTGCCCGTCTCCCGTGGGTGAGTGGACACAGCCAGGTCCACACTGCGCCTTGCCTGCCCGTCTCCCCTGGGTGAGTGGACACAGCCAGATCCGCACTGCGCTCTGCCTGAGCGCCTGCCGTGGGTGAGTGGACACAGCCAGATCCGCACTGCGCCCTGGCTGACTGCATGCTGTGTGTGCGTGGACACAGCCAGATCCGCACTGCACCCTGCCTGACCGCCTGCCGTGGGTGAGTGGACACAGCCAGATCCGCACTGCGCCCTGCCTGACCGTCTGCCGTGGGTGAGTGGACACAGCCAGATCCGCACTGCGCCCTGCCTGACCGCCTGCCGTGGGTGAGTGGACACAGCCAGATCCGCACTGCGCCCTGCCTGCCCGTCTCCCGTGGGCGAGTGGACACAGCCAGATCCGCACTGCGCCCTGCATGCCCGTCTGCCGTGGGTGAGTGGACACAGCCAGATCCGCACTGCGCCCTGCCTGACTGTCTGCCGTGGGTGTGTGGACACAGCCAGATCCGCACTGCGCCTTGCCTGCCCGTCTCCCCTGGGTGAGTGGACACAGCCAGATCCGCACTGCGCCCTGCCTGACTGTCTGCCGTGGGTGTGTGGACACAGCCAGATCCGCACTGCGCCCTTCCTGCCCGTCTGCCGTGGGTGAGTGGACACAGCCAGATCCGCACTGCGCCCTGCCTTCCCGTCTCCCGTGGGTGAGTGGACACAGCCAGATCCGCACTGCGCCCAGCCTGCCCGTCTCCCGTGGGTGAGTGGACACAGCCAGATCCGCACTGCGCCCTGCCTGCCCGTCTCCCGTGGGTGAGTGGACACAGCCAGATCCGCACTGCGTCTTGCCTGCCCGTCTTCCGTCAGTGAGTGGACACAGCCAGATCCGCACTGCGCCCTGCCTGCCCGTCTGCCGTGGGTGAGTGGACACAGCCAGATCCGCACTGCGTCCTGCCTGACCGTCTGCCGTGGGTGAGTGGACACAGCGAGATCCACACTGCGCCCTGCCTGCCCGTCTCCCGTGGGTGAGTGGACACAGCCAGATCCGCACTGCGCCCTGCCTGCCCGTCTCCCGTGGGTGAGTGGACATAGCCAGATCTGCACTGAGCCTTGCCTGCCGGTCTCCCGTGGGTGAGTGGACACAGCCAGATCCGCACTGCGCCCTGCCTGCCCGTCTCCCGTGGGTGAGTGGACACAGCCAGATCCGCACTGCGCCCTGCCTGCCCGTCTCCCGTGGGTGAGTGGACACAGCCATATCCGCACTGAGCCTTGCCTGCCCGTCTCACTTGGGTGAGTGGACACAGCCAGATCCGCACTGCGCCCTGCCTGCCCGTCTCCCGTGGTGAGTGGACACAGCCAGATCCGCACTGCACCCTGTCTGACCGTCTGACGTGGGTGAGTGGACACAGCCAGATCCGCACTGCGCCCTGCCTGCCCGTCTGCCGTGGGCGAGTGGACACAGCCAGATCCGCACTGCGCCCTGCCTGACCGTCTGCCGTGGGTAGTGGACACAGCCAGATAAGCACTGCGCCTTGCTGCCCGTCTGCCGTGGGCGAGTGGACACAGCGATATCCGCACTGCGCCCTGCCTGCCCGTCTCCCGTGGGTGAGTGGACACAGCCGGATCCGCACTGCGTGCTGCCTGCCCGTCTCCCGTGGGTGAGTGGACACAGCCAGATCCGCACTGCGCCCTGCCTGACCGTCTGCCGTCGGTGAGTGGACACAGCCAGATCCGCACTGCGCCCTGCCTGCCCGTCTCCCGTGGGTGAGTGGACACAGCCATATCCGCACTGAGCCTTGCCTGCCCGTCTCACTTGGGTGAGTGGACACAGCCAGATCCGCACTGCGCCCTGCCTGCCCGTCTCCCGTGGTGAGTGGACACAGCCAGATCCGCACTGCGCCCTGCCTGACCGTCTGCCGTGGGTGAGTGGACACAGCCAGATCCGCACCGCGCCCTGTCTGACCGCCTGCCGTGGGTGAGTGGACACAGCCAGATCCGTACTGTACCCTGCCTGCCCGTCTGCTGTGGGTCAGTGGACATAGCCAGATCCACACAGCACCGTCTCTGCCCATCTCCCGTGGGTGAGTGCACACAGCTGGATCCGCACTGCGCCCTGCCTGGCCGTCTCCCGTGGGTGAGTGGACACAGCCAGATCCGCACTGCGCCTTGCCTGCCCGACTCACGTTGGTGAGTGGACACAGCCAGATCCGCACTGCGCCCTGCCTGCCCGTCTCCCGTGGGTGAGTGGACACAGCCAGATCCGCACTGCACCCTGCCTGACCGTCTGCCGTGGGTGAGTGGACACAGCCAGATCTGCACTGCGCCCTGCCTGCCCGTCTGCCATTGGTCAGTGGACATAGCCATATCCACACAGCACACTCTCTGCCCGTCTCCCGTGGGTGAGTGGACACAGCCAGGTCCACACTGCGCCTTGCCTGCCCGTCTCCCCTGGGTGAGTGGACACAGCCAGATCCGCACTGCGCTCTGCCTGAGCGCCTGCCGTGGGTGAGTGGACACAGCCAGATCCGCACTGCGCCCCGGCTGACCGCATGCTGTGGGTGCGTGGACACAGCCAGATCCGCACTGCACCCTGCCTGACCGCCTGCCGTGGGTGAGTGGACACAGCCAGATCCGCACTGCGCCCTGCCTGACCGTCTGCCGTGGGTGAGTGGACACAGCCAGATCCGCACTGCGCCCTGCCTGACCGCCTGCCGTGGGCGAGTGGACACAGCCAGATCCGCACTGCGCCCTACCTGCCCGTCTCCCGTGGGCGAGTGGACACAGCCAGATCCGCACTGCGCCCTGCCTGCCCGTCTCCCGTGGGTGAGTGGACACAGCCAGATCCGCACTGCGCCCTGCCTGCCCGTCTCCCGTGGGTGAGTGGACACAGCCAGATCCGCACTGCGCCCTGCCTGCCCGTCTCCCGTGGGTGAGTGGACACAGCCATATCCGCACTGAGCCTTGCCTGCCCGTCTCACTTGGGTGAGTGGACACAGCCAGATCCGCACTGCGCCCTGCCTGCCCGTCTCCCGTGGTGAGTCGACACAGCCAGATCCGCACTGCGCCCTGCCTGCCCGTCTCCCGTGGGCGAGTGGACACAGCCAGATCCGCACTGCGCCCTGCCTGCCCGTCTGCCGTGGGCGAGTGGACATAGCCAGATCCGCACTGCGCCCTGCCTGACAGTCTGCCGTGGGTGAGTGGACACAGCCAGATCCGCACTGCGCTCTGCCTGAGCGCCTGCCGTGGGTGAGTGGACACAGCCAGATCCGCACTGCGCTCTGGTGACCGCATGCTGTGGGTGCGTGGACACAGCCAGATGCGCACTGCGCCCTGCCTGACCGCCTGCCGTGGGTGAGTGGACACAGCCAGATCCGCACTGCGCCCTGCCTGACCGTCTGCCGTGGGTGAGTGGACACAGCCAGATCCGCACTGCGCCCTGCCTGACCGCCTGCCGTGGGTGAGTGGACACAGCCAGATCCGTACTGCGCCCTGCCTGACCGTCTGCTGTGGGTGAGTGGACACAGCGAGATCCACACTGCGCCCTGCCTGCCCGTCTCCCGTGGGTGAGTGGACACTGCCAGATCCGCACTGCGCCCTGCCTGCCCGTCTCCCGTGGGTGAGTGGACACAGCCAGAGACGCACTGCGCCCTGCCTGCCGGTCTCCCTGGGTGAGTGGACACAGCCAGATCCGCACTGAGCCTTGCCTGCCCGTCTCACGTGGGTGAGTGGACACATCCAGATCCGCACTGCGCCCTGCATGCCCGTCTCCCGTGGGTGAGTGGACACAGCCGGATCCGCACTGTGCCCTGCATGCCCGTCTCCCGTGGGTGAGTGGACACAGCCGGATCCGCACTGCGCCTTGCCTGCCCGTCTCACGTTGGTGAGTGGACACAGCCAGATCTGCACTGCGCCCTGCCCGTCTCCCGTGGGTGAGTGGACACAGCCAGATCCGCACTGCGCCCTGGCTGACCGCATGCTGTGTGTGCGTGGACACAGCCAGATCCGCACTGCGCCCTGCCTGACCGCCTGCCGTGGGTGAGTGGACACAGCCAGATCCGCACTGCGCCCTGCCTGACCGTCTGCCGTGGGTGAGTGGACACAGCCAGATCCGCAGTGTACCCTGCCTGACCGCCTGCCGTGGGTGAGTGGACACAGCCAGATCCGCACTGCGCCCTTCCTGACCGTCTGCCGTGGGTGAGTGGACACAGCCAGATCCACACTGCGCCCTGCCTGCCCGTCTGCCGTGGGTGAGTGGACACAGCCAGATCCGCACTGCGCCCTGCCTGACCTTCTGCCGTGGGTGAGTGGACACAGCCAGATCCGCACTGCGCCCTGCCTGACCGCCTGCCGTGGGTGAGTGGACACAGCCAGATCCGCACTGCGCCCTGCCTGACCGCCTGCCGTGGGTGAGTGGACACAGCCAGATCCGTACTGTACCCTGCCTGCCCGTCTGCCGTGGGTCAGTGGACATAGCCAGATCCACACAGCACCGTCTCTGCCCATCTCCCGTGGGTGAGTGGACACAGCCGGATCCGCACTGCGCCCTGCCTGCCCGTCTCCCGTGGGTGAGTGGACACATGCAGATCCGCAATGCGCCTTGCCTGCCCGACTCACGTTGGTGAGTGGACACAGCCAGATCCGCACTGCGCCCTGCCTGCCCGTCTCCCGTGGGTGAGTGGACACAGCCAGATCCGCACTGCACCCTGCCTGACCGTCTGCCGTGGGTGAGTGGACACAGCCAGATCTGCACTGCGCCCTGCCTGCCCATCTGCCGTGGGTCAGTGGACATATCCATATCCACACAGCACACTCTCTGCCCGTCTCCCGTGGGTGAGTGGACACAGCCAGATCCGCACTGCGCCCTGCCTGACCGTCTGCCGTGGGTGAATGGACACAGCCAGATCCGCACTGCGCCCTGCCTGCCCGTCTCCCGTGGGCGAGTGGACACAGCCAGATCCGCACTGCGCCCTGCCTGCCCGTCTGCCGTGGGTGAGTGGACACAGCCAGATCCGCACTGCGCCCTGCCTGACCGTCTGCCGTCGGTGAGTGGACACAGCGAGATCCGCACTGCGCCCTGCCTGCCCGTCTCCCGTGGGAGAGTGGACACAGCCAGATCCGCACTGCGCCCTGCCTTCCCGTCTCCCGTGGGTGAGTGGACACAGCCAGATCCGCACTGCGCCCAGCCTGCCCGTCTCCCGTGGGTGAGTGGACACAGCCAGATCCGCACTGCGCCCTGCCTGCCCGTCTCCCGTGGGTGAGTGGACACAGCCAGATCCGCACTGCGTCTTGCCTGCCCGTCTTCCGTCAGTGAGTGGACACAGCCAGATCCGCACTGCGCCCTGCCTGCCCGTCTGCCGTGGGTGAGTGGACACAGCCAGATCCGCACTGCGCCCTGCCTGACCGTCTGCCGTGGGTGAGTGGACACAGCGAGATCCACACTGCGCCCTGCCTGCCCGTCTCCCGTGGGTGAGTGGACACAGCCAGATCCGCACTGCGCCCTGCCTGCCCGTCTCCCGTGGGTGAGTGGACATAGCCAGATCTGCACTGAGCCTTGCCTGCCCGTCTCCCGTGGGTGAGTGGACACAGCCAGATCCGCACTGCGCCCTGCCTGCCCGTCTCCCGTGGGTGAGTGCACACAGCCAGATCCGCACTGCGCCCTGCCTGCCCGTCTCCCGTGGGTGAGTGGACACAGCCATATCCGCACTGAGCCTTGCCTGCCCGTCTCACTTGGGTGAGTGGACACAGCCAGATCCGCACTGCGCCCTGCCTGCCCGTCTCCCGTGGTGAGTGGACACAGCCAGATCCGCACTGCACCCTGTCTGACCGTCTGACGTGGGTGAGTGGACACAGCCAGATCCGCACTGCGCCCTGCCTGCCCGTCTGCCGTTGGCGAGTGGAAACAGCCAGATCCGCACTGCGCCCTGCCTGCCCGTCTCCCGTGGGTGAGTGGACACAGCCGGATCCGCACTGCGTGCTGCCTGCCCGTCTCCCGTGGGTGAGTGGACACAGCCAGATCCGCACTGCGCCCTGCCTGACCGTCTGCCGTGGGTGAGTGGACATAGCCAGATCCGCACTGCGCCCTGCCTGCCCGTCTCCCGTGGGTGAGTGGACACAGCCTTATCCGCACTGAGCCTTGCCTGCCCGTCTCACTTGGGTGAGTGGACACAGTCAGATCCGCACTGCGCCCTGCCTGCCCGTCTGCCGTGGGTGAGTGGACACAGCCAGATCCGCACCGCGCCCTGTCTGACCGCCTGCCGTGGGTGAGTGGACACAGCCAGATCCGTACTGTACCCTGCCTGCCCATCTGCCGTGGGTCAGTGGACATAGCCAGATCCACACAGCACCGTCTCTGCCCATCTCCCGTGGGTGAGTGGACACAGCTGGATCCGCACTGCGCCCTGCCTGGCCGTCTCCCGTGGGTGAGTGGACACAGCCAGATCCGCACTGCGCCCTGCCTGCCCGTCTCCCGTGGGCGAGTGGACACAGCCAGATCCGCACTGCGCCCTGCCTGCCCGTCTCCCGTGGGCGAGTGGACACAGCCAGATCCGCACTGCGCCCTACCTTCCCGTCTCCCGTGGGTGAGTGGACACAGCCAGATCCGCACTGCGCCCAGCCTGCCCGTCTCCCGTTGGTGAGTGGACACAGCCAGATCCGCACTGCGCCCTGCCTGCCCGTCTCCCGTGGGTGAGTGGACACAGCCAGATCCGCACTGCGTCTTGCCTGCCCGACTTCCGTCAGTGAGTGGACACAGCCAGATCCGCACTGCGCCCTGCCTGCCCGTCTGCCGTGGGTGAGTGGACACAGCCAGATCCGCACTGCGCCCTGCCTGACCGTCTGCCGTGGGTGAGTGGACACAGCGAGATCCACACTGCGCCCTGCCTGCCCGTCTCCCGTGGGTGAGTGGACACAGCCAGATCCGCACTGCGCCCTGCCTGCCCGTCTCCCGTGGGTGAGTGGACACAGCCAGATCCGCACTGCGCCCTGCCTGCCCGTCTCCCGTGGGTGAGTGGACACAGCCATATCCGCACTGAGCCTTGCCTGCCCGTCTCACTTGGGTGAGTGGACACAGCCAGATCCGCACTGCGCCCTGCCTGCCCGTCTCCCGTGGTGAGTCGACACAGCCAGATCCGCACTGCGCCCTGCCTGACCGTCTGCCGTGGGTGAGTGGACACAGCCAGATCCGCACCGCGCCCTGTCTGACCGCCTGCCGTGGGTGAGTGGACACAGCCAGATCCGTACTGTACCCTGCCTGCCCGTCTGCCGTGGGTCAGTGGACATAGCCAGATCCACACAGCACCGTCTCTGCCCATCTCCCGTGGGTGAGTGGACACAGCTGGATCCGCACTGCGCCCTGCCTGGCCGTCTCCCGTGGGTGAGTGGACACAGCCAGATCCGCACTGCGCCTTGCCTGCCCGACTCACGTTGGTGAGTGGACACAGCCAGATCCGCACTGCGCCCTGCCTGCCCGTCTCCCGTGGGTGAGTGGACACAGCCAGATCCGCACTGCACCCTGCCTGACCGTCTGCCGTGGGTGAGTGGACACAGCCAGATCTGCACTGCGCCCTGCCTGCCCGTCTGCCGTGGGTCAGTGGACATAGCCATATCCACACAGCACACTCTCTGCCCATCTCCCGTGGGTGAGTGGACACAGCCAGGTCCACACTGCGCCTTGCCTGCCCGTCTCCCCTGGGTGAGTGGACACAGCCAGATCCGCACTGCGCTCTGCCTGAGCGCCTGCCGTGGGTGAGTGGACACAGCCAGATCCGCACTGCGCCCTGGCTGACCGCATGCTGTGGGTGCGTGGACACAGCCAGATCCGCACTGCACCCTGCCTGACCGCCTGCCGTGGTTGAGTGGACACAGCCAGATCCGCACTGCGCCCTGCCTGACCGTCTGCTGTGGGTGAGTGGACACAGCCAGATCCGCACTGCGCCCTGCCTGACCGCCTGCCGTGGGTGAGTGGACACAGCCAGATCCGCACTGCGCCCTGCCTGCCCGTCTCCCGTGGGCGAGTGGACACAGCCAGATCCGCACTGCGCCCTGCCTGCCCATCTGCCGTGGGTGAGTGGACACAGCCAGATCCGCACTGCGCCCTGCATGACCGTCTGCCGTGGGTGAGTGGATACAGCGAGATCCGCACTGCGCCCTGCCTGCCCGTCTCCCGTGGGTGAGTGGACACAGCCAGATCCGCACTGCGCACTGCCTTCCCGTCTCCCGTGGGTGAGTGGACACAGCCAGATCCGCACTGTGCCCAGCCTGCCCGTCTCCCGTGGGTGAGTGGACACAGCCAGATCCGCACTGCGCCCTGCCTGCCCGTCTCCCGTGGGTGAGTGGACAGAGCCAGATCCGCACTGCGCCCTGCCTGCCCGTCTCCCGTGGGTGAGTGGACACAGCCAGATTCGCATTGTACCCTGCCTGACCGCCTGCCGTGGGAGAGTGGACACACCAGATCCGTACTGCGCACTGCCTGCCCGTCTGCCGTGGGTCAGTGGACATAGCCAGATCCACACAGCACCGTCTCTGCCCGTCTCCCGTGGGTGAGTGGACACAGCCGGATCCGCACTGCGCCCTGCCTGCCCGTCTCCCGTGGGTGAGTTGACACAGCCAGATCCGCACTGCGCCCTGCCTGCCCGTCTCCCGTGGGTGAGTGGACACAGCCGGATCCGCACTGCGCCCTGCCTGCCCGTCTCCCGTGGGTGAGTTGACACACCCAGATCCGCACTGCGCCCTGCCTGCCCGTCTCCCGTGGGCGAGTGGACACAGCCAGATCCGCACTGCGCCTTGCCTGCCCGTCTCCCGTGGGTGAGTGGACACAGCCAGGTCCACACTGCGCCTTGCCTGCCCGTCTCCCCTGGGTGAGTGGACACAGCCAGATCCGCACTGCGCCCTGCCTGCCCGTCTCCCGTGGGCGAGTGGACACAGCCAGATCCGCACTGCGCCCTGCCTGCCCGTCTGCCGTGGGCGAGTGGACATAGCCAGATCCGCACTGCGCCCTGCCTGACAGTCTGCCGTGGGTGAGTGGACACAGCCAGATCCGCACTGCGCTCTGCCTGAGCGCCTGCCGTGGGTGAGTGGACACAGCCAGATCCGCACTGCGCTCTGGTGACCGCATGCTGTGGGTGCGTGGACACAGCCAGATGCGCACTGCGCCCTGCCTGACCGCCTGCCGTGGGTGAGTGGACACAGCCAGATCCGCACTGCGCCCTGCCTGACCGTCTGCCGTGGGTGAGTGGACACAGCCAGATCCGCACTGCGCCCTGCCTGACCGCCTGCCGTGGGTGAGTGGACACAGCCAGATCCGCACTGCGCCCTGCCTGACCGTCTGCTGTGGGTGAGTGGACACAGCGAGATCCACACTGCGCCCTGCCTGCCCGTCTCCCGTGGGTGAGTGGACACTGCCAGATCCGCACTGCGCCCTGCCTGCCCGTCTCCCGTGAGTGAGTGGACACAGCCAGAGACGCACTGCGCCCTGCCTGCCGGTCTCCCTGGGTGAGTGGACACAGCCAGATCCGCACTGAGCCTTGCCTGCCCGTCTCACGTGGGTGAGTGGACACATCCAGATCCGCACTGCGCCCTGCATGCCCGTCTCCCGTGGGTGAGTGGACACAGCCGGATCCGCACTGTGCCCTGCATGCCCGTCTCCCGTGGGTGAGTGGACACAGCCGGATCCGCACTGCGCCTTGCCTGCCCGTCTCACGTTGGTGAGTGGACACAGCCAGATCTGCACTGCGCCCTGCCCGTCTCCCGTGGGTGAGTGGACACAGCCAGATCCGCACTGCGCCCTGGCTGACCGCATGCTGTGTGTGCGTGGACACAGCCAGATCCGCACTGCGCCCTGCCTGACCGCCTGCCGTGGGTGAGTGGACACAGCCAGATCCGCACTGCGCCCTGCCTGACCGTCTGCCGTGGGTGAGTGGACACAGCCAGATCCGCAGTGTACCCTGCCTGACCGCCTGCCGTGGGTGAGTGGACACAGCCAGATCCGCACTGCGCCCTTCCTGACCGTCTGCCGTGGGTGAGTGGACACAGCCAGATCCACACTGCGCCCTGCCTGCCCGTCTGCCGTGGGTGAGTGGACACAGCCAGATCCGCACTGCGCCCTGCCTGACCTTCTGCCGTGGGTGAGTGGACACAGCCAGATCCGCACTGCGCCCTGCCTGACCGCCTGCCGTGGGTGAGTGGACACAGCCAGATCCGCACTGCGCCCTGCCTGACTGCCTGCCGTGGGTGAGTGGACACAGCCAGATCCGTACTGTACCCTGCCTGCCCGTCTGCCGTGGGTCAGTGGACATAGCCAGATCCACACAGCACCGTCTCTGCCCATCTCCCGTGGGTGAGTGGACACAGCCGGATCCGCACTGCGCCCTGCCTGCCCGTCTCCCGTGGGTGAGTGGACACATGCAGATCCGCAATGCGCCTTGCCTGCCCGACTCACGTTGGTGAGTGGACACAGCCAGATCCGCACTGCGCCCTGCCTGCCCGTCTCCCGTGGGTGAGTGGACACAGCCAGATCCGCACTGCACCCTGCCTGACCGTCTGCCGTGGGTGAGTGGACACAGCCAGATCTGCACTGCGCCCTGCCTGCCCATCTGCCGTGGGTCAGTGGACATATCCATATCCACACAGCACACTCTCTGCCCGTCTCCCGTGGGTGAGTGGACACAGCCAGATCCGCACTGCGCCCTGCCTGACCGTCTGCCGTGGGTGAATGGACACAGCCAGATCCGCACTGCGCCCTGCCTGCCCGTCTCCCGTGGGCGAGTGGACACAGCCAGATCCGCACTGCGCCCTGCCTGCCCGTCTGCCGTGGGTGAGTGGACACAGCCAGATCCGCACTGCGCCCTGCCTGACCGTCTGCCGTCGGTGAGTGGACACAGCGAGATCCGCACTGCGCCCTGCCTGCCCGTCTCCCGTGGGAGAGTGGACACAGCCAGATCCGCACTGCGCCCTGCCTTCCCGTCTCCCGTGGGTGAGTGGACACAGCCAGATCCGCACTGCGCCCAGCCTGCCCGTCTCCCGTGGGTGAGTGGACACAGCCAGATCCGCACTGCGCCCTGCCTGCCCGTCTCCCGTGGGTGAGTGGACACAGCCAGATCCGCACTGCGTCTTGCCTGCCCGTCTTCCGTCAGTGAGTGGACACAGCCAGATCCGCACTGCGCCCTGCCTGCCCGTCTGCCGTGGGTGAGTGGACACAGCCAGATCCGCACTGCGCCCTGCCTGACCGTCTGCCGTGGGTGAGTGGACACAGCGAGATCCACACTGCGCCCTGCCTGCCCGTCTCCCGTGGGTGAGTGGACACAGCCAGATCCGCACTGCGCCCTGCCTGCCCGTCTCCCGTGGGTGAGTGGACATAGCCAGATCTGCACTGAGCCTTGCCTGCCCGTCTCCCGTGGGTGAGTGGACACAGCCAGATCCGCATGCGCCCTGCCTGCCCGTCTCCCGTGGGTGAGTGGACACAGCCAGATCCGCACTGCGCCCTGCCTGCCCGACTCCCGTGGGTGAGTGGACACAGCCATATCCGCACTGAGCCTTGCCTGCCCGTCTCACTTGGGTGAGTGGACACAGCCAGATCCGCACTGCGCCCTGCCTGCCCGTCTCCCGTGGTGAGTGGACACAGCCAGATCCGCACTGCACCCTGTCTGACCGTCTGACGTGGGTGAGTGGACACAGCCAGATCCGCACTGCGCCCTGCCTGCCCGTCTGCCGTTGGCGAGTGGAAACAGCCAGATCCGCACTGCGCCCTGCCTGCCCGTCTCCCGTGGGTGAGTGGACACAGCCGGATCCGCACTGCATGCTGCCTGCCCGTCTCCCGTGGGTGAGTGGGCACAGCCAGATCCGCACTGCGCCCTCCCTGACCGTCTGCCGTGGGTGAGTGGACACAGCCAGATCCGCACCGCGCCCTGTCTGACCGCCTGCCGTGGGTGAGTGGACACAGACAGATCCGTACTGTACCCTGCCTGCCCGTCTGCCGTGGGTCAGTGGACATAGCCAGATCCACACAACACCGTCTCTGCCCATCTCCCGTGGGTGAGTGGACACAGCCAGATCCGCACTGCGCCCTGGCTGACCGCATTCTGTGGGTGCGTGGACACAGCCAGATCCGCACTGCGCCCTGCCTGCCCGTCTGCCGTGGGTGAGTGGACACAGCCAGATCCGCACTGCGCCCTGCCTGACCGTCTGCCGTGGGTGAGTGGACACAGCGAGATCCACACTGCGCCCTGCCTGCCCGTCTCCCGTGGGTGAGTGGACACAGCAGGATCCGCACTGCGCCCTGCCTGCCCGTCTCCCGTGGGTGAGTGGACATAGCCAGATCTGCACTGAGCCTTGCCTGCCCGTCTCCCGTGGGTGAGTGGACACAGCCAGATCCGCACTGCGCCCTGCCTGCCCGTCTCCCGTGGGTGAGTGCACACAGCCAGATCCGCACTGCGCCCTGCCTGCCCGTCTCCCGTGGGTGAGTGGACACAGCCATATCCGCACTGAGCCTTGCCTGCCCGTCTCACTTGCGTGAGTGGACACAGCCAGATCCGCACTGCGCCCTGCCTGCCCGTCTCCCGTGGTGAGTGGACACAGCCAGATCCGCACTGCACCCTGTCTGACCGTCTGACGTGGGTGAGTGGACACAGCCAGATCCGCACTGCGCCCTGCCTGCCCGTCTGCCGTTGGCGAGTGGAAACAGCCAGATCCGCACTGCGCCCTGCCTGCCCGTCTCCCGTGGGTGAGTGGACACAGCCGGATCCGCACTGCGTGCTGCCTGCCCGTCTCCCGTGGGTGAGTGGACACAGCCAGATCCGCACTGCGCCCTGCCTGACCGTCTGCCGTGGGTGAGTGGACATAGCCAGATCCGCACTGCGCCCTGCCTGCCCGTCTCCCGTGGGTGAGTGGACACAGCCATATCCGCACTGAGCCTTGCCTGCCCGTCTCACTTGGGTGAGTGGACACAGCCAGATCCGCACTGCGCCCTGCCTGCCCGTCTCCCGTGGTGAGTCGACACAGCCAGATCCGCACTGCGCCCTGCCTGACCGTCTGCCGTGGGTGAGTGGACACAGCCAGATCCGCACCGCGCCCTGTCTGACCGCCTGCCGTGGGTGAGTGGACACAGCCAGATCCGTACTGTACCCTGCCTGCCCGTCTGCCGTGGGTCAGTGGACATAGCCAGATCCACACAGCACCGTCTCTGCCCATCTCCCGTGGGTGAGTGGACACAGCTGGATCCGCACTGCGCCCTGCCTGGCCGTCTCCCGTGGGTGAGTGGACACAGCCAGATCCGCACTGCGCCCTGCCTGCCCGTCTCCCGTGGGCGAGTGGACACAGCCAGATCCGCACTGCGCCCTGCCTGCCCGTCTCCCGTGGGCGAGTGGACACAGCCAGATCCGCACTGCGCCCTGCCTTCCCGTCTCCCGTGGGTGAGTGGACACAGCCAGATCCGCACTGCGCCCAGCCTGCCCGTCTCCCGTTGGTGAGTGGACACAGCCAGATCCGCACTGCGCCCTGCCTGCCCGTCTCCCGTGGGTGAGTGGACACAGCCAGATCCGCACTGCGTCTTGCCTGCCCGACTTCCGTCAGTGAGTGGACACAGCCAGATCCGCACTGCGCCCTGCCTGCCCGTCTGCCGTGGGTGAGTGGACACAGCCAGATCCGCACTGCGCCCTGCCTGACCGTCTGCCGTGGGTGAGTGGACACAGCGAGATCCACACTGCGCCCTGCCTGCCCGTCTCCCGTGGGTGAGTGGACACAGCCAGATCCGCACTGCGCCCTGCCTGCCCGTCTCCCGTGGGTGAGTGGACACAGCCAGATCCGCACTGCGCCCTGCCTGCCCGTCTCCCGTGGGTGAGTGGACACAGCCATATCCGCACTGAGCCTTGCCTGCCCGTCTCACTTATGTGAGTGGACACAGCCAGATCCGCACTGCGCCCTGCCTGCCCGTCTCCCGTGGTGAGTCGACACAGCCAGATCCGCACTGCGCCCTGCCTGACCGTCTGCCGTGGGTGAGTGGACACAGCCAGATCCGCACCGCGCCCTGTCTGACCGCCTGCCGTGGGTGAGTGGACACAGCCAGATCCGTACTGTACCCTGCCTGCCCGTCTGCCGTGGGTCAGTGGACATAGCCAGATCCACACAGCACCGTCTCTGCCCATCTCCCGTGGGTGAGTGGACACAGCTGGATCCGCACTGCGCCCTGCCTGGCCGTCTCCCGTGGGTGAGTGGACACAGCCAGATCCGCACTGCGCCTTGCCGGCCCGACTCACGTTGGTGAGTGGACACAGCCAGATCCGCACTGCGCCCTGCCTGCCCGTCTCCCGTGGGTGAGTGGACACAGCCAGATCCGCACTGCACCCTGCCTGACCGTCTGCCGTGGGTGAGTGGACACAGCCAGATCTGCACTGCGCCCTGCCTGCCCGTCTGCCGTGGGTCAGTGGACATAGCCATATCCACACAGCACACTCTCTGCCCATCTCCCGTGGGTGAGTGGACACAGCCAGGTCCACACTGCGCCTTGCCTGCCCGTCTCCCCTGGGTGAGTGGACACAGCCAGATCCGCACTGCGCTCTGCCTGAGCGCCTGCCGTGGGTGAGTGGACACAGCCAGATCCGCACTGCGCCCTGGCTGACCGCATGCTGTGGGTGCGTGGACACAGCCAGATCCGCACTGCACCCTGCCTGACCGCCTGCCGTGGTTGAGTGGACACAGCCAGATCCGCACTGCGCCCTGCCTGACCGTCTCCCGTGGGCGAGTGGACACAGCCAGATCCGCACTGCGCCCTGCCTGCCCGTCTGCCGTGGGTGAGTGGACACAGCCAGATCCGCACTGCGCCCTGCCTGACCGTCTGCCGTCGGTGAGTGGACACAGCGAGATCCGCACTGCGCCCTGCCTGCCCGTCTCCCGTGGGAGAGTGGACACAGCCAGATCCGCACTGCGCCCTGCCTTCCCGTCTCCCGTGGGTGAGTGGACACAGCCAGATCCGCACTGCGCCCAGCCTGCCCGTCTCCCGTGGGTGAGTGGACACAGCCAGATCCGCACTGCGCCCTGCCTGCCCGTCTCCCGTGGGTGAGTGGACACAGCCAGATCCGCACTGCGTCTTGCCTGCCCGTCTTCCGTCAGTGAGTGGACACAGCCAGATCCGCACTGCGCCCTGCCTGCCCGTCTCCCGTGGGTGAGTGGACACAGCCAGATCCGCACTGCGCCCTGCCTGACCGTCTGCCGTGGGTGAGTGGACACAGCGAGATCCACACTGCGCCCTGCCTGCCCGTCTCCCGTGGGTGAGTGGACACAGCCAGATCCGCACTGCGCCCTGCCTGCCCGTCTCCCGTGGGTGAGTGGACATAGCCAGATCTGCACTGAGCCTTGCCTGCCCGTCTCCCGTGGGTGAGTGGACACAGCCAGATCCGCATGCGCCCTGCCTGCCCGTCTCCCGTGGGTGAGTGGACACAGCCAGATCCGCACTGCGCCCTGCCTGCCCGACTCCCGTGGGTGAGTGGACACAGCCATATCCGCACTGAGCCTTGCCTGCCCGTCTCACTTGGGTGAGTGGACACAGCCAGATCCGCACTGCGCCCTGCCTGCCCGTCTCCCGTGGTGAGTGGACACAGCCAGATCCGCACTGCACCCTGTCTGACCGTCTGACGTGGGTGAGTGGACACAGCCAGATCCGCACTGCGCCCTGCCTGCCCGTCTGCCGTTGGCGAGTGGAAACAGCCAGATCCGCACTGCGCCCTGCCTGCCCGTCTCCCGTGGGTGAGTGGACACAGCCGGATCCGCACTGCATGCTGCCTGCCCGTCTCCCGTGGGTGAGTGGGCACAGCCAGATCCGCACTGCGCCCTCCCTGACCGTCTGCCGTGGGTGAGTGGACACAGCCAGATCCGCACCGCGCCCTGTCTGACCGCCTGCCGTGGGTGAGTGGACACAGCCAGATCCGTACTGTACCCTGCCTGCCCGTCTGCCGTGGGTCAGTGGACATAGCCAGATCCACACAACACCGTCTCTGCCCATCTCCCGTGGGTGAGTGGACACAGCCAGATCCGCACTGCGCCCTGGCTGACCGCATTCTGTGGGTGCGTGGACACAGCCAGATCCGCACTGCGCCCTGCCTGCCCGTCTGCCGTGGGTGAGTGGACACAGCCAGATCCGCACTGCGCCCTGCCTGACCGTCTGCCGTGGGTGAGTGGACACAGCGAGATCCACACTGCGCCCTGCCTGCCCGTCTCCCGTGGGTGAGTGGACACAGCAGGATCCGCACTGCGCCCTGCCTGCCCGTCTCCCGTGGGTGAGTGGACATAGCCAGATCTGCACTGAGCCTTGCCTGCCCGTCTCCCGTGGGTGAGTGGACACAGCCAGATCCGCACTGCGCCCTGCCTGCCCGTCTCCCGTGGGTGAGTGCACACAGCCAGATCCGCACTGCGCCCTGCCTGCCCGTCTCCCGTGGGTGAGTGGACACAGCCATATCCGCACTGAGCCTTGCCTGCCCGTCTCACTTGCGTGAGTGGACACAGCCAGATCCGCACTGCGCCCTGCCTGCCCGTTTCCCGTGGTGAGTGGACACAGCCAGATCCGCACTGCACCCTGTCTGACCGTCTGACGTGGGTGAGTGGACACAGCCAGATCCGCACTGCGCCCTGCCTGCCCGTCTGCCGTTGGCGAGTGGAAACAGCCAGATCCGCACTGCGCCCTGCCTGCCCGTCTCCCGTGGGTGAGTGGACACAGCCGGATCCGCACTGCGTGCTGCCTGCCCGTCTCCCGTGGGTGAGTGGACACAGCCAGATCCGCACTGCGCCCTGCCTGACCGTCTGCCGTGGGTGAGTGGACATAGCCAGATCCGCACTGCGCCCTGCCTGCCCGTCTCCCGTGGGTGAGTGGACACAGCCATATCCGCACTGAGCCTTGCCTGCCCGTCTCACTTGGGTGAGTGGACACAGCCAGATCCGCACTGCGCCCTGCCTGCCCGTCTCCCGTGGTGAGTCGACACAGCCAGATCCGCACTGCGCCCTGCCTGACCGTCTGCCGTGGGTGAGTGGACACAGCCAGATCCGCACCGCGCCCTGTCTGACCGCCTGCCGTGGGTGAGTGGACACAGCCAGATCCGTACTGTACCCTGCCTGCCCGTCTGCCGTGGGTCAGTGGACATAGCCAGATCCACACAGCACCGTCTCTGCCCATCTCCCGTGGGTGAGTGGACACAGCTGGATCCGCACTGCGCCCTGCCTGGCCGTCTCCCGTGGGTGAGTGGACACAGCCAGATCCGCACTGCGCCCTGCCTGCCCGTCTCCCGTGGGCGAGTGGACACAGCCAGATCCGCACTGCGCCCTGCCTGCCCGTCTCCCGTGGGCGAGTGGACACAGCCAGATCCGCACTGCGCCCTGCCTTCCCGTCTCCCGTGGGTGAGTGGACACAGCCAGATCCGCACTGCGCCCAGCCTGCCCGTCTCCCGTTGGTGAGTGGACACAGCCAGATCCGCACTGCGCCCTGCCTGCCCGTCTCCCGTGGGTGAGTGGACACAGCCAGATCCGCACTGCGTCTTGCCTGCCCGACTTCCGTCAGTGAGTGGACACAGCCAGATCCGCACTGCGCCCTGCCTGCCCGTCTGCCGTGGGTGAGTGGACACAGCCAGATCCGCACTGCGCCCTGCCTGACCGTCTGCCGTGGGTGAGTGGACACAGCGAGATCCACACTGCGCCCTGCCTGCCCGTCTCCCGTGGGTGAGTGGACACAGCCAGATCCGCACTGCGCCCTGCCTGCCCGTCTCCCGTGGGTGAGTGGACACAGCCAGATCCGCACTGCGCCCTGCCTGCCCGTCTCCCGTGGGTGAGTGGACACAGCCATATCCGCACTGAGCCTTGCCTGCCCGTCTCACTTATGTGAGTGGACACAGCCAGATCCGCACTGCGCCCTGCCTGCCCGTCTCCCGTGGTGAGTCGACACAGCCAGATCCGCACTGCGCCCTGCCTGACCGTCTGCCGTGGGTGAGTGGACACAGCCAGATCCGCACCGCGCCCTGTCTGACCGCCTGCCGTGGGTGAGTGGACACAGCCAGATCCGTACTGTACCCTGCCTGCCCGTCTGCCGTGGGTCAGTGGACATAGCCAGATCCACACAGCACCGTCTCTGCCCATCTCCCGTGGGTGAGTGGACACAGCTGGATCCGCACTGCGCCCTGCCTGGCCGTCTCCCGTGGGTGAGTGGACACAGCCAGATCCGCACTGCGCCTTGCCGGCCCGACTCACGTTGGTGAGTGGACACAGCCAGATCCGCACTGCGCCCTGCCTGCCCGTCTCCCGTGGGTGAGTGGACACAGCCAGATCCGCACTGCACCCTGCCTGACCGTCTGCCGTGGGTGAGTGGACACAGCCAGATCTGCACTGCGCCCTGCCTGCCCGTCTGCCGTGGGTCAGTGGACATAGCCATATCCACACAGCACACTCTCTGCCCATCTCCCGTGGGTGAGTGGACACAGCCAGGTCCACACTGCGCCTTGCCTGCCCGTCTCCCCTGGGTGAGTGGACACAGCCAGATCCGCACTGCGCTCTGCCTGAGCGCCTGCCGTGGGTGAGTGGACACAGCCAGATCCGCACTGCGCCCTGGCTGACCGCATGCTGTGGGTGCGTGGACACAGCCAGATCCGCACTGCACCCTGCCTGACCGCCTGCCGTGGTTGAGTGGACACAGCCAGATCCGCACTGCGCCCTGCCTGACCGTCTGCTGTGGGTGAGTGGACACAGCCAGATCCGCACTGCGCCCTGCCTGACCGCCTGCCGTGGGTGAGTGGACACAGCCAGATCCGCACTGCGCCCTGCCTGCCCGTCTCCCGTGGGCGAGTGGACACAGCCAGATCCGCACTGCGCCCTGCCTGCCCATCTGCCGTGGGTGAGTGGACACAGCCAGATCCGCACTGCGCCCTGCATGACCGTCTGCCGTGGGTGAGTGGATACAGCGAGATCCGCACTGCGCCCTGCCTGCCCGTCTCCCGTGGGTGAGTGGACACAGCCAGATCCGCACTGCGCACTGCCTTCCCGTCTCCCGTGGGTGAGTGGACACAGCCAGATCCGCACTGTGCCCAGCCTGCCCGTCTCCCGTGGGTGAGTGGACACAGCCAGATCCGCACTGCGCCCTGCCTGCCCGTCTCCCGTGGGTGAGTGGACAGAGCCAGATCCGCACTGCGCCCTGCCTGCCCGTCTCCCGTGGGTGAGTGGACACAGCCAGATTCGCATTGTACCCTGCCTGACCGCCTGCCGTGGGAGAGTGGACACACCAGATCCGTACTGCGCACTGCCTGCCCGTCTGCCGTGGGCCAGTGGACATAGCCAGATCCACACAGCACCGTCTCTGCCCGTCTCCCGTGGGTGAGTGGACACAGCCGGATCCGCACTGCGCCCTGCCTGCCCGTCTCCCGTGGGTGAGTTGACACAGCCAGATCCGCACTGCGCCCTGCCTGCCCGTCTCCCGTGGGCGAGTGGACACAGCCAGATCCGCACTGCGCCTTGCCTGCCCGTCTCCCGTGGGTGAGTGGACACAGCCAGGTCCACACTGCGCCTTGCCTGCCCGTCTCCCCTGGGTGAGTGGACACAGCCAGATCCGCACTGCGCTCTGCCTGAGCGCCTGCCGTGGGTGAGTGGACACAGCCAGATCCGCACTGCGCCCTGGCTGACTGCATGCTGTGTGTGCGTGGACACAGCCAGATCCGCACTGCACCCTGCCTGACCGCCTGCCGTGGGTGAGTGGACACAGCCAGATCCGCACTGCGCCCTGCCTGACCGTCTGCCGTGGGTGAGTGGACACAGCCAGATCCGCACTGCGCCCTGCCTGACCGCCTGCCGTGGGTGAGTGGACACAGCCAGATCCGCACTGCGCCCTGCATGCCCGTCTGCCGTGGGTGAGTGGACACAGCCAGATCCGCACTGCGCCCTGCATGCCCGTCTGCCGTGGGTGAGTGGACACAGCCAGATCCGCACTGCGCCCTGCCTGACTGTCTGCCGTGGGTGTGTGGACACAGCCAGATCCGCACTGCGCCTTGCCTGCCCGTCTCCCCTGGGTGAGTGGACATAGCCAGATCCGCACTGCGCCCTGCCTGACTGTCTGCCGTGGGTGTGTGGACACAGCCAGATCCGCACTGCGCCCTTCCTGCCCGTCTGCCGTGGGTGAGTGGACACAGCCAGATCCGCACTGCGCCCTGCCTTCCCGTCTCCCGTGGGTGAGTGGACACAGCCAGATCCGCACTGCGCCCAGCCTGCCCGTCTCCCGTGGGTGAGTGGACACAGCCAGATCCGCACTGCGCCCTGCCTGCCCGTCTCCCGTGGGTGAGTGGACACAGCCAGATCCGCACTGCGTCTTGCCTGCCCGTCTTCCGTCAGTGAGTGGACACAGCCAGATCCGCACTGCGCCCTGCCTGCCCGTCTGCCGTGGGTGAGTGGACACAGCCAGATCCGCACTGCGTCCTGCCTGACCGTCTGCCGTGGGTGAGTGGACACAGCGAGATCCACACTGCGCCCTGCCTGCCCGTCTCCCGTGGGTGAGTGGACACAGCCAGATCCGCACTGCGCCCTGCCTGCCCGTCTCCCGTGGGTGAGTGGACATAGCCAGATCTGCACTGAGCCTTGCCTGCCGGTCTCCCGTGGGTGAGTGGACACAGCCAGATCCGCACTGCGCCCTGCCTGCCCGTCTCCCGTGGGTGAGTGGACACAGCCAGATCCGCACTGCGCCCTGCCTGCCCGTCTCCCGTGGGTGAGTGGACACAGCCATATCCGCACTGAGCCTTGCCTGCCCGTCTCACTTGGGTGAGTGGACACAGCCAGATCCGCACTGCGCCCTGCCTGCCCGTCTCCCGTGGTGAGTGGACACAGCCAGATCCGCACTGCACCCTGTCTGACCGTCTGACGTGGGTGAGTGGACACAGCCAGATCCGCACTGCGCCCTGCCTGCCCGTCTGCCGTGGGCGAGTGGACACAGCCAGATCCGCACTGCGCCCTGCCTGACCGTCTGCCGTGGGTAGTGGACACAGCCAGATAAGCACTGCGCCTTGCTGCCCGTCTGCCGTGGGCGAGTGGACACAGCGATATCCGCACTGCGCCCTGCCTGCCCGTCTCCCGTGGGTGAGTGGACACAGCCGGATCCGCACTGCGTGCTGCCTGCCCGTCTCCCGTGGGTGAGTGGACACAGCCAGATCCGCACTGCGCCCTGCCTGACCGTCTGCCGTCGGTGAGTGGACACAGCCAGATCCGCACTGCGCCCTGCCTGCCCGTCTCCCGTGGTGAGTGGACACAGCCAGATCCGCACTGCGCCCTGCCTGACCGTCTGCCGTGGGTGAGTGGACACAGCCAGATCCGCACCGCGCCCTGTCTGACCGCCTGCCGTGGGTGAGTGGACACAGCCAGATCCGTACTGTACCCTGCCTGCCCGTCTGCCGTGGGCGAGTGGACACAGCGATATCCGCACTGCGCCCTGCCTGCCCGTCTCCCGTGGGTGAGTGGACACAGCCGGATCCGCACTGCGTGCTGCCTGCCCGTCTCCCGTGGGTGAGTGGACACAGCCAGATCCGCACTGCGCCCTGCCTGACCTTCTGCCGTGGGTGAGTGGACACAGCCAGATCCGCACTGCGCCCTGCCTGACCGCCTGCCGTGGGTGAGTGGACACAGCCAGATCCGCACTGCGCCCTGCCTGACCGCCTGCCGTGGGTGAGTGGACACAGCCAGATCCGTACTGTACCCTGCCTGCCCGTCTGCCGTGGGTCAGTGGACATAGCCAGATCCACACAGCACCGTCTCTGCCCATCTCCCGTGGGTGAGTGGACACAGCCGGATCCGCACTGCGCCCTGCCTGCCCGTCTCCCGTGGGTGAGTGGACACATGCAGATCCGCAATGCGCCTTGCCTGCCCGACTCACGTTGGTGAGTGGACACAGCCAGATCCGCACTGCGCCCTGCCTGCCCGTCTCCCGTGGGTGAGTGGACACAGCGAGATCCGCACTGCACCCTGCCTGACCGTCTGCCGTGGGTGAGTGGACACAGCCAGATCTGCACTGCGCCCTGCCTGCCCATCTGCCGTGGGTCAGTGGACATATCCATATCCACACAGCACACTCTCTGCCCGTCTCCCGTGGGTGAGTGGACACAGCCAGATCCGCACTGCGCCCTGCCTGACCGTCTGCCGTGGGTGAATGGACACAGCCAGATCCGCACTGCGCCCTGCCTGCCCGTCTCCCGTGGGCGAGTGGACACAGCCAGATCCGCACTGCGCCCTGCCTGCCCGTCTGCCGTGGGTGAGTGGACACAGCCAGATCCGCACTGCGCCCTGCCTGACCGTCTGCCGTCGGTGAGTGGACACAGCGAGATCCGCACTGCGCCCTGCCTGCCCGTCTCCCGTGGGAGAGTGGACACAGCCAGATCCGCACTGCGCCCTGCCTTCCCGTCTCCCGTGGGTGAGTGGACACAGCCAGATCCGCACTGCGCCCAGCCTGCCCGTCTCCCGTGGGTGAGTGGACACAGCCAGATCCGCACTGCGCCCTGCCTGCCCGTCTCCCGTGGGTGAGTGGACACAGCCAGATCCGCACTGCGTCTTGCCTGCCCGTCTTCCGTCAGTGAGTGGACACAGCCAGATCCGCACTGCGCCCTGCCTGCCCGTCTGCCGTGGGTGAGTGGACACAGCCAGATCCGCACTGCGCCCTGCCTGACCGTCTGCCGTGGGTGAGTGGACACAGCGAGATCCACACTGCGCCCTGCCTGCCCGTCTCCCGTGGGTGAGTGGACACAGCCAGATCCGCACTGCGCCCTGCCTGCCCGTCTCCCGTGGGTGAGTGGACATAGCCAGATCTGCACTGAGCCTTGCCTGCCCGTCTCCCGTGGGTGAGTGGACACAGCCAGATCCGCATGCGCCCTGCCTGCCCGTCTCCCGTGGGTGAGTGGACACAGCCAGATCCGCACTGCGCCCTGCCTGCCCGACTCCCGTGGGTGAGTGGACACAGCCATATCCGCACTGAGCCTTGCCTGCCCGTCTCACTTGGGTGAGTGGACACAGCCAGATCCGCACTGCGCCCTGCCTGCCCGTCTCCCGTGGTGAGTGGACACAGCCAGATCCGCACTGCACCCTGTCTGACCGTCTGACGTGGGTGAGTGGACACAGCCAGATCCGCACTGCGCCCTGCCTGCCCGTCTGCCGTTGGCGAGTGGAAACAGCCAGATCCGCACTGCGCCCTGCCTGCCCGTCTCCCGTGGGTGAGTGGACACAGCCGGATCCGCACTGCATGCTGCCTGCCCGTCTCCCGTGGGTGAGTGGGCACAGCCAGATCCGCACTGCGCCCTCCCTGACCGTCTGCCGTGGGTGAGTGGACACAGCCAGATCCGCACCGCGCCCTGTCTGACCGCCTGCCGTGGGTGAGTGGACACAGCCAGATCCGTACTGTACCCTGCCTGCCCGTCTGCCGTGGGTCAGTGGACATAGCCAGATCCACACAACACCGTCTCTGCCCATCTCCCGTGGGTGAGTGGACACAGCCAGATCCGCACTGCGCCCTGGCTGACCGCATTCTGTGGGTGCGTGGACACAGCCAGATCCGCACTGCGCCCTGCCTGACCGCCTGCCGTGGGTGAGTGGACACAGCCAGATCCGCACTGCGCCCTGCATGCCCGTCTGCCGTGGGTGAGTGGACACAGCCAGATCCGCACTGCGCCCTGCATGCCCGTCTGCCGTGGGTGAGTGGACACAGCCAGATCCGCACTGCGCCCTGCCTGACTGTCTGCCGTGGGTGTGTGGACACAGCCAGATCCGCACTGCGCCTTGCCTGCCCGTCTCCCCTGGGTGAGTGGACATAGCCAGATCCGCACTGCGCCCTGCCTGACTGTCTGCCGTGGGTGTGTGGACACAGCCAGATCCGCACTGCGCCCTTCCTGCCCGTCTGCCGTGGGTGAGTGGACACAGCCAGATCCGCACTGCGCCCTGCCTTCCCGTCTCCCGTGGGTGAGTGGACACAGCCAGATCCGCACTGCGCCCAGCCTGCCCGTCTCCCGTGGGTGAGTGGACACAGCCAGATCCGCACTGCGCCCTGCCTGCCCGTCTCCCGTGGGTGAGTGGACACAGCCAGATCCGCACTGCGTCTTGCCTGCCCGTCTTCCGTCAGTGAGTGGACACAGCCAGATCCGCACTGCGCCCTGCCTGCCCGTCTGCCGTGGGTGAGTGGACACAGCCAGATCCGCACTGCGTCCTGCCTGACCGTCTGCCGTGGGTGAGTGGACACAGCGAGATCCACACTGCGCCCTGCCTGCCCGTCTCCCGTGGGTGAGTGGACACAGCCAGATCCGCACTGCGCCCTGCCTGCCCGTCTCCCGTGGGTGAGTGGACATAGCCAGATCTGCACTGAGCCTTGCCTGCCGGTCTCCCGTGGGTGAGTGGACACAGCCAGATCCGCACTGCGCCCTGCCTGCCCGTCTCCCGTGGGTGAGTGGACACAGCCAGATCCGCACTGCGCCCTGCCTGCCCGTCTCCCGTGGGTGAGTGGACACAGCCATATCCGCACTGAGCCTTGCCTGCCCGTCTCACTTGGGTGAGTGGACACAGCCAGATCCGCACTGCGCCCTGCCTGCCCGTCTCCCGTGGTGAGTGGACACAGCCAGATCCGCACTGCACCCTGTCTGACCGTCTGACGTGGGTGAGTGGACACAGCCAGATCCGCACTGCGCCCTGCCTGCCCGTCTGCCGTGGGCGAGTGGACACAGCCAGATCCGCACTGCGCCCTGCCTGACCGTCTGCCGTGGGTAGTGGACACAGCCAGATAAGCACTGCGCCTTGCTGCCCGTCTGCCGTGGGCGAGTGGACACAGCGATATCCGCACTGCGCCCTGCCTGCCCGTCTCCCGTGGGTGAGTGGACACAGCCGGATCCGCACTGCGTGCTGCCTGCCCGTCTCCCGTGGGTGAGTGGACACAGCCAGATCCGCACTGCGCCCTGCCTGACCGTCTGCCGTCGGTGAGTGGACACAGCCAGATCCGCACTGCGCCCTGCCTGCCCGTCTCCCGTGGTGAGTGGACACAGCCAGATCCGCACTGCGCCCTGCCTGACCGTCTGCCGTGGGTGAGTGGACACAGCCAGATCCGCACCGCGCCCTGTCTGACCGCCTGCCGTGGGTGAGTGGACACAGCCAGATCCGTACTGTACCCTGCCTGCCCGTCTGCCGTGGGCGAGTGGACACAGCGATATCCGCACTGCGCCCTGCCTGCCCGTCTCCCGTGGGTGAGTGGACACAGCCGGGTCCGCACTGCGTGCTGCCTGCCCGTCTCCCGTGGGTGAGTGGACACAGCCAGATCCGCACTGCGCCCTGCCTGACCTTCTGCCGTGGGTGAGTGGACACAGCCAGATCCGCACTGCGCCCTGCCTGACCGCCTGCCGTGGGTGAGTGGACACAGCCAGATCCGCACTGCGCCCTGCCTGACCGCCTGCCGTGGGTGAGTGGACACAGCCAGATCCGTACTGTACCCTGCCTGCCCGTCTGCCGTGGGTCAGTGGACATAGCCAGATCCACACAGCACCGTCTCTGCCCATCTCCCGTGGGTGAGTGGACACAGCCGGATCCGCACTGCGCCCTGCCTGCCCGTCTCCCGTGGGTGAGTGGACACATGCAGATCCGCAATGCGCCTTGCCTGCCCGACTCACGTTGGTGAGTGGACACAGCCAGATCCGCACTGCGCCCTGCCTGCCCGTCTCCCGTGGGTGAGTGGACACAGCGAGATCCGCACTGCACCCTGCCTGACCGTCTGCCGTGGGTGAGTGGACACAGCCAGATCTGCACTGCGCCCTGCCTGCCCATCTGCCGTGGGTCAGTGGACATATCCATATCCACACAGCACACTCTCTGCCCGTCTCCCGTGGGTGAGTGGACACAGCCAGATCCGCACTGCGCCCTGCCTGACCGTCTGCCGTGGGTGAATGGACACAGCCAGATCCGCACTGCGCCCTGCCTGCCCGTCTCCCGTGGGCGAGTGGACACAGCCAGATCCGCACTGCGCCCTGCCTGCCCGTCTGCCGTGGGTGAGTGGACACAGCCAGATCCGCACTGCGCCCTGCCTGACCGTCTGCCGTCGGTGAGTGGACACAGCGAGATCCGCACTGCGCCCTGCCTGCCCGTCTCCCGTGGGAGAGTGGACACAGCCAGATCCGCACTGCGCCCTGCCTTCCCGTCTCCCGTGGGTGAGTGGACACAGCCAGATCCGCACTGCGCCCAGCCTGCCCGTCTCCCGTGGGTGAGTGGACACAGCCAGATCCGCACTGCGCCCTGCCTGCCCGTCTCCCGTGGGTGAGTGGACACAGCCAGATCCGCACTGCGTCTTGCCTGCCCGTCTTCCGTCAGTGAGTGGACACAGCCAGATCCGCACTGCGCCCTGCCTGCCCGTCTGCCGTGGGTGAGTGGACACAGCCAGATCCGCACTGCGCCCTGCCTGACCGTCTGCCGTGGGTGAGTGGACACAGCGAGATCCACACTGCGCCCTGCCTGCCCGTCTCCCGTGGGTGAGTGGACACAGCCAGATCCGCACTGCGCCCTGCCTGCCCGTCTCCCGTGGGTGAGTGGACATAGCCAGATCTGCACTGAGCCTTGCCTGCCCGTCTCCCGTGGGTGAGTGGACACAGCCAGATCCGCATGCGCCCTGCCTGCCCGTCTCCCGTGGGTGAGTGGACACAGCCAGATCCGCACTGCGCCCTGCCTGCCCGACTCCCGTGGGTGAGTGGACACAGCCATATCCGCACTGAGCCTTGCCTGCCCGTCTCACTTGGGTGAGTGGACACAGCCAGATCCGCACTGCGCCCTGCCTGCCCGTCTCCCGTGGTGAGTGGACACAGCCAGATCCGCACTGCACCCTGTCTGACCGTCTGACGTGGGTGAGTGGACACAGCCAGATCCGCACTGCGCCCTGCCTGCCCGTCTGCCGTTGGCGAGTGGAAACAGCCAGATCCGCACTGCGCCCTGCCTGCCCGTCTCCCGTGGGTGAGTGGACACAGCCGGATCCGCACTGCATGCTGCCTGCCCGTCTCCCGTGGGTGAGTGGGCACAGCCAGATCCGCACTGCGCCCTCCCTGACCGTCTGCCGTGGGTGAGTGGACACAGCCAGATCCGCACCGCGCCCTGTCTGACCGCCTGCCGTGGGTGAGTGGACACAGCCAGATCCGTACTGTACCCTGCCTGCCCGTCTGCCGTGGGTCAGTGGACATAGCCAGATCCACACAACACCGTCTCTGCCCATCTCCCGTGGGTGAGTGGACACAGCCAGATCCGCACTGCGCCCTGGCTGACCGCATTCTGTGGGTGCGTGGACACAGCCAGATCCGCACTGCGCCCTGCCTGCCCGTCTGCCGTGGGTGAGTGGACACAGCCAGATCCGCACTGCGCCCTGCCTGACCGTCTGCCGTGGGTGAGTGGACACAGCGAGATCCACACTGCGCCCTGCCTGCCCGTCTCCCGTGGGTGAGTGGACACAGCAGGATCCGCACTGCGCCCTGCCTGCCCGTCTCCCGTGGGTGAGTGGACATAGCCAGATCTGCACTGAGCCTTGCCTGCCCGTCTCCCGTGGGTGAGTGGACACAGCCAGATCCGCACTGCGCCCTGCCTGCCCGTCTCCCGTGGGTGAGTGCACACAGCCAGATCCGCACTGCGCCCTGCCTGCCCGTCTCCCGTGGGTGAGTGGACACAGCCATATCCGCACTGAGCCTTGCCTGCCCGTCTCACTTGCGTGAGTGGACACAGCCAGATCCGCACTGCGCCCTGCCTGCCCGTCTCCCGTGGTGAGTGGACACAGCCAGATCCGCACTGCACCCTGTCTGACCGTCTGACGTGGGGGAGTGGACACAGCCAGATCCGCACTGCGCCCTGCCTGCCCGTCTGCCGTTGGCGAGTGGAAACAGCCAGATCCGCACTGCGCCCTGCCTGCCCGTCTCCCGTGGGTGAGTGGACACAGCCGGATCCGCACTGCGTGCTGCCTGCCCGTCTCCCGTGGGTGAGTGGACACAGCCAGATCCGCACTGCGCCCTGCCTGACCGTCTGCCGTGGGTGAGTGGACATAGCCAGATCCGCACTGCGCCCTGCCTGCCCGTCTCCCGTGGGTGAGTGGACACAGCCATATCCGCACTGAGCCTTGCCTGCCCGTCTCACTTGGGTGAGTGGACACAGCCAGATCCGCACTGCGCCCTGCCTGCCCGTCTCCCGTGGTGAGTCGACACAGCCAGATCCGCACTGCGCCCTGCCTGACCGTCTGCCGTGGGTGAGTGGACACAGCCAGATCCGCACCGCGCCCTGTCTGACCGCCTGCCGTGGGTGAGTGGACACAGCCAGATCCGTACTGTACCCTGCCTGCCCGTCTGCCGTGGGTCAGTGGACATAGCCAGATCCACACAGCACCGTCTCTGCCCATCTCCCGTGGGTGAGTGGACACAGCTGGATCCGCACTGCGCCCTGCCTGGCCGTCTCCCGTGGGTGAGTGGACACAGCCAGATCCGCACTGCGCCCTGCCTGCCCGTCTCCCGTGGGCGAGTGGACACAGCCAGATCCGCACTGCGCCCTGCCTGCCCGTCTCCCGTGGGCGAGTGGACACAGCCAGATCCGCACTGCGCCCTGCCTTCCCGTCTCCCGTGGGTGAGTGGACACAGCCAGATCCGCACTGCGCCCAGCCTGCCCGTCTCCCGTTGGTGAGTGGACACAGCCAGATCCGCACTGCGCCCTGCCTGCCCGTCTCCCGTGGGTGAGTGGACACAGCCAGATCCGCACTGCGTCTTGCCTGCCCGACTTCCGTCAGTGAGTGGACACAGCCAGATCCGCACTGCGCCCTGCCTGCCCGTCTGCCGTGGGTGAGTGGACACAGCCAGATCCGCACTGCGCCCTGCCTGACCGTCTGCCGTGGGTGAGTGGACACAGCGAGATCCACACTGCGCCCTGCCTGCCCGTCTCCCGTGGGTGAGTGGACACAGCCAGATCCGCACTGCGCCCTGCCTGCCCGTCTCCCGTGGGTGAGTGGACACAGCCAGATCCGCACTGCACCCTGCCTGCCCGTCTCCCGTGGGTGAGTGGACACAGCCATATCCGCACTGAGCCTTGCCTGCCCGTCTCACTTATGTGAGTGGACACAGCCAGATCCGCACTGCGCCCTGCCTGCCCGTCTCCCGTGGTGAATCGACACAGCCAGATCCGCACTGCGCCCTGCCTGACCGTCTGCCGTGGGTGAGTGGACACAGCCAGATCCGCACCGCGCCCTGTCTGACCGCCTGCCGTGGGTGAGTGGACACAGCCAGATCCGTACTGTACCCTGCCTGCCCGTCTGCCGTGGGTCAGTGGACATAGCCAGATCCACACAGCACCGTCTCTGCCCATCTCCCGTGGGTGAGTGGACACAGCTGGATCCGCACTGCGCCCTGCCTGGCCGTCTCCCGTGGGTGAGTGGACACAGCCAGATCCGCACTGCGCCTTGCCGGCCCGACTCACGTTGGTGAGTGGACACAGCCAGATCCGCACTGCGCCCTGCCTGCCCGTCTCCCGTGGGTGAGTGGACACAGCCAGATCCGCACTGCACCCTGCCTGACCGTCTGCCGTGGGTGAGTGGACACAGCCAGATCTGCACTGCGCCCTGCCTGCCCGTCTGCCGTGGGTCAGTGGACATAGCCATATCCACACAGCACACTCTCTGCCCATCTCCCGTGGGTGAGTGGACACAGCCAGGTCCACACTGCGCCTTGCCTGCCCGTCTCCCCTGGGTGAGTGGACACAGCCAGATCCGCACTGCGCTCTGCCTGAGCGCCTGCCGTGGGTGAGTGGACACAGCCAGATCCGCACTGCGCCCTGGCTGACCGCATGCTGTGGGTGCGTGGACACAGCCAGATCCGCACTGCACCCTGCCTGACCGCCTGCCGTGGTTGAGTGGACACAGCCAGATCTGCACTGCGCCCTGCCTGACCGTCTGCTGTGGGTGAGTGGTCACAGCCAGATCCGCACTGCGCCCTGCCTGACCGCCTGCCGTGGGTGAGTGGACACAGCCAGATCCGCACTGCGCCCTGCCTGCCCGTCTCCCGTGGGCGAGTGGACACAGCCAGATCCGCACTGCGCCCTGCCTGCCCATCTGCCGTGGGTGAGTGGACACAGCCAGATCCGCACTGCGCCCTGCATGACCGTCTGCCGTGGGTGAGTGGATACAGCGAGATCCGCACTGCGCCCTGCCTGCCCGTCTCCCGTGGGTGAGTGGACACAGCCAGATCCGCACTGCGCACTGCCTTCCCGTCTCCCGTGGGTGAGTGGACACAGCCAGATCCGCACTGTGCCCAGCCTGCCCGTCTCCCGTGGGTGAGTGGACACAGCCAGATCCGCACTGCGCCCTGCCTGCCCGTCTCCCGTGGGTGAGTGGACAGAGCCAGATCCGCACTGCGCCCTGCCTGCCCGTCTCCCGTGGGTGAGTGGACACAGCCAGATTCGCATTGTACCCTGCCTGACCGCCTGCCGTGGGAGAGTGGACACACCAGATCCGTACTGCGCACTGCCTGCCCGTCTGCCGTGGGTCAGTGGACATAGCCAGATCCACACAGCACCGTCTCTGCCCGTCTCCCGTGGGTGAGTGGACACAGCCGGATCCGCACTGCGCCCTGCCTGCCCGTCTCCCGTGGGTGAGTTGACACAGCCAGATCCGCACTGCGCCCTGCCTGCCCGTCTCCCGTGGGCGAGTGGACACAGCCAGATCCGCACTGCGCCTTGCCTGCCCGTCTCCCGTGGGTGAGTGGACACAGCCAGGTCCACACTGCGCCTTGCCTGCCCGTCTCCCCTGGGTGAGTGGACACAGCCAGATCCGCACTGCGCTCTGCCTGAGCGCCTGCCGTGGGTGAGTGGACACAGCCAGATCCGCACTGCGCCCTGGCTGACTGCATGCTGTGTGTGCGTGGACACAGCCAGATCCGCACTGCACCCTGCCTGACCGCCTGCCGTGGGTGAGTGGACACAGCCAGATCCGCACTGCGCCCTGCCTGACCGTCTGCCGTGGGTGAGTGGACACAGCCAGATCCGCACTGCGCCCTGCCTGACCGCCTGCCGTGGGTGAGTGGACACAGCCAGATCCGCACTGCGCCCTGCCTGCCCGTCTCCCGTGGGCGAGTGGACACAGCCAGATCCGCACTGCGCCCTGCATGCCCGTCTGCCGTGGGTGAGTGGACACAGCCAGATCCGCACTGCGCCCTGCCTGACTGTCTGCCGTGGGTGTGTGGACACAGCCAGATCCGCACTGCGCCTTGCCTGCCCGTCTCCCCTGGGTGAGTGGACACAGCCAGATCCGCACTGCGCCCTGCCTGACTGTCTGCCGTGGGTGTGTGGACACAGCCAGATCCGCACTGCGCCCTTCCTGCCCGTCTGCCGTGGGTGAGTGGACACAGCCAGATCCGCACTGCGCCCTGCCTTCCCGTCTCCCGTGGGTGAGTGGACACAGCCAGATCCGCACTGCGCCCAGCCTGCCCGTCTCCCGTGGGTGAGTGGACACAGCCAGATCCGCACTGCGCCCTGCCTGCCCGTCTCCCGTGGGTGAGTGGACACAGCCAGATCCGCACTGCGTCTTGCCTGCCCGTCTTCCGTCAGTGAGTGGACACAGCCAGATCCGCACTGCGCCCTGCCTGCCCGTCTGCCGTGGGTGAGTGGACACAGCCAGATCCGCACTGCGTCCTGCCTGACCGTCTGCCGTGGGTGAGTGGACACAGCGAGATCCACACTGCGCCCTGCCTGCCCGTCTCCCGTGGGTGAGTGGACACAGCCAGATCCGCACTGCGCCCTGCCTGCCCGTCTCCCGTGGGTGAGTGGACATAGCCAGATCTGCACTGAGCCTTGCCTGCCGGTCTCCCGTGGGTGAGTGGACACAGCCAGATCCGCACTGCGCCCTGCCTGCCCGTCTCCTGTGGGTGAGTGGACACAGCCAGATCCGCACTGCGCCCTGCCTGCCCGTCTCCCGTGGGTGAGTGGACACAGCCATATCCGCACTGAGCCTTGCCTGCCCGTCTCACTTGGGTGAGTGGACACAGCCAGATCCGCACTGCGCCCTGCCTGCCCGTCTCCCGTGGTGAGTGGACACAGCCAGATCCGCACTGCACCCTGTCTGACCGTCTGACGTGGGTGAGTGGACACAGCCAGATCCGCACTGCGCCCTGCCTGCCCGTCTGCCGTGGGCGAGTGGACACAGCCAGATCCGCACTGCGCCCTGCCTGACCGTCTGCCGTGGGTAGTGGACACAGCCAGATAAGCACTGCGCCTTGCTGCCCGTCTGCCGTGGGCGAGTGGACACAGCGATATCCGCACTGCGCCCTGCCTGCCCGTCTCCCGTGGGTGAGTGGACACAGCCGGATCCGCACTGCGTGCTGCCTGCCCGTCTCCCGTGGGTGAGTGGACACAGCCAGATCCGCACTGCGCCCTGCCTGACCGTCTGCCGTCGGTGAGTGGACACAGCCAGATCCGCACTGCGCCCTGCCTGCCCGTCTCCCGTGGGTGAGTGGACACAGCCATATCCGCACTGAGCCTTGCCTGCCCGTCTCACTTGGGTGAGTGGACACAGCCAGATCCGCACTGCGCCCTGCCTGCCCGTCTCCCGTGGTGAGTGGACACAGCCAGATCCGCACTGCGCCCTGCCTGACCGTCTGCCGTGGGTGAGTGGACACAGCCAGATCCGCACCGCGCCCTGTCTGACCGCCTGCCGTGGGTGAGTGGACACAGCCAGATCCGTACTGTACCCTGCCTGCCCGTCTGCTGTGGGTCAGTGGACATAGCCAGATCCACACAGCACCGTCTCTGCCCATCTCCCGTGGGTGAGTGCACACAGCTGGATCCGCACTGCGCCCTGCCTGGCCGTCTCCCGTGGGTGAGTGGACACAGCCAGATCCGCACTGCGCCTTGCCTGCCCGACTCACGTTGGTGAGTGGACACAGCCAGATCCGCACTGCGCCCTGCCTGCCCGTCTCCCGTGGGTGAGTGGACACAGCCAGATCCGCACTGCACCCTGCCTGACCGTCTGCCGTGGGTGAGTGGACACAGCCAGATCTGCACTGCGCCCTGCCTGCCCGTCTGCCATTGGTCAGTGGACATAGCCATATCCACACAGCACACTCTCTGCCCGTCTCCCGTGGGTGAGTGGACACAGCCAGGTCCACACTGCGCCTTGCCTGCCCGTCTCCCCTGGGTGAGTGGACACAGCCAGATCCGCACTGCGCTCTGCCTGAGCGCCTGCCGTGGGTGAGTGGACACAGCCAGATCCGCACTGCGCCCCGGCTGACCGCATGCTGTGGGTGCGTGGACACAGCCAGATCCGCACTGCACCCTGCCTGACCGCCTGCCGTGGGTGAGTGGACACAGCCAGATCCGCACTGCGCCCTGCCTGACCGTCTGCCGTGGGTGAGTGGACACAGCCAGATCCGCACTGCGCCCTGCCTGACCGCCTGCCGTGGGCGAGTGGACACAGCCAGATCCGCACTGCGCCCTACCTGCCCGTCTCCCGTGGGCGAGTGGACACAGCCAGATCCGCACTGCGCCCTGCCTGCCCGTCTCCCGTGGGTGAGTGGACACAGCCAGATCCGCACTGCGCCCTGCCTGCCCGTCTCCCGTGGGTGAGTGGACACAGCCAGGTCCACACTGCGCCTTGCCTGCCCGTCTCCCCTGGGTGAGTGGACACAGCCAGATCCGCACTGCGCTCTGCCTGAGCGCCTGCCGTGGGTGAGTGGACACAGCCAGATCCGCACTGCGCCCTGGCTGACTGCATGCTGTGTGTGCGTGGACACAGCCAGATCCGCACTGCACCCTGCCTGACCGCCTGCCGTGGGTGAGTGGACACAGCCAGATCCGCACTGCGCCCTGCCTGACCGTCTGCCGTGGGTGAGTGGACACAGCCAGATCCGCACTGCGCCCTGCCTGACCGCCTGCCGTGGGTGAGTGGACACAGCCAGATCCGCACTGCGCCCTGCATGCCCGTCTGCCGTGGGTGAGTGGACACAGCCAGATCCGCACTGCGCCCTGCATGCCCGTCTGCCGTGGGTGAGTGGACACAGCCAGATCCGCACTGCGCCCTGCCTGACTGTCTGCCGTGGGTGTGTGGACACAGCCAGATCCGCACTGCGCCTTGCCTGCCCGTCTCCCCTGGGTGAGTGGACATAGCCAGATCCGCACTGCGCCCTGCCTGACTGTCTGCCGTGGGTGTGTGGACACAGCCAGATCCGCACTGCGCCCTTCCTGCCCGTCTGCCGTGGGTGAGTGGACACAGCCAGATCCGCACTGCGCCCTGCCTTCCCGTCTCCCGTGGGTGAGTGGACACAGCCAGATCCGCACTGCGCCCAGCCTGCCCGTCTCCCGTGGGTGAGTGGACACAGCCAGATCCGCACTGCGCCCTGCCTGCCCGTCTCCCGTGGGTGAGTGGACACAGCCAGATCCGCACTGCGTCTTGCCTGCCCGTCTTCCGTCAGTGAGTGGACACAGCCAGATCCGCACTGCGCCCTGCCTGCCCGTCTGCCGTGGGTGAGTGGACACAGCCAGATCCGCACTGCGCCCTGCCTGCCCGTCTGCCGTGGGCGAGTGGACACAGCCAGATCCGCACTGCGCCCTGCCTGACCGTCTGCCGTGGGTAGTGGACACAGCCAGATAAGCACTGCGCCTTGCTGCCCGTCTGCCGTGGGCGAGTGGACACAGCGATATCCGCACTGCGCCCTGCCTGCCCGTCTCCCGTGGGTGAGTGGACACAGCCGGATCCGCACTGCGTGCTGCCTGCCCGTCTCCCGTGGGTGAGTGGACACAGCCAGATCCGCACTGCGCCCTGCCTGACCGTCTGCCGTCGGTGAGTGGACACAGCCAGATCCGCACTGCGCCCTGCCTGCCCGTCTCCCGTGGTGAGTGGACACAGCCAGATCCGCACTGCGCCCTGCCTGACCGTCTGCCGTGGGTGAGTGGACACAGCCAGATCCGCACCGCGCCCTGTCTGACCGCCTGCCGTGGGTGAGTGGACACAGCCAGATCCGTACTGTACCCTGCCTGCCCGTCTGCCGTGGGCGAGTGGACACAGCGATATCCGCACTGCGCCCTGCCTGCCCGTCTCCCGTGGGTGAGTGGACACAGCCGGATCCGCACTGCGTGCTGCCTGCCCGTCTCCCGTGGGTGAGTGGACACAGCCAGATCCGCACTGCGCCCTGCCTGACCTTCTGCCGTGGGTGAGTGGACACAGCCAGATCCGCACTGCGCCCTGCCTGACCGCCTGCCGTGGGTGAGTGGACACAGCCAGATCCGCACTGCGCCCTGCCTGACCGCCTGCCGTGGGTGAGTGGACACAGCCAGATCCGTACTGTACCCTGCCTGCCCGTCTGCCGTGGGTCAGTGGACATAGCCAGATCCACACAGCACCGTCTCTGCCCATCTCCCGTGGGTGAGTGGACACAGCCGGATCCGCACTGCGCCCTGCCTGCCCGTCTCCCGTGGGTGAGTGGACACATGCAGATCCGCAATGCGCCTTGCCTGCCCGACTCACGTTGGTGAGTGGACACAGCCAGATCCGCACTGCGCCCTGCCTGCCCGTCTCCCGTGGGTGAGTGGACACAGCGAGATCCGCACTGCACCCTGCCTGACCGTCTGCCGTGGGTGAGTGGACACAGCCAGATCTGCACTGCGCCCTGCCTGCCCATCTGCCGTGGGTCAGTGGACATATCCATATCCACACAGCACACTCTCTGCCCGTCTCCCGTGGGTGAGTGGACACAGCCAGATCCGCACTGCGCCCTGCCTGACCGTCTGCCGTGGGTGAATGGACACAGCCAGATCCGCACTGCGCCCTGCCTGCCCGTCTCCCGTGGGCGAGTGGACACAGCCAGATCCGCACTGCGCCCTGCCTGCCCGTCTGCCGTGGGTGAGTGGACACAGCCAGATCCGCACTGCGCCCTGCCTGACCGTCTGCCGTCGGTGAGTGGACACAGCGAGATCCGCACTGCGCCCTGCCTGCCCGTCTCCCGTGGGAGAGTGGACACAGCCAGATCCGCACTGCGCCCTGCCTTCCCGTCTCCCGTGGGTGAGTGGACACAGCCAGATCCGCACTGCGCCCAGCCTGCCCGTCTCCCGTGGGTGAGTGGACACAGCCAGATCCGCACTGCGCCCTGCCTGCCCGTCTCCCGTGGGTGAGTGGACACAGCCAGATCCGCACTGCGTCTTGCCTGCCCGTCTTCCGTCAGTGAGTGGACACAGCCAGATCCGCACTGCGCCCTGCCTGCCCGTCTGCCGTGGGTGAGTGGACACAGCCAGATCCGCACTGCGCCCTGCCTGACCGTCTGCCGTGGGTGAGTGGACACAGCGAGATCCACACTGCGCCCTGCCTGCCCGTCTCCCGTGGGTGAGTGGACACAGCCAGATCCGCACTGCGCCCTGCCTGCCCGTCTCCCGTGGGTGAGTGGACATAGCCAGATCTGCACTGAGCCTTGCCTGCCCGTCTCCCGTGGGTGAGTGGACACAGCCAGATCCGCATGCGCCCTGCCTGCCCGTCTCCCGTGGGTGAGTGGACACAGCCAGATCCGCACTGCGCCCTGCCTGCCCGACTCCCGTGGGTGAGTGGACACAGCCATATCCGCACTGAGCCTTGCCTGCCCGTCTCACTTGGGTGAGTGGACACAGCCAGATCCGCACTGCGCCCTGCCTGCCCGTCTCCCGTGGTGAGTGGACACAGCCAGATCCGCACTGCACCCTGTCTGACCGTCTGACGTGGGTGAGTGGACACAGCCAGATCCGCACTGCGCCCTGCCTGCCCGTCTGCCGTTGGCGAGTGGAAACAGCCAGATCCGCACTGCGCCCTGCCTGCCCGTCTCCCGTGGGTGAGTGGACACAGCCGGATCCGCACTGCATGCTGCCTGCCCGTCTCCCGTGGGTGAGTGGGCACAGCCAGATCCGCACTGCGCCCTCCCTGACCGTCTGCCGTGGGTGAGTGGACACAGCCAGATCCGCACCGCGCCCTGTCTGACCGCCTGCCGTGGGTGAGTGGACACAGCCAGATCCGTACTGTACCCTGCCTGCCCGTCTGCCGTGGGTCAGTGGACATAGCCAGATCCACACAACACCGTCTCTGCCCATCTCCCGTGGGTGAGTGGACACAGCCAGATCCGCACTGCGCCCTGGCTGACCGCATTCTGTGGGTGCGTGGACACAGCCAGATCCGCACTGCGCCCTGCCTGCCCGTCTGCCGTGGGTGAGTGGACACAGCCAGATCCGCACTGCGCCCTGCCTGACCGTCTGCCGTGGGTGAGTGGACACAGCGAGATCCACACTGCGCCCTGCCTGCCCGTCTCCCGTGGGTGAGTGGACACAGCAGGATCCGCACTGCGCCCTGCCTGCCCGTCTCCCGTGGGTGAGTGGACATAGCCAGATCTGCACTGAGCCTTGCCTGCCCGTCTCCCGTGGGTGAGTGGACACAGCCAGATCCGCACTGCGCCCTGCCTGCCCGTCTCCCGTGGGTGAGTGCACACAGCCAGATCCGCACTGCGCCCTGCCTGCCCGTCTCCCGTGGGTGAGTGGACACAGCCATATCCGCACTGAGCCTTGCCTGCCCGTCTCACTTGCGTGAGTGGACACAGCCAGATCCGCACTGCGCCCTGCCTGCCCGTCTCCCGTGGTGAGTGGACACAGCCAGATCCGCACTGCACCCTGTCTGACCGTCTGACGTGGGGGAGTGGACACAGCCAGATCCGCACTGCGCCCTGCCTGCCCGTCTGCCGTTGGCGAGTGGAAACAGCCAGATCCGCACTGCGCCCTGCCTGCCCGTCTCCCGTGGGTGAGTGGACACAGCCGGATCCGCACTGCGTGCTGCCTGCCCGTCTCCCGTGGGTGAGTGGACACAGCCAGATCCGCACTGCGCCCTGCCTGACCGTCTGCCGTGGGTGAGTGGACATAGCCAGATCCGCACTGCGCCCTGCCTGCCCGTCTCCCGTGGGTGAGTGGACACAGCCAGATTCGCACTGCGCCCTGCCTGCCCGTCTCCCGTGGGTGAGTGGACAGAGCCAGATCCGCACTGCGCCCTGCCTGCCCGTCTCCCGTGGGTGAGTGGACACAGCCAGATTCGCATTGTACCCTGCCTGACCGCCTGCCGTGGGAGAGTGGACACACCAGATCCGTACTGCGCACTGCCTGCCCGTCTGCCGTGGGTCAGTGGACATAGCCAGATCCACACAGCACCGTCTCTGCCCGTCTCCCGTGGGTGAGTGGACACAGCCGGATCCGCACTGCGCCCTGCCTGCCCGTCTCCCGTGGGTGAGTTGACACAGCCAGATCCGCACTGCGCCCTGCCTGCCCGTCTCCCGTGGGCGAGTGGACACAGCCAGATCCGCACTGCGCCTTGCCTGCCCGTCTCCCGTGGGTGAGTGGACACAGCCAGGTCCACACTGCGCCTTGCCTGCCCGTCTCCCCTGGGTGAGTGGACACAGCCAGATCCGCACTGCGCTCTGCCTGAGCGCCTGCCGTGGGTGAGTGGACACAGCCAGATCCGCACTGCGCCCTGGCTGACTGCATGCTGTGTGTGCGTGGACACAGCCAGATCCGCACTGCACCCTGCCTGACCGCCTGCCGTGGGTGAGTGGACACAGCCAGATCCGCACTGCGCCCTGCCTGACCGTCTGCCGTGGGTGAGTGGACACAGCCAGATCCGCACTGCGCCCTGCCTGACCGCCTGCCGTGGGTGAGTGGACACAGCCAGATCCGCACTGCGCCCTGCCTGCCCGTCTCCCGTGGGCGAGTGGACACAGCCAGATCCGCACTGCGCCCTGCATGCCCGTCTGCCGTGGGTGAGTGGACACAGCCAGATCCGCACTGCGCCCTGCCTGACTGTCTGCCGTGGGTGTGTGGACACAGCCAGATCCGCACTGCGCCTTGCCTGCCCGTCTCCCCTGGGTGAGTGGACACAGCCAGATCCGCACTGCGCCCTGCCTGACTGTCTGCCGTGGGTGTGTGGACACAGCCAGATCCGCACTGCGCCCTTCCTGCCCGTCTGCCGTGGGTGAGTGGACACAGCCAGATCCGCACTGCGCCCTGCCTTCCCGTCTCCCGTGGGTGAGTGGACACAGCCAGATCCGCACTGCGCCCAGCCTGCCCGTCTCCCGTGGGTGAGTGGACACAGCCAGATCCGCACTGCGCCCTGCCTGCCCGTCTCCCGTGGGTGAGTGGACACAGCCAGATCCGCACTGCGTCTTGCCTGCCCGTCTTCCGTCAGTGAGTGGACACAGCCAGATCCGCACTGCGCCCTGCCTGCCCGTCTGCCGTGGGTGAGTGGACACAGCCAGATCCGCACTGCGTCCTGCCTGACCGTCTGCCGTGGGTGAGTGGACACAGCGAGATCCACACTGCGCCCTGCCTGCCCGTCTCCCGTGGGTGAGTGGACACAGCCAGATCCGCACTGCGCCCTGCCTGCCCGTCTCCCGTGGGTGAGTGGACATAGCCAGATCTGCACTGAGCCTTGCCTGCCGGTCTCCCGTGGGTGAGTGGACACAGCCAGATCCGCACTGCGCCCTGCCTGCCCGTCTCCTGTGGGTGAGTGGACACAGCCAGATCCGCACTGCGCCCTGCCTGCCCGTCTCCCGTGGGTGAGTGGACACAGCCATATCCGCACTGAGCCTTGCCTGCCCGTCTCACTTGGGTGAGTGGACACAGCCAGATCCGCACTGCGCCCTGCCTGCCCGTCTCCCGTGGTGAGTGGACACAGCCAGATCCGCACTGCACCCTGTCTGACCGTCTGACGTGGGTGAGTGGACACAGCCAGATCCGCACTGCGCCCTGCCTGCCCGTCTGCCGTGGGCGAGTGGACACAGCCAGATCCGCACTGCGCCCTGCCTGACCGTCTGCCGTGGGTAGTGGACACAGCCAGATAAGCACTGCGCCTTGCTGCCCGTCTGCCGTGGGCGAGTGGACACAGCGATATCCGCACTGCGCCCTGCCTGCCCGTCTCCCGTGGGTGAGTGGACACAGCCGGATCCGCACTGCGTGCTGCCTGCCCGTCTCCCGTGGGTGAGTGGACACAGCCAGATCCGCACTGCGCCCTGCCTGACCGTCTGCCGTCGGTGAGTGGACACAGCCAGATCCGCACTGCGCCCTGCCTGCCCGTCTCCCGTGGGTGAGTGGACACAGCCATATCCGCACTGAGCCTTGCCTGCCCGTCTCACTTGGGTGAGTGGACACAGCCAGATCCGCACTGCGCCCTGCCTGCCCGTCTCCCGTGGTGAGTGGACACAGCCAGATCCGCACTGCGCCCTGCCTGACCGTCTGCCGTGGGTGAGTGGACACAGCCAGATCCGCACCGCGCCCTGTCTGACCGCCTGCCGTGGGTGAGTGGACACAGCCAGATCCGTACTGTACCCTGCCTGCCCGTCTGCTGTGGGTCAGTGGACATAGCCAGATCCACACAGCACCGTCTCTGCCCATCTCCCGTGGGTGAGTGCACACAGCTGGATCCGCACTGCGCCCTGCCTGGCCGTCTCCCGTGGGTGAGTGGACACAGCCAGATCCGCACTGCGCCTTGCCTGCCCGACTCACGTTGGTGAGTGGACACAGCCAGATCCGCACTGCGCCCTGCCTGCCCGTCTCCCGTGGGTGAGTGGACACAGCCAGATCCGCACTGCACCCTGCCTGACCGTCTGCCGTGGGTGAGTGGACACAGCCAGATCTGCACTGCGCCCTGCCTGCCCGTCTGCCATTGGTCAGTGGACATAGCCATATCCACACAGCACACTCTCTGCCCGTCTCCCGTGGGTGAGTGGACACAGCCAGGTCCACACTGCGCCTTGCCTGCCCGTCTCCCCTGGGTGAGTGGACACAGCCAGATCCGCACTGCGCTCTGCCTGAGCGCCTGCCGTGGGTGAGTGGACACAGCCAGATCCGCACTGCGCCCCGGCTGACCGCATGCTGTGGGTGCGTGGACACAGCCAGATCCGCACTGCACCCTGCCTGACCGCCTGCCGTGGGTGAGTGGACACAGCCAGATCCGCACTGCGCCCTGCCTGACCGTCTGCCGTGGGTGAGTGGACACAGCCAGATCCGCACTGCGCCCTGCCTGACCGCCTGCCGTGGGCGAGTGGACACAGCCAGATCCGCACTGCGCCCTACCTGCCCGTCTCCCGTGGGCGAGTGGACACAGCCAGATCCGCACTGCGCCCTGCCTGCCCGTCTCCCGTGGGTGAGTGGACACAGCCAGATCCGCACTGCGCCCTGCCTGCCCGTCTCCCGTGGGTGAGTGGACACAGCCAGATCCGCACTGCGCCCTGCCTGCCCGTCTCCCGTGGGTGAGTGGACACAGCCATATCCGCACTGAGCCTTGCCTGCCCGTCTCACTTGGGTGAGTGGACACAGCCAGATCCGCACTGCGCCCTGCCTGCCCGTCTCCCGTGGTGAGTCGACACAGCCAGATCCGCACTGCGCCCTGCCTGACCGTCTGCCGTGGGTGAGTGGACACAGCCAGATCCGCACCGCGCCCTGTCTGACCGCCTGCCGTGGGTGAGTGGACACAGCCAGATCCGTACTGTACCCTGCCTGCCCGTCTGCCGTGGGTCAGTGGACATAGCCAGATCCACACAGCACCGTCTCTGCCCATCTCCCGTGGGTGAGTGGACACAGCTGGATCCGCACTGCGCCCTGCCTGGCCGTCTCCCGTGGGTTAGTGGACACAGCCAGATCCGCACTGCGCCTTGCCTGCCCGACTCACGTTGGTGAGTGGACACAGCCAGATCTGCACTGCGCCCTGCCTGCCCGTCTCCCGTGGGTGAGTGGACACAGCCAGATCCGCACTGCACCCTGCCTGACCGTCTGCCGTGGGTGAGTGGACACAGCCAGATCTGCACTGCACCCTGCCTGCCCGTCTGCCGTGGGTCAGTGGACATAGCCATATCCACACAGCACACTCTCTGCCCGTCTGCCGTGGGTGAGTGGACACAGCCAGGTCCACACTGCGCCTTGCCTGCCCGTCTCCCCTGGGTGAGTGGACACAGCCAGATCCGCACTGCGCTCTGCCTGAGCGCCTGCCGTGGGTGAGTGGACACAGCCAGATCCGCACTGCGCCCTGGCTGACCGCATGCTGTGGGTGCGTGGACACAGCCAGATCCGCACTGCACCCTGCCTGACCGCCTGCCGTGGGTGAGTGGACACAGCCAGATCTGCACTGCGCCCTGCCTGACCGTCTGCCGTGGGTGAGTGGACACAGCCAGATCCGCACTGCGCCCTGCCTGACCGCCTGCCGTGGGTGAGTGGACACTGCCAGATCCGCACTGCGCCCTGCCTGCCCGTCTCCCGTGGGCGAGTGGACACAGCCAGATCCGCACTGCGCCCTGAATGCCCGTCTGCCGTGGGTGAGTGGACACAGCCAGATCCGCACTGCGCCCTGCCTGACTGTCTGCCGTGGGTGTGTGGACACAGCCAGATCCGCACTGCGCCTTGCCTGCCCGTCTCCCCTGGGTGAGTGGACACAGCCAGATCCGCACTGCGCCCTGCCTGACTGTCTGCCGTGGGTGTGTGGACACAGCCAGATCCGCACTGCGCCCTTCCTGCCCGTCTGCCGTGGGTGAGTGGACACAGCCAGATCCGCACTGCGCCCTGCCTTCCCGTCTCCCGTGGGTGAGTGGACACAGCCAGATCCGCACTGCGCCCAGCCTGCCCGTCTCCGGTGGGTGAGTGGACACAGCCCGATCCGCACTGCGCCCTGCCTGCCCGTCTCCCGTGGGTGAGTGGACACAGCCAGATCCGCACTGCGTCTTGCCTGCCCGTCTTCCGTCAGTGAGTGGACACAGCCAGATCCGCACTGCGCCCTGCCTGCCCGTCTGCCGTGGGTGAGTGGACACAGCCAGATCCGCACTGCGTCCTGCCTGACCGTCTGCCGTGGGTGAGTGGACACAGCGAGATCCACACTGCGCCCTGCCTGCCCGTCTCCCGTGGGTGAGTGGACACAGCCAGATCCGCACTGCGCCTTGCCTGCCCGACTCACGTTGGTGAGTGGACACAGCCAGATCCGCACTGCGCCCTGCCTGCCCGTTTCCCGTGGGTGAGTGGACACAGCCAGATCCGCACTGCACCCTGCCTGACCGTCTGCCGTGGGTGAGTGGACACAGCCAGATCTGCACTGCGCCCTGACTTCCCGTCTGCCGTGGGTCAGTGGACATAGCCATATCCACACAGCACACTCTCTGCCCGTCTCCCGTGGGTGAGTGGACACAGCCAGGTCCACACTGCGCCTTGCCTGCCCGTCTCCCCTGGGTGAGTGGACACAGCCAGATCCGCATAGCGCTCTGCCTGAGCGCCTGCCGTGGGTGAGTGGACACAGCCAGATCCGCACTGCGCCCTGGCTGACCGCATGCTGTGGGTGCGTGGACACAGCCAGATCCGCACTGCACCCTGCCTGACCGCCTGCCGTGGGTGAGTGGACACAGCCAGATCCGCACTGCGCCCTGCCTGACCGTCTGCCGTGGGTGAGTGGACACAGCCAGATCCGCACTGCGCCCTGCCTGACCGCCTGCCGTGGGTGAGTGGACACAGCCAGATCCGCACTGCGCCCTGCCTGCCCGTCTCCCGTGGGCGAGTGGACACAGCCAGATCCGCTCTGCGCCCTGCCTGCCCGTCTGCCGTGGGTGAGTGGACACAGCCAGATCCGCACTGCGCCCTGCCTGACTGTCTGCCGTGGGTGAGTGGACACAGCGAGATCCGCACTGCGCCCTGCCTGCCCGTCTCCCGTGGGTGAGTGGACACAGCCAGATCCGCACTGCGCCCTGCCTACCCGTCTCCCGTGGGTGAGTGGACACAGCCAGATCCGCACTGCGCCCAGCCTGCCCGTCTCCCGTGGGTGAGTGGACACAGCCAGATCCGCACTGCGCCCTGCCTGCCCGTCTCCCGTGGGTGAGTGGACACAGCCAGATCCGCACTGCGTCTTGCCTGCCCGTCTTCCGTCAGTGAGTGGACACAGCCAGATCCGCACTGCGCCCTGCCTGCCCGTGTCCCGTGGGCGAGTGGACACAGCCAGATCCGCACTGCGCCCTGCCTGACAGTCTGCCGTGGGTGAGTGGACACAGCCAGATCCGCACTGCGCTCTGCCTGAGCGCCTGCCGTGGGTGAGTGGACACAGCCAGATCCGCACTGCGCCCTGGCTGACCGCATTCTGTGGGTGCGTGGACACAGCCGGATCCGCACTGCGCCCTGCCTGACCGCCTGCCGTGGGTGAGTGGACACAGCCGGATCCGCACTGCGCCCTGCCTGGCCGTCTCCCGTGGGTGAGTGGACACAGCCAGATCCGCACTGTGCCTTGCCTGCCCGACTCACGTTGGTGAGTGGACACAGCCAGATCCGCACTGCGCCCTGCCTGCCCGTCTCACGTGGGTGAGTGGACACAGCGAGATCCGCACTGCGCCCTGCCTGCCCGTCTCCCGTGGGTGAGTGGACACAGCCAGATCCGCACTGCGCCCAGCCTGACCGTCTGCCGTTGGTGAGTGGACACAGCGAGATCCGCACTGCGCCCTGCCTGCCCGTCTCCCGTGGGTGAGTGGACACAGCCAGATCCGCACTGCGCCCTGCCTGCCCGTCTGCCGTGGGTGAGTGGACACAGCCAGATCCGCACTGCGCACTGCCTGCCCGTCTCCCGTGGGTGAGTGGACACAGCCAGATCCGCACTGCGCCCTGCCTGCCCGTCTGCCGTGGGTGAGTGGACACAGCCAGATCCGCACTGCGCCCAGCCTGATCGTCTGCCGTGGGTGAGTGGACACAGCGAGATCCGCACTGCGCCTTGCCTGCCCGTCTCCCGTGGATGAGTGGAGACAGCCAGATCCGCACTGCCTCTTGCCTGCCCGTCTCCCGTGGGTGAGTGGACACAGCCAGATCCGCACTGCGCCCTGCCTGCCCGTCTCCCGTGGGTGAGTGGACACAGCCATATCCGCACTGAGCCTTGCCTGCCCGTCTCACTTGTGTGAGTGGACACAGCCAGATCCGCACTGCGCCCTGCCTGCCCGTCTCCCGTGGTGAGTGGACACAGCCAGATCCGCACTGCACCCTGTCTGACCGTCTGACGTGGGTGAGTGGACACAGCCAGATCCGCACTGCGCCCCGCCTGCCCGTCTGCCGTTGGCGAGTGGAAACAGCCAGATCCGCACTGCGCCCTGCCTGCCCGTCTCCCGTGTGTGAGTGGACACAGCCGGATCCGCACTGCGTGCTGCCTGCCCGTCTCCCGTGGGTGAGTGGACACAGCCAGATCCGCACTGCGCCCTGCCTGACCGTCTGCCGTGGGTGAGTGGACACAGCCAGATCCGCACCGCGCCCTGTCTGACCGCCTGCCGTGGGTGAGTGGACACAGCCAGATCCGTACTGTACCCTGCCTGCCCGTCTGCCGTGGGTCAGTGGACATAGCCAGATCCACACAGCACCGTCTCTGCCCATCTCCCGTGGGTGAGTGGACACAGCTGGATCCGCACTGCGCCCTGCCTGGCCGTCTCCCGTGGGTGAATGGACACAGCCAGATCCGCACTGCGCCTTGCCTGCCCGACTCACGTTGGTGAGTGGACACAGCCAGATCCGCACTGCGCCCTGCCTGCCCGTCTCCCGTGGGTGAGTGGACACAGCCAGATCCGCACTGCGCCCTGCCTGCCCGTCTCCCGTGGGTGAGTGGACACAGCCAGATCGACACTGCGCCTTGCCTGCCTGTCTTCCGTCAGTGAGTGGACACAGCCAGATCCGCACTGCGCCCTGCCTGCCCGTCTCCCGTGGGCGAGTGGACACAGCCAGATCCGCACTGCGCCCTGCCTGCCCGTCTGCCGTGGGCGAGTGGACATAGCCAGATCCGCACGGCGCCCTGCCTGACAGTCTGCTGTGGGTGAGTGGACACAGCCAGATCTGCACTGCGCTCTGCCTGAGCGCCTGCCGTGGGTGAGTGGACACAGCCAGATCCGCACTGCGCCCTGGCTGACCGCATGCTGTGGGTGCGTGGACACAGCCAGATCCGCACTGCGCCCTGCCTGACCGCCTGCCGTGGGTGAGTGGACACAGCCGGATCCGCACTGCGCCCTGCCTGCCCGTCTCCCGTGGGTGAGTGGACACAGCCAGATCCGCACTGCACCCTGCCTGACCGTCTGCCGTGGGTGAGTGGACACAGCCAGATCTGCACTGCGCCCTGCCTGCCCGTCTGCCGTGGGTCAGTGGACATAGCCATATCCACACCGTACACTCTCTGCCCGTCTCCCGTGGGTGAGTGGACACAGCCAGGTCCACACTGCGCCTTGCCTGCCCGTCTCCCCTGGGTGAGTGGACACAGCCAGATCCGCACTGCGCTCTGCCTGAGCGCCTGCCGTGGGTGAGTGGACACAGCCAGATCCGCACTGCGCCCTGGCTGACCGCATGCTGTGGGTGCGTGGACACAGCCAGATCTGCACTGCACCCTGCCTGACCGCCTGCCGTGGGTGAGTGGACACAGCCAGATCCGCACTGCGCCCTGCCTGACCGTCTGCCGTGGGTGAGTGGACACAGCCAGATCCGCACTGCGCCCTGCCTGACCGCCTGCCGTGGGTGAGTGGACACAGCCAGATCCGCACTGCGCCTTGCCTGCCCGTCTCCCGTGGGCGAGTGGACACAGCCAGATCCGCACTGTGCCCTGCCTGCCCGTCTGCCGTGGGTGAGTGGACACAGCCAGATCCGCACTGCGCCCTGCCTGACCGTCTGCCGTGGGTGAGTGGACACAGCGAGATCCGCACTGCGCCCTGCCTGCCCGTCTCCCGTGGGTGAGTGGACACAGCCAGATCCGCACTGCGCCCTGCCTTCCCGTCTCCCGTGTGTGAGTGGACACAGCCAGATCCGCACTGCGCCCAGCCTGCCCGTCTCCCGTGGGTGAGTGGACACAGCCAGATCCGCACTGCGCCCTGCCTGCCCGTCTCCCGTGGGTGAGTGGACACAGCCAGATCCGCACTGCGTCTTGCCTGCCCGTCTTCCGTCAGTGAGTGGACACAGCCAGATCCGCACTGCGCCCTGCCTGCCCGTCTGCCGTGGGTGAGTGGACACAGAAAGATCCGCACTGCGCCCTGACTGACCGTCTGCCGTGGGTGAGTGGACACAGCGAGATCCACACTGCGCCCTGCCTGACCGTCTCCCGTGGGTGAGTGGACACAGCCAGATCTGCACTGCGCCCTGCCTGCCCGTCTGCCGTGGGTCAGTGGACATAGCCATATCCACACAGCACACTCTCTGCCCGTCTCCCGTGGGTGAGTGGACACAGCCATGTCCACACTGCGCCTTGCCTGCCCGTCTCCCCTGGGTGAGTGGACACAGCCAGATCCGCACTGCGCTCTGCCTGAGCGCCTGCCGTGGGTGAGTGGACACAGCCAGATCCGCACTGCACCCTGCATGACCGCCTGCCGTGGGTGAGTGGACACAGCCAGATCCGCACTGCACCCTGCATGACCGCCTGCCGTGGGTGAGTGGACACAGCCAGATCCGCACTGCGCCCTGCCTGCCCGTCTCCCGTGGGTGAGTGGACATAGCCAGATCTGCACTGAGCCTTGCCTGCCCGTCTCCCGTGGGTGAGTGGACACAGCCAGATCCGCACTGCGCCCTGCCTGCCCGTCTCCCGTGGGTGAGTGGACACAGCCAGATCCGCACTGCGCCCTGCCTGCCCGTCTCCCGTGGGTGAGTGGACACAGCCATATCCGCACTGAGCCTTGCCTGCCCGTCTGCCGTGGGTCAGTGGACACAGCCAGATCCGCACTGCGCCCTGCCTGCCCGTCTCCCGTGGTGAGTGGACACAGCCAGATCCGCACTGCACCCTGTCTGACCGTCTGACGTGGGTGAGTGGACACAGCCAGATCCGCACTGCGCCCCGCCTGCCCGTCTGCCGTTGGCGAGTGGAAACAGCCAGATCCGCACTGCGCCCTGCCTGCCCGTCTCCCGTGTGTGAGTGGACACAGCCGGATCCGCACTGCGTGCTGCCTGCCCGTCTCCCGTGGGTGAGTGGACACAGCCAGATCCGCACTGCGCCCTGCCTGACCGTCTGCCGTGGGTGAGTGGACACAGCCAGATCCGCACCGTGCTTTGTCTGACTGCCTGCCGTGGGTGAGTGGACACAGCCAGATCCGTACTGTACCCTGCCTGCCCGTCTGCCGTGGGTCAGTGGACATAGCCAGATCCACACAGCACCGTCTCTGCCCATCTCCCGTGGGTGAGTGGACACAGCCGGATCCACACTGCGCCCTGCCTGCCCGTCTCCCGTGGGTGAGTGGACACAGCCAGATCCGCACTGCGCCTTGCCTGCCCGTCTCCCGTCAGTGAGTGGACACAGCCAGATCCGCACTGCGCCCTGCCTGCCCGTCTCCCGTTGGCGAGTGGACACAGCCAGATCCGCACTGCGCCCTGCCTGCCCGTCTGCCGTGGGCGAGTGGACACAGCCAGATCCGCACTGCGCCCTGCCTGACTGTCTGCCGTGGGTGAGTGGACACATCGAGATCCGCACTGCGCCCTGCCTGCCCCTCTCCCGTGGGTAAGTGGACACAGCCAGATCCGCACTGCACCCTGCCTTCCCGTCTCCCGTGGGTGAGTTGACACAGCCAGATCCGCACTGCGCCCAGCCTGCCCGTCTCCCGTGGGTGAGTGGACACTGCCAGATCCGCACTGCGCCCTGCCTGCCCGTCTCCCGTGGGTGAGTGGACACAGCCAGATCCGCACTGCGTCTTGCCTGCCTGTCTTCCGTCAGTGAGTGGACACAGCCAGATCCGCACTGCGCCCTGCCTGCCCGTCTCCCGTGGGCGAGTGGACACAGCCAGATCCGCACTGCGCCCTGCCTGCCCGTCTGCCGTGGGCGAGTGGACACAGCCAGATCCGCACGGCGCCCTGCCTGACAGTCTGCCGTGGGTGAGTGGACACAGCCAGATCCGCACTGCGCTCTGCCTGAGCGCCTGCCGTGGGTGAGTGGACACAGCCAGATCCGCACTGCGCCCTGGCTGACCGCATGCTGTGGGTGCGTGGACACAGCCAGATCCGCACTGCGCCCTGCCTGACCGCCTGCCGTGGGTGAGTGGACACAGCCGGATCCGCACTGCGTCCTGCCTGGCCGTCTCCCGTGGGTGAGTGGACACAGCCAGATCCGCACTGCGCCTTGCCTGCCACACTCACGTTGGTGAGTGGACACAGCCAGATCCGCACTGCGCCCTGCCTGCCCGTCTCCCGTGGGTGAGTGGACACAGCCAGATCCGCACTGCACCCTGCCTGACCGTCTGCCGTGGGTGAGTGGACACAGCCAGATCTGCACTGCGCCCTGCCTGCCCGTCTGCCGTGGGTCAGTGGACATAGCCATATCCACACAGCACACTCTCTGCCCGTCTCCCGTGGGTGAGTGGACACAGCCAGGTCCACACTGCGCCTTGCCTGCCCGTCTCCCCTGGGTGAGTGGACACAGCCAGATCCGCACTGCGCTCTGCCTGAGCGCCTGCCGTGGGTGAGTGGACACAGCCAGATCCGCACTGCGCCCTGGCTGACCGCATGCTGTGGGTGCGTGGACACAGCCAGATCTGCACTGCACCCTGCCTGACCGCCTACCGTGGGTGAGTGGACACAGCCAGATCCGCACTGCGCCCTGCCTGATCGTCTGCCGTGGGTGAGTGGACACAGCCAGATCCGCACTGCGCCCTGCCTGACCGCCTGCCGTGGGTGAGTGGACACAGCCAGATCCGCACTGCGCCCTGCCTGCCCGTCTCCCGTGGGCGAGTGGACACAGCCAGATCCGCACTGCGCCTTGCCTGCCCGTCTGCCGTGGGTGAGTGGACACAGCCAGATCCGCACTGCGCCCTGCCTGACCGTCTGCCGTGGGTGAGTGGACACAGCGAGATCCGCACTGCGCCCTGCCTGCCCGTCTCCCGTGGGTGAGTGGACACAGCCAGATCCGCACTGCGCCCTGCCTTCCCGTCTCCCGTGGGTGAGTGGACACAGCCAGATCCGCACTGCGCCCAGCCTGCCCGTCTCCCGTGGGTGAGTGGACACAGCCAGATCCGCACTGCGCCCTGCCTGCCCGTCTCCCGTGGGTGAGTGGACACAGCCAGATCCGCACTGCGTCTTGCCTGCCCGTATTCCGTCAGTGAGTGGACACAGCCAGATCCGCACTGCGCCCTGCCTGCCCGTCTGCCGTGGGTGAGTGGACACAGCCAGATCCGCACTGCGGCCTGACTGACCGTCTGCCGTGGGTGAGTGGACACAGCGAGATCCACACTGCGCCCTGCCTGACCGTCTCCCGTGGGTGAGTGGACACAGCCAGATCCGCACTGCGCCCTGCCTGCCCGTCTCCCGTGGGTGAGTGGACATAGCCAGATCTGCACTGAGCCTTGCCTGCCCGTCTCCCGTGGGTGAGTGGACACAGCCAGATCCGCATGCGCCCTGCCTGCCCGTCTCCCGTGGGTGAGTGGACACAGCCAGATCCGCACTGCGCCCTGCCTGCCCGTCTCCCGTGGGTGAGTGGACACAGCCATATCCGCACTGAGCCTTGCCTGCCCGTCTCACTTGGGTGAGTGTACACAGCCAGATCCGCACTGCGCCCTGCCTGCCCGTCTCCCCTGGTGAGTGGACACAGCCAGATCCGCACTGCACCCTGTCTGACCGTCTGACGTGGGTGAGTGGACACAGCCAGATCCGCACTGCGCCCTGCCTGCCCGTCTGCCGTTGGCGAGTGGAAACAGCCAGATCCGCACTGCGCCCTGCCTGCCCGTCTCCCGTGGGTGAGTGGACACAGCCGGATCCGCACTGCATGTTGCCTGCCCGTGTCCCGTGGGTGAGTGGACACAGCCAGATCCGCACTGCGCCCTGCCTGACCGTCTGCCGTGGGTGAGTGGACACAGCCAGATCCGCACCGCGCCCTGTCTGACCGCCTGCCGTGGGTGAGTAGACACAGCCAGATCCGTACTGTACCCTGCCTGCCCGTCTGCCGTGGGTCAGTGGACATAGCCAGATCCACACAGCACCGTCTCTGCCCATCTCCCGTGGGTGAGTGGACACAGCTGGATCCGCACTGCGCCCTGCCTGGCCGTCTCCCGTGGGTGAGTGGACACAGCCAGATCCGCACTGCGCCTTGCCTGCCCGACTCACGTTGGTGAGTGGACACAGCCAGATCCGCACTGCGCCCTGCCTGCCCGTCTCCCGTGGGTGAGTGGACACAGCCAGATCCGCACTGCACCCTGCCTGACCGCCTGCCGTTGGTGAGTGGACACAGCCAGATCCGCACTGCGCCCTGCCTGACCGTCTGCCGTGGGTGAATGGACACAGCCAGATCCGCACTGCGCCCTGCCTGACCGCCTGCCGTGGGTGAGTGGACACAGCCAGATCCGCACTGCGCCCTGCCTGCCCGTCTCCCGTGGGCGAGTGGACACAGCCGGATCCGCACTGCGTGCTGCCTGCCCGTCTCACGTGGGTGAGTGGACACAGCCAGATCCGCACTGCGCCCTGCCTGACCGTCTGCCGTCGGTGAGTGGACACAGCCAGATCCGCACTGCGCCCTGCCTGACCGCCTGCCGTGGGTGAGTGGACACAGCCAGATCCGTACTGTACCCTGCCTGCCCGTCTGCCGTGGGTCAGTGGACATAGCCAGATCTACACAGCACCGTCTCTGCCCATCTCCCGTGGGTGAGTGGACACAGCCGGATCCGCAGTGCGCCCTGCCTGCCCGTCTCCCGTGGGTGAGTGGACACAGCCAGATCCGCACTGCGCCCTCCCTGCCCGTCTGCCGTGGGTGAGTGGACACAGCCAGATCCGCACTGCGCCCTGCCTGACTGTCTGCCGTGGGTGAGTGGACACATCGAGATCCGCACTGCGCCCTGCCTGCCCCTCTCCCGTGGGTGAGTGGACACAGCCAGATCCGCACTGCGCCCTGCCTTCCCGTCTCCCGTGGGTGAGTTGACACAGCCAGATCCGCACTGCGCCCAGCCTGCCCGTCTCCCGTGGGTGAGTGGACACAGCCAGATCCGCACTGCGCCCTGCCTGCCCGTCTCCCGTGGGTGAGTGGACACAGCCAGATCCGCACTGCGTCTTGCCTGCCCGTCTTCCGTCAGTGAGTGGACACAGCCAGATCCGACTGCGCCCTGCCTGCCCGTCTCCCGTGGGTAAGTGGACACAGCCAGATCCGCACTGCGCCCTGCCTGCCCGTCTCCCGTGGGCGAGTGGACACAGCCAGATCCGCACTGCGCCCTGCCTGCCCGTCTCCCGTGGGTGAGTGGACACAGCCGGATCCGCACTGCGTGCTGCCTGCCCGTCTCCTGTGGGTGAGTGAACAGCCAGATCCGCACTGCGCACTTCCTGACCGTCTGCCGTGGGTGAGTGGACACAGCCAGATCCGCACCGCGCCCTGTCTGACCGCCTGCCGTGGGTGAGTGGACACAGCCAGATCCTTACTGTACCCTGCCTGCCCGTCTGCCGTGGGTCAGTGGACATAGCCAGATCCACACAGCACCGTCTCTGCCCATCTCCCGTGGGTGAGTGGACACAGCTGGATCCGCACTGCGCCCTGCCTGGCCGTCTCCCGTGGGTGAGTGGACACAGCCAGATCCGCACTGCGCCTTGCCTGCCCGACTCACGTTGGTGAGTGGACACAGCCAGATCCGCACTGCGCCCTGCCTGCCCGTCTCCCGTGGGTGAGTGGACACAGCCGGATCCGCACTGCGCCTTGCCTTCCAGTCTCACGTTGGTGAGTG